>NC_062968.1:1990096-2183609 GCF_023119035.1 Salvia hispanica
TTAGTCATTTTTTAAAGCCATATTTCCCCCATTTTCCCAAAGGGCCTACATTATAACATAAAATAAAGACCCCCCCGGTTTTTTTATTTTATTACATAAATAGAGGAGAGTTTAAAATTTTTTGAGCAAGCCTATGGGGAACTTTGTATTTTGATGATCTGGGGCATACATTTTTTTCCAAAGTACATTTTTTGGGTGGTGATAAACACACGTATAAACTTTTGGATGCATGTATTTCAAGGTGATCAACTTGCTAGTAATGAAAGTGCACTAATAAGTTTTGGGTTTGGGGATTTGATTTGTATTATTGTCAAACTCTTTATTTCTTTTAAAATTTTTTAGTGCTACCATGTAAACTTGCAAGTTTTTTTAGTGCTAATAAATAGTGTATCAACGAATTCATTTTTTTTACTATAAATGAAAAAAGGGTAATATTTTTTTAACTAAACTATTTAAAAATATTATTATTCTAAGTGTAGTGATATAATATAATGGATACTACCGTTCCTCGGGGGTTCAATACCAAACTTACCATTTTTTTTATAAAAATGAGAACATTTTAAATATTTTTTCAAGAAAGGAACACGTGCACATGACACACACCCAACCCCCTCATTCTTTCAAGTACTTATATGTCTAAATGTGAAGAAAAACTTAAAAAGGTGATTTATGAAAGTAGAAATTTTACAGCCACTCCTTCATTGGGGGAGGAAACTTGAGAAATTGATTCATATGCCATCTTTGAGTCCATGTTATGCCCCTAATGTCAAATAGGCTCAATGTGTCACCTCAACTTCAACCATAGTGGTAAGACTTGTCCGTAAAAAATTAAATGAAACCGGGGATAAATTTCCTTTTTTTTTTAGATTCCACAAGTTTTATTTTTGAAAGCAAACTCAACTTTTGACCAAAATTGATGATTCCATACTACAAATTCTAGAATCAAAAATATGTTGGCCCAAAAGATTAAATCTCATAATTAAAATGATCATGTTTGATTCATAAGTTTTAATCTTATAACAAAAATCCGTTTGGAAGTCAGAAAATTTAAATTAAGGGCCTTCCCCCCAACTAAAATAACCCCCAAATTTAACCAAAGGAAAATTTTCCCCCCATTATTAATTAAAAGCTACCTAAAGCAATATATTTTTACCCTAATGTTTTACCCATATAAGAAAATACCGTCCGAAATCCTAATCTTTTTGTTGTGAAACGATGACATTTGACAGGGTTTAACCACCACATAAACTCTCACCCCTAGGCCCTAGCCAGTCAGTTAACAAATTTTTGCACAAGCTTATTATAGAATCAAAAAAATACGTTAATGATAATAAGCATGAAACCATCAATTTTAGTAAAAAAAAAACCGAGCAAACACAAAAAATTACTAATCCAAAAATGACCAAACACCACAATTACTAGTAATAAAGTATTGTTAAGTCGGTAATGATAAAAACATATTGGAAATAAAACAGTCACTAAGAATCAGCATACCCCAACGTTTTAACCTTAGTAGATGATTCCAAAATGTCACGGAATAAATAGAAAAACTAAAAAAAAAAACCGGGAAACAATAAAAATACTCGAGAACCGAGATGTCTAATAAAAACAATACAAACTTGATAACATTAGCTGCTCACAGCCTGTCCCGAACCCCCGGGAAAGAGGAGTCATATTCCCCTTCAAACCCTTCCTCTTGCGAATATCAGGGGCGGGGTTGAAGCCTGGGGTACCTGGTTCAAGAGGACCCAAACCATCATCTCCCAGTGATCAAACACACATTGGGGGAACGCCTGCCCAGAGGTTCAGCTCTAGGGTACTTAAGAAACCAAAGGATTGATAACTGGAAGGTATGTTTGATGGGAAGGGGAAAGGTGCCTGGCCTCTGCTTTTCCTCGAACACATGACCACGCTTCTGATTCAGCACACTATAAATTCCCCCAAAGGGCTTGCTCTGGTGCCTGGACCCGACGGGGTACACAGGTTCCAAAGCCGAGGTTTTGCTGTAAGCTGGGAGGCATAGATGACCCTCCTCGCAGTGGGAATAACCTGCCCACCACCTCTGTGAATAGCATCAGCGTGAAGAACAACATCACAAACCTCGTAGCAAATGCCACGCATGTTTTCTTCAGCCAGTGCACCTTCCTTAGACGCCCATTGGAAACCAGCAACAACAGAGTCCTTGATTTCATTCAGGTACTGCACTCCCTTACACATATCCACGACCATGTTGGGACCAGTCGTTTCAGGACCAAAGCACCAAATTTTCTTAGCAAGCTCCTTGTCCCACCCAAATTCCTCTGCCAAGATCTTTGACCGAATCTTGGGATCATCCCTTGGACCAATGCGCCCATCATCGATGGCCTCAGCTAATCCCTCTTCCATTGGCCTTGCCTCCATGTAGAGCCTGTTGTGCTTGTTAGGTGATTTGCTCATAACTGTACGGCACGACCTCTCCAGGACCGTCTCACGGAAGGAAACAACGGGATCAGATTTTATAATCTCAGCACCGCCCATGAAATCATCCTGCAAGTCCTTCAAACAGATCTCAAGATGCAACTCTCCAGCCCCAGCAACAATATGCTCACCGGATTCCTCCATGGTACAGACAACCATGGGGTCAGATTTGGCCAAACGCTTCAGACCTTCAACAAGCTTTGGTAGGTCAGATGCAACCTTGCACTGCACAGCAACACGAACCACAGGTGACACAGAGAACTTCATGGCTTTGATTGGATGAGCATCTACTTCTTTCTCATTTGTCAGGGTAGCATTCTTGGTAATAAACTGATCAAGACCAACCAAAGCCACTGTGTTACCACAAGGCACATCTTCCACTGTTTCCTGCTTCTTACCCATCCAGATAACAGTTCTCTGAACACTCTTGGTGTACAAGTCCTTTTTCTCACCAGGAACATAGTTCGGGCCCATGATTCTGACCTTCAAACCAGTTGAGACTTTCCCAGCAAACACACGGCCAAAAGCAAAGAACCTGCCTTTGTCAGAGGCTGGAATCATCTTAGATACGTATAGCATGAGAGGACCATCAGGATCACAGTTCCTGATGGCAGTTGCATACTGATCATCAAGAGGTCCCTCGTACAGGTTCTCAACACGGTACTTTTGAGCTGTGGCGGGTGAGGGAAGATGGAATATCATCATCTCCAATAGAGCAGAGCTGGCAGGAAGCCACGTTTGCATAACACGCTTCATCAAAGCTTTCCCCATCAAATCCTTCTCGTCAGACTTCATCGTTATGCCAAGCTTCTGCAACATAGGCCACAGCTTGTCTTTCTGGTCATTCATGCAGGTGTTGATGATCATCTTTATAGGTTCGTAGCAGAACTGAACAAAACCACGTTTGCAGGTGGCAGATCCAGTAGGCTTGGTGGTCCACTTCTTCGTGGCTGGGTCAAAGAAATTCTCTCCCCAAAGCCTTTCCATCATCTTGGACTCATCAACACCAAACTTGGCTGCGTACATCTTAGCAAAGTTTGTCAAAGTAAAAGCCCAACCGTGCAGACCAGCAGAAAAGGCAACAGTCCCCTTCTCTGGGTAGACCTGAACATCACCAAGCAACGGATCCTCATATGTGGCCATGATGACATTGGCATTTTCAATAACCCTCTGGAATGTCTGATATGCTTCCTCTCCGTCCACTTGCAGTTCAAGGAAGCACCTGTCCATCTTGTTAACAGTCAAGACGGGCCTAATTCTCTCACCAAGTGCCTGGCGAAGGACAGTCTCAGTCTGGACGCACACACCTTCAACACAGTCCACCACAACAAGAGCACCATCAGTGATACGGAGTGCAGCAGTCACTTCTGAAGAGAAATCAACGTGCCCAGGCGAATCAATAAGATTGATGAGGTAATCGTTCTTGTGGCGTTCCCCCTTATAGCTCTTCAAGGACTCATCACTCATTTGATAGTACAATGAGATACCAGTCGACTTGATTGTGATGCCGCGTTCAGCTTCATCAGCTCTAGTGTCTGTCATTCTAACATCCCCAGCAACCTCTTGGGCAATAATACCAGCAGCAGCAACAAGAGAATCTGTTAGGGTGGACTTTCCTGCAACAACAGTACAAGTAAATGTTACTTCAACTTTCATTGTAGAAAATCACACCAGGCAATTCATTCATAATGGAGTTGATTGTAAAAAAAAAATATATGAATAATGCAGCCAGCTTACCATGATCAACATGGGCAATAACAGACATATTACGGATGTTATGCTTGAGGTCCATAATGGCACGAAGCTCATCTGCTGTGAACTTCACCTGCAAAATTGAATTGTGTACTCAGCGTTAGATCATATCACATAATTTGATAAATAGGTTTCAACCATAAGTAATTCCTTCCAAGTACCATTTTGACTGATTCTGGTTGTCTTCGCAAATATGAATAATTACCTGCAAGCAGCAACATAAAAATAAATGAGAATCTAAAAGCATGTGACTATGAGCTCCTGCTAGTAATGCCAAAACTATCACAAATCACAGAAGAATTCTCATATATATGAAACACTATACATTCAAAACATAAAAATGAAAAACATAATAAATTTTTTAGTCATACATATCCTGAAAAAAAATAATTTATAAACGATTTGAACAAGATACAATATAGCTGCAGAGCACAAAAGAATCAGTGTGTTTATTTGAGCAAAACAGATATACTCCGTTTACAAGAGAAAGCTAGATGCACAATTGAAAAAATTCTCGATCCACACAAATCAGTAGATATCTAAAATATACTGACGACCAGATTCAGAAAAAATATAAGATTTTTTTTTTAAATCAGAAAAGAACTGGATCAAATTAATATATCTGATCTAATAAACTTTAAGCAATAATCCGTTTGCTCAATTCAAATTAAGCCATAGCCGATAAAATCGAAGCATAAATCAGAACACACATATTAATTTCTTGTTAATTCAATGAAGAAAAGTAATGATTTAGAAAGCTCACTTGAAAACGGAGGCGCTGAGGCTGCAAAGAGAGTGTGGGAAGAAGCTGACCAGTGGAGATATAAAGTGCGTGGCGTTGGAAATCCCCAAACCCTAATAAAATGATAAATTGCAACTAAGGCCCCCAAGTATATTTTACTTTCAAACTGAACCCACGACAACTTTATAAAATTGAGTGAACTACATAAAAGGTCCTTGAATTATGGATTTATCTCGTTCATGATCCCTGAACTTTAAAAATATTGTTAGACATCCCTAGATTAAGAGTTTATTTTAAAATTGGTTCTTTTGACTATTTTCTATCCGAACATGCTCATTTGGGCTGCTGGACAATTTTGTTTTTTTACATTTATTAACTTTTTTAATATAATATTATTTCAATGATGTTATAAATAGGATATTATTTTAAAATTATCTTCTTCTTCCCATTTTTTCATCCTTCATTTTGTTTCATTTTTAAATATCATATTTAATTTTATAAAATTAAATTTAAAATATTAATAAATTATTTTAATTAAAATTAATAATTTATAACTTTGATTTCAACCTTTCTTACAATTGAATGTATAGCTTTGATTTTCAACCTTTCAATATATTTTTTCTAGCCCTTAGAATATTTTAGACAGCTTAGTGAAGAGAGTTAATTGTTGTTTAACTTATTTGTATTTCTTAACTACTAATCATATTTGTTTATGTTTAGAAAAAAACCAAATCATAAATTAACAAATATTTTACGGTATTGATGTCAATTGTTACCTTTAGTGCTAAAAATATTAACAGCTACTTAAATCACAATATTTAATCAAATTTTAATTCGTTTCATAAAATTTAAGATAAAATAATAAATTTTAAAATATCAAATATTTTCAATTATCTATACAAAACTAACATCTTTAATTAGTGATGTTTTTATTAAAATAAAAGAAAGGAAAACAAAAGGAAAAAGATATGAAAGAGGCCAGACATCCTTGTTGTGTGTATATATTCAAAAATAGAGAATAACAGGTCCCCTAGATCCAGCAAATCCACTAGATCACGTGGTCTAGGAACTCGTTGAACGTGAGGGAATCCCGGTCGTCAGACACACAAAGTACTGCTTTCAAAACCCTCAACCACTTTACTAAACCTAGTATAGGGAAGTAGGGATCGATCCCACAGAGAAGGAGGCGTAATACTCATGTTCAAGGATTTGGGTGTGTTTTTGGTGTTGGCTGCTGCCACGCATTTTCTTGGGTTGAGAAAAAAATAAAATTAACTTGACTAGGGAACTTTTAAAAATTCTTAAGTTAACAGCTAGACCCAGGCAAAATCATGAAAGAGCGTAGTAAAGGAAATTTAACTGTCCGACACTTGATCTAAGAAAACCTCTACACTACTAGACCTTGGAAATAAAACTACTGTGGGGACCATGTCTACGAAAAAGCAAGGTACGAATGAAAAATTGGCAGAATAACTAACTCTCGTACTAACTGACAGTGACATCGTCTTCTACAACCAAATAGCATAAAACTTCTCAAGAAAAGCAACATAAGCAAAATTAAAATAGAGCAACTGACTTGAAATCAAATTAATGCATAACAAACGAAGAACTAAACAGATCTGCATACTCTAGACGAAGTAAAATAGAAATCAAGAAGAAAAACAGAATCTATCGAACAACTATCTTTCCACACGTCGAATCCAACCTCAGACGCTAAATCCACTCCGGATCCAAGCGTCCGACATGAACTCCAAACAACAGAAACCCTCCATCACGTCAGATTTAAGCCAGGAACTCCGAATACTCAAACAACCACAGATCTGTCACCAAATTCCATATCAAACACCTCAACATCAAAATAAACAGAGATCGACTTGACATTTAAAGAAATAAACTAACAACAGAGAGATCTATGCAAATTGACTTGAAATTTAACTGCTAAACGCGGATCAACAAACGGTAAAACAAATAAGCATCATCAACATCAAGGTCGACTCCCAAAAGTGAAGTTCGACGGTAAAAACAAGCAAACAACTGAAATTAAAGGTAATTGTATCTTCGCCCTCACTCGGACGGTGTTGCCAACCACGAGATTTCTAAGAAAGTGACCTTCCGTTCCCGACTACCCCAGATCCATTCCCAAGTGTGTGTAAAGTGTGTGAGCTAAGAAGAGTGAAAAAGTTCTTTTCTCTTGCGTTGCATGCTCTTCTATATATAGGCGTTTGAGTGGGGCCCAGCGAGGTATAGATAAGACTTTGATGCCCTCAGCTATTGACTCCTCTGTCACGCCAATTTCCTTGTAAGTCCTGCTCACTTTGCTCATTTCCTTTGCTAGACCATCTCCTTTAGTACTTCCTTGATCTAGCGATTTTCTTCACACACCTGACTTAGGAAAAGTGTTAGACCCAGCAAATTATAACATTTTTTCGCACATTACCGATGCATGAAATTAGCCTTATCAAGATACTTATTATATAATTATGCAACGTCGATTTGAACATCACCGAAAGACGTTTTTTACACATATGAGACACTTATGACAAATTAAAACTCTATAATTTTATGTTTTATTTTAAAAATTCTTATAAGACTATAGAAATAAAACTATGCAGCCAGCTCACACAAAATTCTTTTATAATAGAATACATAAATTATTAATTTTAATTAAAAATAATTTATTAGTATTTAAAATTTTAAATTTTAAATTTAATTTAATTAAATCAAATATTGAAATAAATAAACAAAGTGAAGGATGAAAAAATAGAAGAAAAAGATAATTTTCAAATATATCAAATTTAGAACATCATTGAAATAATATCAAATTGAAAAAGTTAAAAATGTGAAAAGACAAAATCGCCCAACAGCCCAAAAGGGCATTTTAGGGTGGAAAATAGCCAAAATGACCAATTTCGAAATAAACCTTTAGTCCAGGGATGTCTGGTGATATTTTTAAAGTCCATGGACTATAGGCGAGATAAACTTATAGTCCAAGGACCATTTTTGTAGTTGACTCTTATAAATTTTGGTGTTACTTTCATATTCAAACATAGCAAAGTATAAAATTAAAAGTAGATGAATGGTTAATATTCTACGGAATATTTGGATTTCATGAGTAGACATTCTTGGCTGGCAAGGCAACGGCAACGGACCCATGTGGGCAATGGCGGATCCAGAAACTAAATATCGTGGATCGAACTCGAATTCGAACCAAACAATAAAAATAATCTTAAGATAAATTTTTAATAAAAACATAATTTAATTAGTGTTAATGAGTACTTTTTTATGTGAGAAAAACATGTAGTTTTTTCTACCAAAAATTAGAAAATACAAAAATAATGTTTGAAATATTAAATTAAAAAACTAAATATTTCAAAAAAAATTTAAAAATTTGACTTGTATTATCATCATTAAATTAAATAAGATAATTTATTGAAATATAATAATATACAAATTATTCGCCATCTTATTTGGCTAAAATAGATATCAAAATAAGTACTACTACTTGGCTTATTGAAACAAACAAATAAAGAATATTAATAAATTTTATTCAGCTAAGCTATTTAAATTTTTAACTAGGTAAATACATGTGAAAAAAATGGGATGACTTCTGATAATTGCATCTCAGTCTCTCTCCTCGCCCACGATAAGCATAAATTGAAAAGAGCTTCTTCTCCCCTCTTTGCATTCACGGTGGCTACCTCCATTGTTCCACCTCCGTATTCCAGATGTAGTCGCTGCATCACCTCTCATCTTTTGCTCAGTCTCGTCGTCATCTCTCTCTGCGTAAAATAGGGGCAGATTCATGGATGTTGTAGGGTTAGAGGCAGCTTTCCAGCGGCACTCTGGGGATGGTGGGGGGGCGGACGACCCCACCCAACCCGACCCAGCATTGGACAAAAGGGTACAACTGTATCCCAAATAAATAAGCCTTTACATTACTCCCTTTATCCGTGAAATATTGTCTACTTTTGTCATTTCGATACCTCCGCAAAATGTTGTACACTTTGCTTTCTTTCCATTTTTGGTAAATGGAGCTCACTTTCCACTAACTCATTACACTCACATTCTATTATAAAATAATATATAAATGTGGAATTCACATTCCATTACTTTTTCTACTAACTTTTCTTCACATCTCTTGAAACTCGTGACGAGTCAAATATGGACAGCATTTTGCGAACGGATGGAGTAGAATTGAAATCCATTTTACAAGTTGTGTTAGTGGCCTAGCGGTGGCTGAGTGTTTTCCTCAGCATTAGAGCATCCCCAAAGCGTCGGGCCGGGCCGCACCTGGGGTCCGGCTCAAGCCTGGATGCATTGCGAGGGTTTGTGGCCCGGCCTTGCATTGCGAGCTCCTAGGTCGCGCCCCGTTGTGGCCCGGCCGGCGTTGCGGGCGCACGGGCCAGACCCAGACCCCTTTTTTCAGTTAAAAACACAATTTTTTTATGATTACATATTTAAACTCCACAACATTTTCATTCATTCTACGTTGTTTCTATGAATTTTTTGAAATATAATTGTTCAAAGTTTTCAAATTTTAGGAATTGTAAATTTTGAATTTTTAAGACTTGTTATTTTTAATATATAGGGTTTGTAATTTTTTTATTTCTAGGGTTTGTAATTTATAATTTCCGAATGAACACTAAATTTTTTGAAATATAATCGTTCAACGAGTCAATTTTAAATGTAAAATACTTTGAAGTTCTGAATGGTGCAAATTAATGTTTGTGGCCCGAATGGGTTGAATGGGACCCATAAGATTGTGAGAGTTGTGGTCTGGCATGGAAAATGAGGGAAATAGTGACATCACGTGGATGGGACTTGGGGCCTGGATCTGAGACGGGGTTGGATATGCTCTTAGACACGATTTCAAAACACACACACTTTAGTTCTCTAATCAGAAATATGTTATTCTAGTTTTCATCATTTATTAAAGTTTTTTTATAAATATTCTATTAGTCTTGTTTTCTTTTATGTACTAGTGTTAGCCCACGCGCTATGCGCGACACATAATATTTTTGTTCTATTAATTAGATATTTTAAATAAACTAAATAAAATAAAAAATCAATCATTACATGATTAAAAATTTAAAAAAATATAGTAGGAGGACTATACGGTGACAATATGTTAAATAATTATAAATATAAAATTAAATAAATTTTAAATTAAACCAACATGAAAATATTTGTTAATTATGACACCTTTAGGTCACTACAGCAAAGAAAAATTATCATCGTTACAAATACATACTTCAGTACTAAAATACTATCAATATTAAATTGATATAAAATATTTAATATACAACTAAAAAGACAATGATATCATCATAAAAAGATAAAATAATGTACAAAATAAATAAAAAAACACACACATATAAACATTAGAACAATAAAACAATAGTTTGTAAAACATGAATAAACTTATATGTGAACAACCTTCATTGTACAATAATAAGAATAGCAAAATAAAAATAAATAAATAATAAAACACAAACTCCAATATCCCGTTAACTCTTCTTAGCCTTATTTTGCCCCTTAATTCCCAAATAAATGATTTATGCGTATGCGCGAAAACAAATGTGATAGTTTATGATATTCGTCTTTTTTGCTTCTTTTGTTGCTTAGGTGTTTTCTTTGCATGAAAACTATGGAGTGACGAAATTGACGACAAATGTTTAAAGTTGTATCTTCAAAATATTATAGATAGTCAAAAGCTTATGTGATTTCTATATTTGTAAAAAAAAAAGGATTATTAAAGCCTGGACGAAAAACTTAAAACAAAACTAACAAAAAATAAAACAAACTAACATTAAGAAAAAACATAAATATGAACTAACATCACTGAAACAAAATAATCTCATACATATGTACTACTATAGATAAAGAGCAATAACCATACCTTGAAAAATTCTTCTTTTTGCAGATAATTCGTGATACAATGGGACAAGACAGTGAGGAAAGATGAAAGTATTCTAAAAATTTCTTGGAACCATGCCTTGAATCATTGTTCCCTGCATAGAAAAATAAACAATGAGTGATTTTAGTTTTAGATAAATTTCGAAAAAATAGTACTAATAATCTAAGCAATGACATGCATACCATCTGATTGCGGAACACATATTTCAAGGAGATTACATTGGTTTGTCCATATTTAATGAATTCATAAACATGCAAGCACCGCACTCGAATCACTACTGATGAAGTATTATAAGATTGTAGATCGTTAAGGAATGTGAATTCTCTCATGTGAACAAATTTTTATTTTTACCGAAAATTTGTGATGAAGAGGGGAGACAATGAAGAAGTGAAATAGAAACTTGCAAATGATACATATTAATAAATATAAAGTACTATAAAGTCATAAATGTATCAGTTACAAATTACTCCTAATAAGGAACAATTAATCATTTTTAATTATAAAAAATGCTACATTTAAGATGGAACTGCAATATATGGTTTTAAAATTATATTTACAACGAATCATCATTCTTAGCTCCAGAACTTTCAATGAAGCTCTTTAAATGCGATGAATTTTAGATGCTTTTGGAAAGTAACATCCAAATTTTTCTCTTTGCTCTTTGGTGTGGTGACAATGTAACATAAATATAATATGGTGATAACTATAAGTTTATGCATGTAATGGCCATTGGAAGGAATAAGTTATTCCATACATATTTAAATTGATCTCATAACTTATAAATACTCCAAAATGAGGACAACACTTTTAAATATTTCAAAATAAGACCAAAACTCACCTTTTATTTATGTCTAGATATACATATATATTACTTACTTCGATCATAAAAGATACTCTTATTTGTATACAGTACGGGTTTTAATGAGAAAATTAGTAAAATAGAAAAGGTGAAAAAATAGTTAAAGTAAGAAGAAAGAGTATGGGAGAGAGGATAAACGCAGGTGAAGTAAGAGATATAAGCTTTCTATATAAGCTTTCTATTTTCAGAAATGAGAACACCAAAAAATGGCAAATTATGACTATTTTTTTGTGGACAGAAGTACGTTGAATTAGTGAATTTGACTAATTTGTGTTTATGCTAACTAAATATTTAAAGAAAAACTTTAAAAAATTAATGAAAACTAGAATAACAAATTTCTGATAAGAGAACTTAAGTGTGTGGGTTTTGAACTCAGGTCTAAGAGCATCTCTAACCCTGACCTAGATCCAGGCCTCAAGTCCTATCCATGTCATTATTTCCCTCATTTTCCATGCCATGCCACAACTCCTACAACCTTATATGTCCCATTCAGGCTCATTCCAGCCACAAACATTAATTTGCAGTGTTCAGAACTTCAAACTATTTTACTCTTAAAATTGAAATGTTTGAACAATTATAATGTTTGAACAATTATATTTCAGAAAATTTATTGTTTATTCGGAAATTATAAATTACAAACCTTATAAATTAAAAAGTACAAGTCTTAAACATGCAAAAATTACAATTCCTAAAAATTGAAAACTTTAAATAATTATATTTCAAAAAATTCATAGAAATAATGTAGAAGGAATGAAAATGTTGTGGAGTTTAAATAGGTAATCATAAAAAAATATTTTTTAACTAAAAAAGGGGTCTGTGTCCGACCCGAAGGCCGGGCTGCAACAGGGCGCGGCCTAGGAGCTCGCAACGTCAGACCAGGCCACAGCCCTCCGCAATGCATCCAGGTCAGTGCCGGACCCTAGGTGCGGTCCGGCCTGACGCGCTGGGGATGCTATAATGCTGAGGAAAACACTCAACTACCGCTAGACCACTAACACAACTTGTAAAATGGATTTCAATTCTACTCCCTCGTGAAATGTTGTCCACATTTGACTCATCATAGATTTTAAGAAAAGTGAATGGAAACAGTTAGTGGAATGTGAATTTCGCATTTATATATTAATTTTATAATAGAATGTGAGTGTGATGAGTTAGCGGAATGTGAGTTCCATTTACTAAAAATGGATAGAAAGCAAAGTGGACAACATTTTGTGGACGTAACGAAATGCAAAAGTAGACAATATTTCACGAACGAAGGGAGTAATGTAAAGACTTATTTATTTGGGATACAATTGTACCCTTTTGTCCAATACTGGATTGGTCGACCCCATCCGATCCCACATGCAGCGGTGGATCTAGGTGGGGTTGGATGGGGTCGGCCACCCCCACCACCGTCCCCAGAGTGCCGCTGGAAAGCTACCTCCAACCCTACGACATTCATGAATCCGCCCCTATTTCATGCAGAGAGAGATGACAACGAGACTGACCAAAAGATGAGCGGTGATGCAACGACAATACATAGGTGGAACAATGGAGGTAGCCAGCGTGAATGCAGAGAGGGGAGGAGAAGCTTTTTTTAATTTATGCTTATCGCGGGCAAGGAGAGAGACTGAGATGCAATAATCAGAAGTCATTCCATTTTTTCCCATGTATTTACCTAGTTAAAAATTTAAATAGCTTAGTTGAATCACTTGAGAATTTATTTTTTAATTTGTTTATTTCAAATAAGCTAAGTAGTAGTAGTTATTATTTTGATATCTATTTTAGCCAAATAAGAAGGTGAATAATTTGTATACTATTATATTTCAATAAACTATCTTATTTAAACTAAGCACATTACTTGAATTTAATGATGATAATATAATTAACATTTTTTAATTTTTTTGAAATATTTTAGTTCTATAATTTAACATTTCAAACATTATTTTTGTATTTTCTAATTTTTGGTAAAAAAAAACTATATGTTAGTTCTCACATAAAAAAAGTACTCATTGACACTAATTAAATTATGTTTCGATTTTAAGATTATTTTTATTGTTTGATTCGAATTCGATTTCGATTCACGATATTTAGTTCCTGGATCCGCCATTGGCCACTCGGGTCCATCGCCCACTTGGGTCCATCGCCGTTGCCTTGCCAGCCAAGAAAGTTAGTCGTGTAGGGTTCAGTTTGGAAGTAAAATATAATCGGGGGCCTTAGCTGCAATTTATCATTTTATTAGGGTTTGAGGATCTCCAAGGCCACGCACTTTATATCTCCACTGGTCAGCTTCTTCCCACACTCTTTTCGCAGCAGCCTCAGCCTCCGATTTCAAGTGAGCTTTCTCAATCATTACTTTTCTTCATTAAATTAACAAGAAAATTTATGTGTGTGTTCTGATTCATGCTTCGATTTTATCGGCTACGGTTTAATTTGAATCTGAGCAAACGGATTATTGCTTAAAGTTTATTAGATCAGATATTTTAATTTGATGCAAGTTCTTTTCTGATTTTTGAAAAAAATTCTCATGTGTTTTTTATCTGTTCATCGGTATATTCTAGATATCTATTGATTTGATCAAGTGTCGGCTGCTTCCGGAATTTAATTTTTGTGTTGATCGAGAATTTTTTTTCGATTCTGCATCTAGCTTTCTCTTATGAACTAATCACTTTTGTATATCTGTTTACTTAAATAAACACACTTACTCTTTTGTTACAAGATCTAGTATGCTTGACCGGCTAACAGTTAGGCAGCTTGTTGGCTGATATTATGTTTCTTCGTTTGATTCATAGGATGATCATATGTGTTCTGCAGCTAAGTTGTGTATGACTGAAAATTTATAATGTTTTTCGTTTTTATGTTTTGACTGTGTACTGTTTCATATATATAAGAATTCTTATGTGATTTGTGATAGTTTGAGCATTGCTAGCAGGATCTCATAGTCACATGCTTTTAGATTCTCATTTATTTTTATGTTGCTGCTTGCAGGTAATTTGTCATATTTGTGAAGACTACCAGAATCAGTCAAAATGGTACTTGGAAGGAATCACTTGTGGTTGAAACCTATTTATCAGATTATGTGATATTATCTAACGCTGAGTACACAATTCAATTTTGCAGGTGAAGTTCACAGCAGATGAGCTTCGTGCCATTATGGACCTCAAGCATAACATCCGTAATATGTCTGTTATTGCCCATGTTGATCATGGTAAGCTGGCTGCATTATTCATACAATTTTTTTTACAATCAACTCCATTATGAATGAATTGCCTGGTGTGATTTTCTACAATGAAAGTTGAAGTAACATTTACTTGTGCTGTTGTTGCAGGAAAGTCCACACTAACAGATTCTCTTGTTGCTGCTGCTGGAATTATTGCCCAAGAGGTTGCTGGGGATGTTAGAATGACAGACACTAGAGCTGATGAAGCTGAACGTGGTATCACCATCAAGTCGACCGGCATCTCATTGTACTATCAAATGAGTGATGAGTCCTTGAAGAGTTATAAGGGAGAGCGCCACAAGAACGATTACCTCATCAATCTTATTGATTCGCCTGGGCACGTTGATTTCTCTTCTGAAGTGACTGCTGCACTCCGTATCACTGATGGTGCTCTTGTGGTGGTGGACTGTGTTGAAGGTGTGTGCGTCCAGACCGAGACTGTCCTTCGCCAGGCACTTGGTGAGAGAATTAGGCCCGTCTTGACTGTTAACAAGATGGACAGATGTTTCCTTGAACTCCAAGTGGACGGAGAGGAAGCATACCAGACATTCCAGAGGGTTATTGAAAATGCCAATGTAATCATGGCCACATATGAGGATCCGTTACTTGGTGATGTTCAGGTTTACCCAGAGAAAGGGACTGTTGCCTTTTCTGCTGGTCTGCACGGCTGGGCTTTTACTTTGACAAACTTTGCTAAGATGTACGCAGCCAAGTTTGGTGTTGATGAGTCCAAGATGATGGAAAGGCTCTGGGGAGAGAATTTCTTTGACCCAGCCACGAAGAAGTGGACCACCAAGCCTACTGGATCTGCCACCTGCAAACGTGGTTTTGTTCAGTTCTGCTATGAACCCATCAAGCAGATCATCAATACGTGCATGAATGACCAGAAAGACAAGTTGTGGCCTATGTTGCAGAAGCTTGGCATAACGATGAAGTCTGACGAGAAGGATTTGATGGGGAAAGCTTTGATGAAGCGTGTTATGCAAACATGGCTTCCTGCCAGCTCTGCTCTGTTGGAGATGATGATATTCCATCTTCCCTCACCCGCCACAGCTCAAAAGTATCGTGTCGAGAACCTGTACGAGGGACCTCTTGATGATCAGTATGCAACTGCTATCAGGAACTGTGATCCTGATGGTCCTCTCATGCTCTACGTATCTAAGATGATTCCAGCCTCTGACAAAGGCAGGTTTTTTGCTTTTGGCCGTGTGTTTGCTGGGAAAGTCTCAACTGGTTTGAAGGTCAGAATCATGGGCCCGAACTACATTCCTGGTGAGAAAAAGGACTTGTACACCAAGAGTGTTCAGAGAACTGTTATCTGGATGGGTAAGAAGCAGGAAACAGTGGAAGATGTGCCTTGTGGTAACACAGTGGCTTTGGTTGGTCTTGATCAGTTCATCACCAAGAATGCTACCTTGACAAACGAGAAAGAAGTTGATGCTCATCCAATCAAAGCCATGAAGTTCTCTGTCTCACCTGTGGTTCGTGTTGCTGTGCAGTGCAAGGTTGCGTCTGACCTACCAAAGCTTGTTGAAGGTCTGAAGCGTTTGGCCAAATCTGACCCTATGGTTGTCTGTACCATGGAGGAATCCGGTGAGCATATTGTTGCTGGGGCTGGAGAGTTGCATCTTGAGATCTGTTTGAAGGACTTGCAGGATGATTTCATGGGCGGTGCTGAGATTATAAAATCTGATCCCGTTGTTTCCTTCCGTGAGACGGTCCTGGAGAGGTCGTGCCGTACAGTTATGAGCAAATCACCTAACAAGCACAACAGGCTGTACATGGAAGCAAGACCAATGGAAGAGGGTTTGGCTGAGGCCATCGATGATGGGCGCATTGGCCCAAGGGATGATCCCAAGATTCGGTCAAAGATCCTGGCAGAAGAATTTGGGTGGGACAAGGAGCTTGCTAAGAAAATTTGGTGCTTCGGTCCTGAAACAACTGGACCCAACATGGTCGTGGATATGTGTAAGGGAGTGCAGTACCTGAATGAAATCAAGGACTCTGTTGTTGCTGGTTTCCAATGGGCGTCTAAGGAAGGTGCACTGGCTGAAGAAAACATGCGTGGCATTTGCTACGAGGTTTGTGATGTGGTTCTTCATGCTGATGCTATTCACAGAGGTGGTGGGCAGGTTATTCCCACTGCAAGGAGGGTCATCTATGCCTCCCAGCTTACAGCCAAGCCTCGTCTTTTGGAGCCCGTCTACCTTGTTGAGATCCAGGCACCTGAGCAAGCTCTTGGTGGAATCTACAGTGTGCTGAATCAGAAGCGTGGCCATGTGTTTGAGGAAATGCAGAGGCCAGGCACTCCTCTCTACAACATCAAGGCGTACCTTCCGGTCATTGAGTCCTTTGGTTTCTCAAGTACTCTGAGAGCTGCAACCTCTGGGCAGGCGTTCCCACAGTGCGTGTTTGATCACTGGGAGATGATGGCTTCGGATCCTCTTGAACCAGGTACCCAGGCGTCTACCCTCGTCACCGATATTCGCAAGAGGAAGGGTTTGAAGGAGAACATGACTCCTCTGTCCGAGTTCGAGGACCGGCTATGAGCGGCGACTGTTATCAAGTTTGTATTAATCGTCTTTTGTTGGACCTTAATTGTGGCTACTCGGTTTTGATTATTCTCTCTATTTTTCCTGTCTATTAGGGTACATTGTATCACTTTCAACATACTTATTTATCATTACGGCTTTACAATACTGTAAAGTCTGTGATAATATAATTTTGAGTTGCCCATTTTAATTAAAAACTGCATGTGTTCTTAAGGTGCTACTCACTGTGGAGTCGGGTGAGCTCGATCGATTTCGGATATGTGCCGAGGTGAACTCAATCGAGCCCATCGTTCTGGAATAATAGGCGCTCGATGTGCTGAAAATGTGAACGTTTTGTACCAAACTACATATTCTCAAATTCGATTAAACATCATTAAACATGAAACTTCTTTATATATATACATAAACTAATAGTTCGTTTTAATTTTGTATTCTTTATACTTCCTCCATCCACCAACACAAGGGGAGTTTTGAGCCATAACGAGTTTTAAGAATGTGGCAGAAAGTTGGTTGCAAAGTTTAGTGGAAGCTGGGTCTTATTTTTATATATATTAATTTTATAATAAAATGTAAGTGAGTAATTATTATCCCTTAGATTTTAATTATACTTTACTGGTCACTAAATTTTTTATAATTTTTATAATATATAAATAATTATACAAAAGATTTAATATTTCTGACTATTATAGTTCACTATTTACACTAAGGGCGTGTTCACTATAGAACATTTCCATATCTAACATTTGGAAGAATTAAATTTTTTAAAGAATTGAGTCATAATTAGCCACATAAATAATTCATTTTCCCATTGTTTAGTATCCTAGAATTGGCCCAAATAAATACCTAAAATAAAGACTTTTGACCTAATACAATTATGGAAGGACAAATTTACCCCTCCACTCCCAAAAAGGAGAGAGAAGAAAATGAGGTGGAAGGGTAGGGCAATAAATCATTCTAAGTCCAATTCTTGGGATTCGTTTGTTTGCCTTGGTTGGGTAGGACAGGAAAGTGTGGATACTTTCTACATTTTCATGTTAGAGCATCCACAATGCAAATAGGTCAGCCATAGGCCAGCCACTCTCTCTTCAAGCCACATCAGCAGCACTAAAAATTCACCTGCCACATCAGATTTAGGCCAGCCATAGGCCAGCCACAATAAAAATAATTCAAAAAATACTGCATTTAGGGAATTAAAATTACGATTAAATTACAGAATTAAATTTACGAGATATATACGGAAAAATTCATTAATTGCATTAAAAAAGGTACATAGATAAAAAAAAAATTACATAATAAAGAAAAAAAACTATCGTCGTGCAGTCCTCCGTGCCCACAACTCTTCAATTATATCCTTTTGGAGTTGAATATGAGCATCCACTTGGCGCATGTCGGCATATTCCTTGAGGCGGCCGACTTCATCGAGAGGTACCCCACGTCGTACGCTAGGGGTGGCCGTTCCGTGACTTGGACCGGCTTCATCGTCATTGGCCCAACTAGTCGGTTGTACGCCTTCGTCTTCGACGATCATGTTGTGCATGATAATGCAGGCGTACATTATTTGGGAAACGCATTGGACATCCCACAAACGCGTTGGACCCTTAATTGCCGCCCATCGAGGACCGGAGCACACCAAATGCGCGCTCCACGTCCTTGCGCGCCGACTCCTGTCGTTACGCAAAGTAGGCCTTCCTTTCATCACTTGCGTGCTGATCGTCTTCACAAAGACGAGGCCACCTAGGGTATATCTCATACGCCAAGTAGTAGCCCATATCATGCCGGTTGCCGTTGGCCACAAATAAGACGGCTGGACCGATGCCCTGACACTTCTCGTTGAAGAGGGACGACGAGTTCGGGACGTTGAGGTCGTTGTTCGACCCGGCTACCCCAAAATACGCATGCAAGATCCACAGCCGGTAATCAGCTACGGCCTCGAGGATCATCGTGGGATTCTTTGACTTGTAGCCGGTCGTGTAGGCCCCCTTCCAGCGGTCGGGACAGTTCTTCCACTCCCAATGCATACAATCTATCTTTGCCTAACATCCTCGGGGAACCCATGCCGCTCCTCGTGCATCTCGCATCAAATTCTGGCAATCTTGGGGAGTAGGGCTTCGAAGGAACTACTCACCGAAAATGTTTATCACGCACTCACAGAAAAACTTCAGACATTCCAGAGCTGTCGTCTCACCGATGTGGAGGTACTCATCCCACATGTCTGCCGCGCCTCCGTAGGCCAACTGTCCGCCGGGTGGCCGAGTCTCGGGACGAACGCGGCGACCGCCGGCTGAGCGTGCGTGCGGCCCGGCCGAGAAAGGCGGCTAATCCGACCAGCCCTAGATTTGCTCCAAGATTTACTAAATTTTGCAGATCTTTTTCCTTCTATGATGAGGAATAATCTTCCCTTATAAATAGGACCTCAAGCTTCATCAAAAAGAGTTTTTTCACACAACAAGAAAAACACATTCATAGAGATCAAAAGCTAGAGTACTTCAATTGTGCAAGGAGTTGGAGAAGGATTTCAAGAACATCAAAAACGACAAGGATTCAACCTACTGGTTTTATTTGCTTTAGTTTTATGTTGGGATTTTTTTCCCCTTCAATCTATTTTTTTTATTTTTATTGGGTCATGTGTAACTAAACTCATAGGTTTTAGGGATGTTTTAGTAGCAATTTTTGGTTATACTTTTTTTCTATTCAATATCTTTTGTTTTACTTTGTTTTTTTCCCTAAGTTAATCTGATCTTAATAATTGAGTGATACAATTATGTATGATTCAATACAATTTTGCTTCAAAAACTGTGATAGAGTTCAAAGCGGTTAGATCCCTTAGTAGACACTAGGTTGCCCTTTAAAAACGCCTTTAAATTGGGGTGAGGATTTTTAAGGGTCTTAGGAGTTTTTTGGAGTTATGTGTTAGGATTAAAAAACCCAATGTTAGTAATAAACGTTTGTTGCAGGCATAAGCTAGGTGACTCGTCCTTTCAAAGTATTGCTTAGGGGTATTGTAGTTTGGAATTTGTAAAACCCATAAAGGAAAACCCCCGGGGAACCCCACCCCTCTACATCTTTTCTCCCCGTGATTTGCTTGCATTTAGTTGTTTTTTGTTTTTAATTTTTCTTTTTTTTAAAAGTTTCCAAAAATTCTTGTTTCTCCGGTTTGTAATTGAGTTCTAAAATTTTGAAGATAGACCTTTGTGTACATCTTCCCCCGGTTTAAAAAATCCCCTTTAAAACCCTTTTCTTTACTTTTTTCCACCTTGTATACTTGGGGTATTTATAGTGCAAATAAAAAGTGCATCAAGTTTTTTGGGGCCGTTGCGGGGGCAATTCCCTTTTGGGTGATATCTTCAAAACCCCGGGTAATTTTACTACTTTGGATTTTAATCGCTTTCATTTTTATTTTATTTTATTTATTTTATTTTTTTTTTTTCTTTTTGTTTTTTAAAGGATTTTTCGGGGAGGAAATCCATGTGGTTATTTTTATGGCCGGCATAGGGGATCGCACTCGATCCCCCGGGGTTTTGATTACTCCTATGATGCCAAATCGTTCTAATGATTATGAAACATGTGCGAATTTTGGAGGATCCAACCCCCCTCCCCCGGGTTTGGGGGGTTACGGGAAAATTTGCATTTCGAGGTTCTCCCCCCATAGAAAAGGGGCCCAACAAAGGTTGGAGAATTTGGAAAAAAACCGGCGCCTTGGAAAGGGGTTGGCAAACCTGGGGCCCCCCCTTTTAAATCGGGACAAGAAGGTGCCTTAGAGTCCGATTGTAGTTCAGAAAGTGTATTCTCATTCTACCATTTGGTTGTTAAGAAAGTAACCTAGGTTTGCAAAATTCTTATTTTATTCAATTACGATTTGACAAATATACCATCATTATAATTTTGTATTGACAATTCTATCCTTGCTGAACCCTAAAATGAAAAAAACTCATTTATTAAAATCTCCCGCCTTAATAATTCGACTCCTTCAGCTGCTCACTACAAAACTCTGTCGCAGAGAGTGTGGGATAGAAATCAAATACCGCAAATCAGAGTTGGTCGAAGGCTTCTTCAACCTCGGCGGTAGGTTTTCTGTTCGTGATTTATGTTATTGTTTACATTTGTGTGATTCAAAAATTGGAATTGTACGCTGTCGTGTTAGTTTGCAATTTCAATTTCCTGCTAAATGAAGGTTCGAGGGTTATTAGTTATTCAATAGTCGGAGTATTGTGATTTATGGACCAAGCTAAAGAAGTGGTAACTACTTTGAAATTTTCTGGTGCAGAACCAGAGCACATCAATGTCATCCCAACATATGGGTAGTAATATGGAAGATGGTGGTAACCAGGACGACGATGGAATCAACTTGGCTGGTAGAAGGTCCGTGAAATCCGACAGGTCGCGATGTTGTTGGTCAGTGCGCGAGGAAGAGATCCTCATAGCAATAATGAAGAAGCTGACCACTGCAGGATGGAAGTCCGATAACGGATTTAGGGCCGGTTATCTTGTCCGTTGTAGGGAGGTTATCAAGCGTGAATTTTCCAAAACCGATATATGCGTTCAACCCCACATCTACTCGAAGGTCTCAACTTGGAAGAAGAATTATTCTTCGCTCTTGAACATCATTAACCGAAGTGGTGTTGGATTCAATTCCGATGGTGACTACAAAATCGAATGCGACGATGAGCAGTGGTCACAGATTGGGCAGGTTTGAACTAAAATTTATAAACAATCTGGTAGAGAGTGACCTTGTCTGTTTCATATGAAGGTTGTTTCAAATTATAGTGTCTCCTGTTCTTATGAGTATATATGTTTGCATCATACCCTGTGATTATTTGTCCTATTTTAGGTATCATATTTGAAGCTGGTACACTTATTTTGTTATGTGAATTACTTTGGACAGAAAGATAGTAACGCACGGTATATGCACAACAAGTCTTGGTCAATAATCGAAGATTGGAAGGAGATATTCGGTAAGGATCGGGCTGATGGAGCAAAAATTATAGATGTTGGGGATGCGGCTGCCAAGCCCTATGGCAACAAAGCTGAACAGGGTGAGGACGGTGTTAGTTCGCAGCACATGACACTTGACGAGCTATTCCCAGACGAAGTCTTCCCTGAAAGTTTTCTCCCTGAGATGGTTGACGAGAACAGGTCTGTTACTCAGGGCGCTACCCCTACCCCAAAACCATTGAAGAAAATCCTCAAGAAAAGGAAGATGGACGACAAACTGGACGGAATCATTACACTGATGACCCGTATTCATGAGGACACAAATGAGCGCCTAAAAGAGATTTCAACTAGGATTGTGTATGATTTCGATCTTAGTACAAAGAGGGCTGAAATTTTCGACCAAATGCAAGGTATACCGGGTCTTACTTTGAAACAACAATTCTACATTTCGAAGAAGCTAGTGAAGGAGCCCGAGATTATGGATCTCTTTAGGGGATTGTCAGAGATTGCTTGTCCCGCGTTTGTGTTTGACCTCTTGGAAATTGATGGGAAACTTTGAGCAATCAATGCATTATATTAATGTATACCGGGTATTAGTTTTTGCTTAAGTTTTACCTATTCGCGTATCTATTCTGCGAAGGACTTTCACATATTAGGAAGAAATTACTATTCTTCATATTAAACTTGGCTTTTGAAAATCCCGGTTGAAGACATATGTAATCTTTTGTAGTAGTATTTGGATATCTTAAGTTTGTCAGAACCATATATGTATTTTGGGATGACTTATGCATTATGACTCTGTGTGTTGATTTCATTATGTCTTGTGTATTTGATACCATCCTATTGTTGATTTCATAAGCAGAGGCCCATAATTTGGCCAAAAAATATGTCATTTAACTTCATTACTTACTAATGATGAGTTCAATTATTGTTGATGCTCCATTTAGTCGGCTACGTTGCTGAAAAAAAATGTTTTACTCCAAGATTTACCAAAGCGTGCATGCTGGATTTGTTTCTTTAATGAAATCTCATACTTTGTTTGACCATTTCGGCTGCTCACTAAA
This sequence comes from Salvia hispanica, assembly GCF_023119035.1. Lineage (NCBI taxonomy): Eukaryota > Viridiplantae > Streptophyta > Magnoliopsida > Lamiales > Lamiaceae > Salvia > Salvia hispanica. Next base: position 2,013,571 of record NC_062968.1, read on the forward strand.
GCATACATCCCATTGAAGATAACATCCCTCATTAAAGCATAAATCTTATTGAAGATAACACTCCATACAACATGGTTCAAACATACACATTGAAGACACTAACAAATAGACAACAATTGTCCCTACTTTGGAGGCCACTACCTTGCATGATACATCCAAAACATAGAACTGGCCAGCTTGCATCATACATCCAAAACATAGAACTGACCGACCATAAAACATAGAATGCGAAAAAAAGAAGGAAAGATAATAGAGGGACGATAGATATTCGTAGTAAATCAAACCGCTAAGGGGCTGTTTTGCGGGAAGTAGGGGACGGACTCCACGATGCACACGAAGACCCTTTGGGTGACGAATATAACTGCTTCATAAGCGGCATGAAGCAAGCAAGGGACTTGTTCGAAGAAATTTCATCGGGGCATTGATATACATTCTGAAAGTGTGAATTATATTAAATCACAATATTTTGGAGCTTAAGTGATTTAATCTTATTTGTCACTATCAATTTCATATACTCTATGTGCCGAAAATATCTTCAATATATTAGAGTATTGGAATACAGGGTCCCCTTATTCCCACAACACCTTCTTAGTGTAGAACTAGAGACTAAATATTAGCCATTGGATTTTAATTTAGTGGATGAGATTAGATCTCCTACATCTTAAATTCGTATTTCATACTATGAATTAAATTGTTCAGCCAAAGGGCATCTTAGTCATTTTGTAAATGAGTGTAACTGGGTAAAAATGAATCTTACGTAAATCAAGGGAGGTTGTATTAGGGTGAAACGAAAAGTTACCCTTTCACTCTTCCCGCTCAACGTTTCATCTTCCTCCCACTCTCTTCTCCCCTAACGTGGCGTGTCTTACTCCCATTATCTTCACCCATTCACCGATTAATTCCTTCACTCGGCATTCTCCACCACAGCTTATCTGTGTAATTTCAACATGGTGGAGACAAGAACTGGAAAACTGAACGGTATTTGTTTTCTCCACCATTTTTACCATTGTACGAAAACCTTACAACCTAACCTCAAAAATTTTGGTTTTAGATGAGAGGATGTTGCGCTCCAAAACTTCATCTGGTGTCGGTGAGTTGAAAGCATTTGTTAATTTTGTTTAGATTTTGTGTTTTCAAATTCTCATTTTGCTTCAAATAATTTCAGCGCATATGGTAATTTAGTTCATCCTTTATGTTTTCTGATTCTCGTTTTAATGGGTAAAGTTAAGGCCATATGGTAATTTAGTTCATCCTTTATGTTTTCTGAATTTGTGTTTTCAAATTCTTGTTTTGTTTTCTGATTTTGTGTTTTCCGATTCTCGTTTTACTTCAACCTAGTACAACTGCATTCAATTGGAAAAAGTAAACCGGGACGCCCTCCTAATAACAAACCCATGTCCACCGCAAATCAAATCCAACCAAACCGTTCTGGTGAGCCATCCACAATTCAGGAATTTTAATTTTGGTCCACACTTTTTTGTTTGATTTTAGTTCATTAAAGTGTTCGTTTTTTTCGTTCAAGCATCGGTCAATCGAATAAAGTATGGTATGATGTAACTGAAGTAATGAAGTTATTCGATGAAGTATTTTGAATATCAGCTGAAGTATTTATTGGATGAAAATGAGAATGATTTAGCTGAAGTTATGAAGTTATTCGGTGAAGTATTTTGAACATCAGCTGAAGTATTTATTGGATGAAAATGAGAATGATTTAGCTGAAGTTATTTAATTATAAAATGAAGTCGTTTCTACTTCTGATGAAGTATTTATTTCTGATTTGTGTCGTTTGGTGGTTTTGTGAATGATTTATGTGTGTGATGTATGAAGTGTTTTCATTTTAAGATGAATTGGTTCTAATCCCTTTTTATGTATAGGTCATAAAAATTGTGTGAATAAGATGAATACATGTGATTGTATGATGATATGAAATGATTATTTGATCTCTAAGATCAATCCATTCTATGCATTTGATTCATTATGTATGTTTTTTTATTTGAACTTGTTGTGCATAGAGAAAACAATAGCTGCATCTAGTAAGGAGATTGCTGCTGACAGTAAAAAAGGAAAATCTGTAAATGATCGACAAGAGAAGGTTAAGAAATTACTTCATTCTTGTATGCCGGTCAGCGTGCTAAAAGGTTTGAATCACGAGACATTTCTTGTTTGTTTTTTAAGTACAAAATGTGAAATTTGTGCATTCAATTGAATAATGTGTTTTTGTATGGTAGAAATGATGAAAACGGGTGGCTCGTTAGTATGTGGTGGAAATGATACAGCAAGGACGAACCCGCATAAGATAATTACACCACAAATAGAAGGTTAGGCAGGCAATCGATTGTTATACCAAATTTTAGATGCGTAGATTGCATGTAATGCTGAATTAATTATTTAATAAGCTGAAGTATCTCCTAAATGGCATATATGCATTTTGGGAATGGAGTGGTTTCATATTATTGTTTATTATCTGATACTTTCATGAGCTTCAAAAGTTGATCGAGAACGAGCTAATAAAGAAAGGAAGTCAAAACAGAACAACGACATAGTACAGAAAGGCAAGGGCAATAAAAACAATGATGGAAACAATGATCCTACTTCAGGACCCGATAATTCCAAAGGTGTGTTTTATTAAATTATAAGTGTAATACGTTCTGTATGATTATCCATACTGACAATAAATCCTTATTTTAGGATCGAAGCGAAACAGAACAATGGATGAAGAGTTTGTTGGGGAAGCTGATAAAGACTCAACAAAAGCTAGAGGAAAAGGGAAGAAACAGAGAAAGGAAGCTGCTAAGCAGTCATCTGGACAGCCCATCAAATCAACAAATTCTGATGATGAAGTTGAGAGTCTATGCTTAAAGAGAAGCCCCAGACAGTTCGTCAAAATGATGGAGGTGCTAAATGATGAGCAGATGGCTTCCGTAGAAGAAATGGGGTTCAGCCACCTAGTACACTACAAGGTGGCATCAATTCCACATAAACTCGCGTATGAAATAATTCATGCCTTTGATCAAGACAGTTGCGGCGTGAAGTATCAACGTGGCATACTCCATCTCTGAAGACGTGCATGCGACATTTGGGTTGCCTAAAGGGCCAAATAGGATCATGACTAATGGCCATCAAAAGAAAGGGAAGTTTGTTGATGAGCTTGCAGCTGCTGTGAATAGGACATTCAGGGATGTATGACACTGAGATTAAAAGAAAAAAAGTTCATTCACTTTTATGAACTTTTGTGAAATATATTTCACTACTACGAACAAAATTATACATCAATATATTTTATATGAAAAATGTTCACTGCGATTAACAGAACAAATATTCCAACTACCTAGCTCTAGTTCTTCATCCTCGGATGATTCGGAGTCAGAATCAAAAAGTGAGCCGCCAACCGGAGATTGTAACTCATCGAATATTGACCCATGATTGTAGTTAATATTTTCTGTAGAAGTAGTTCCACATATGTTTCCTGCTTCGGGAGAAAATTCAGTTGAGTGAGAAGGATTGCTCGAGTCGTCCATTGATATACTAGTAAAGTCCGTTCCAGGCGTAAAGCTGTTTGAAGAATCCACACAACGAAATAAGACGAAGAAGTAAAGAAATGATAGTTGAAGATTGCGAATGAATATAATTGGGATTAGTTTATATAGAGAGATTGAACTGTGCAAATTAGCAGATTCAATGGCAAATGAAGAGTTGATTAGAATTGTGTGAATATCATTATCATATTAACATGTGTGAATATATTAGAAGATTGAATTGCAAATGAAGAGTGCAGTAGAATCGTGTGAAAATCATTGCCATATTAACTTGTCTGAAATCAAGGAAAACAAAATAACTGTCAAAGTTACAATTGCAAAATAAGCCCCCACACGTTACTTGCATAATATTATATTATATGTAGACAATATTTAATAATATTTGAGATAATTAATTATGACCATAATATTATAAAAATGGGTGGACAAGATTTGTTCTCTAGTTCGGTCATTAAAATTGGTTCTACATTGAATACAATCCTTGGAATACATATATATATATATATGCTAGGGAAAATAAAATAAATAAAATGCTATTTTGATTAGCTCAGATACATACCTTGAATAAAAAAATAAATCTTTTCTATACCCTATTCATCTTTCTTCTCCATGCCGCCTCACAATTCCCTGTTTGTTCTTTCCATAATTTTTCTTTGTGCAAACACAGATTTCTCTCGGCCTCTTCAAAAATAGTAAATAAATCATTTCACCAATTAGAAATTGTAAACAAATCAATTCACAAATTTCAGTAATAGATTAAAATAACATATGAAAATGGCATCTTAAAACAGCCCTACAGGTTACAATCAAGAGCTGAAAATGTCAACAACTTAAAAAAAATTCAAGTCTCGGTCACCAAATGTTCACAAAAGAGTAGCTTAGTTGGAAATACCAAGAAAATGAAATGAAGTGCTAAGGTTACATCAAAGAGATCACAACATTCTAAATTATATATTCTGTCGCTCAGCCCATATTTCTCTAGCTAGATCATATCTTTTCTTATTCCACGCTGTTGTTGGCTCAACACAAGTGATATGTTCACCAAGCACCTCATCATTATCACTCTCGTTGCCATCTTCATTTTGACTGCTCAGCTCAGTCTCAATCGGATCGACCTCTATTTGGCTACGTATGAAATTGTGAAGTAAGAAACATGCAATAATAAGGCTGGTTTGGATCTCTATTGGGTAGAAACTTGCACAGCGGAGTATACCTCATCGCATCTTCAGCACGGCGCAAAAGAGCGCTCTATTACATTCCTTGTCTTTGCGTGCCTCAAGTTAAACAACTCCTCCGTCGTCTGCGGGGCTTGGCTACCAGGGCCCCACTCCTTCAAATGATAGCGAACTCCCTTGAACGGGGTCATAAATCCATCACTATTTGAGTACCCACTATCACAGAGATAATATTTACCTAATGAACAATAAAACAACAAGGTGTGCATAAATAATTGCATTGATATGAAGAATAATGTACCAAATAAGTAATACAAATAATTCTGTCAAAGTGACACACAATTGTTACCTTTAGGCAATTTAAGGCCAAGTGGTCGGCTAATCGCTTCGCATAAAATCCGTGAATCCCAGCAGATCCCTCTCATCCAAGTAGGATATAAATGAATCGGAATTGTGGGTCACAAACGGCAAGTGTGTTGGTTGTGATATGACCTTTCCTATTGCGGTAACACGGTGTGTCTGCAATAGGCACCCGAACATTGATATATGTCCCGTCTAGAGCTCCAAGGCACCCTTGAGTAAGATATTTACAAAAGAAAATAAACATTCATATTTATTCGGCCTAAAAAGAATTCAATTATAACAAAACATATATGGATCGAGTAAGCACACCTTAAACCACTTCCAACGTCGGTCCGTGCAGTCATCGCCTACAGCCGTGGGTTTCACCAAAAACAAATTATGAAGAGTAAGCACTCCACGAAACACAATGTGTACGTAGCGTGACACAGTTTGGGAAGATCGCATGAAATCATAACATACTACTCGAAGTTTCTTATGGTGAGATAGAACACATAAGAACATGGCTACTTGTTCCTCGACAGTAACAAATTTCTGGTCAATTAAGCCGGCACGGCCACGGAGAAGACGACACAAACGCCCAAAAGTATTTCTATCCATCCGTAAATTATCAATGCATGACCGGTCTGAGACACGCACTAGCCTATCTAAATACTTAACATGGTCAGGTATTCTATCAAGCAGTTCCCATTGGTCACCTCTAATTGAGCGTTTCCTCTTACAGATCCTAGGACCAAGCATTTTTAGCGTCAAAGCTATCAACAAAAGATTTATTTGCTGATTCCTTATAATTTGATCAATCAAAATCATCACAGTAGTCGTTTCGTGACACCTATGCACAACCTAAATGGAGGAGAATAGAATATGCGTGTGATTGAACATGAGCAAGGTAAAAAGCTGGCAAAATCAAACATCAAAAATTGTATATGAAGGAAGAATTTTATTCTATAAACACAAAAATAGAATTGCAATATCATCTTAAGATTCAATTATTTTCTATTATTAACATCATTATATCAATAATTGCATAATATTTTTCAATTCATACCTTTGTTTTGGGGAGAGTACGAACACACCAACAAATAGATTACAGGAAGAGCAAACATAAATCTCACCAATTACAAACTCAACACTCCATCTGGGTATAATAAATCTCAATTTACATTCAGTAGAGTCGTTTCAAATCGACAACCATGGCAAGATGTAAAAGTCGGCCCGTTGTGGTACACCTACCTTGCGACCTTCGTCTTCGTTACCCATGGAGAATCCAGAGTCAATTGGTATCCTCCGAACTGAACGCAATTGACGGCAGTGAAATTGATGTTCAGACCAAAATAAGCGTAACAAGCGGCCGATTAATCGATTAATCTCCGCGTAACAAGCGGCAGCTCAATCGATTAGTCATTGGAGGAAGAAATTGTGTGGCGCCGACGGATTTGGCTGAATTTGGCGAAGAGGGGAGGAGAATGTGATAAATGGAGAAGGGACTGAGGCGTATAATTTGTAACTATGGTGATCTGTGTACTTTCTGAAAAATCAGATAGTGCTCTATACCAAGAAAAAGTGTGGTTAGTCTATTCTCCAGTTGGGTAGATACGTATCTTAATTGCAAGCGGGTCAATATTTTTATACCGGGTTCATGAGGTAGGCTAACATGGCAACCAAAGTATGGAGATAGATTAGAAAAGGCCTCTTATCTATGCCTACCATGCCAACCAAACCACCCCTTAGTGGAGTTTTCAATGCAAACCCAATTCTTACATATTTGAAAGATTTAATGCTCCCCCAATTCTCCCCAATTCTTTTCTACAGTGCAGCCCTCTGCTATTTGGGAGGCCCCCAACAATTAATTAGTTTACTATGAACAATCATAATACCAAGAATTGACCTAAAAATTGGCTAATTGTTCCAGAGTGAATATGTCCTAACTAATAATATGAAAGAAAAGAACCAAAACACATAAGGAAGAGAAGGTTTTCGAGATGTATGTGATTGATTATTTGAAGAGTGTGTAATATATTTAATAATTTTTGTTATTCATACAACATGCATATTTTTTTGGCATTCATCTCAAAAAATAGCCTTCGTGAAAAAAACCAATTAAATACTAATGGATTATAGCACAGTTAGTACTGCTGAGCTGTAGTGACCTTAAAGTTACGGGTTCAAACCTTGCTATATGCTTGGAGAATTTCGGCCTTCAATCACAAATTCAGTCGAACAAAAGATTCGACCAAAAGCGGGTTCGATACAACCGTGATCAAACCAAAAAAATTATCAATTAAATCATGTATATTTTGTCATTAATTATTGCCAATCCTTTGAAATTTTATAAGTCCAAATTATTATGTTCTCAAAGGGTCAACATTCAAAATCTTTTCTTAAAATATACAATGAAAAAACTTGGGCATCAAGCATAAAATTAGTACGAGTGGCTATAAAACTCTACCTTCCAAATCATTTATTTAAATACACACTAAAGAACTTGGACACCAAGCATAAAATTACAGACAAGGCGAGCAACCTTCTAACTCATCACATCTCTATCTTCAACTTGACCCGTAAGTGTTTCATAGGCTCTTATTCGTTATTGCGTATTACCGATTTTCAATTTTCAATTTTCAATTTTTTTGTCCATAAAGTGATTTTTCATGGATTTTGATAATATCCCAATTGTTTGATCACTTTAGTTGGTTATGATATGGTTCAGTTAGATGTGTTTTATTTATTTACTTTGGTATAGAAAGCAAGCTAATGTGTGTTATTTATTTAGTTTGAGGGATGCATCTATTCTATTGGCTGAAAATGATATGTAGTTTGATTATGAAAATGATTCGTAGTTTGATTATTTATTGCTACGTAAGCTTAATCTCTTGTATTCATGGTGTAACGTATTATGCTACTAGTATTTGTAACTTGTATGGAGAAAACGTACTATATTGATTTATTTATAAGCGTATATGATATGCAGATAGGGATTCTCAACACACGAGTTAAACCACTACCATTTTTATTTTTCTAGTTTTTAGTGTTTAAATTCACCTAGATTTAATGTAAATAGCTATACAAAAGCATTTAACACGTATATTTGTTTAAAATTTTGTGAAAGAAGATGTGATTTTTTATTAATTAGCTATTAATTTATATTATTATTATTATGATAGATTATTAAACAATAAAAACAAGGAGTATTATTTACCTAAATATGCATAGATCCTGAAATTAAAAAAATTTACATACTGAATTTTTCAAAAGTTACAAAATGTACTCTTGTTACTTTCATTCTCTTCTTAAAAAAAACCAAAATTTTAAAATGAAGGATCAAATTAACATTAAACAAGCATATCCTCAATTCTTTTTCTTCCAAAGTTAATGTGAGACTAATTTTGTTGGTTTGATTCAATTCCTTTAAATATTTCACAAAAACCAGAAAATTTGTACTCCTAATTAAACCATATCTACAATTTTATAAATATTTCATTATTTATTTTAAGGAAGGGCTATTATAGCAATTATGAAAAGTATAGTTTCCTAAATTCGATATAATTGAGGGAGGTGAGTGAAATTTATAACTTATATTAGGGTTTGACGAAGGCCTTCGTCGCACACTTTAAATCTCTAGTGGTCTGCTCTCCTCTGCTGCCGCTAGAGCTCATTTCCCCTCTCATCTCAAGTAAGTTTCATCTCTCTCATCCTTTTTATTTCGGATTTTTACTGTATAGCATATCCTGTTACTATAATCTGGTTGAATTCGACCAAATCAATCATTACTTCGATTTTATTGGATCAGTTACTTTGATTTTGTGTGCAAGGTGAATTCGATGCTAAAATATCCGTTTGCTATGTTTTTCGATGATATGTATATTGATTATCTATTTGAAGATTGTTGCTTGCTTTTCATCTAGATTAGGGATTTGTTAGTTGTACTTGGACATCATGATGTTTGATTGCAATTTCTGTAATTGCATAAGTTGAAACTATTGGGTTAGTCATCGTTTTATTTGATTTAGGTTTCGTCGTTTTATTCATTGAATGCGTGAATGTCAGATTCGGCTATGTATTCTGAATCTGACTAGCTTTCTTTACACAAATTGATCGATTTTCTTCACATGTAATTGGTGCATTTCACATAACAATTTCATGATATAAGTAATTTATAAACCTTGATTAATTAACCTGATACTTTCTTGTCTGCTCATAGAGGAATATTAAATTTATGATCATTGGAGATAGTTAGTATTCTAACATGCCTGTATGAGAAGATATAGTACATATCTGTTTTTAATAGATTCTCAGCTGTTGTTATTAATTGCAGGTAATTTAGCTGACTCGTGAGATTATTGGAATCCATCAAAATGGTATGTGGATTGAATCAGTTTGGTTTTAACCTATTTATGTTGAGCGATCCGATCTGACATTTTATGCATGATTGATGTTTGCAGGTGAAGTTCACAGCTGATGAGCTCCGTGCCATTATGGACCTCAAGCATAACATTCGTAACATGTCTGTTATTGCCCATGTTGATCATGGTAAGCAAGCCTTAGTATTGATACAATTTTTTTGTACAAGCATCTGTATTTTGAATGAATTGCCTGGTATGATCCTCTAGTAAGAAAGAAGTAATATTAACTTGTGGATGGTGTTGCAGGAAAGTCCACCCTAACAGATTCTCTTGTTGCTGCTGCTGGAATTATTGCCCAAGAGGTTGCTGGGGATGTCAGGATGACAGACACTAGAGCTGATGAAGCTGAACGTGGTATCACTATCAAGTCTACTGGTATCTCATTGTACTATCAAATGAGTGATGAGTCCTTGAAGAGTTATAAGGGAGAGCGCCACAAGAACGATTACCTCATCAATCTTATTGATTCGCCCGGGCACGTTGATTTCTCTTCTGAAGTGACTGCCGCACTCCGTATCACTGATGGTGCTCTTGTGGTGGTGGACTGTGTTGAAGGCGTGTGCGTACAGACCGAGACTGTCCTTCGACAGGCACTTGGTGAAAGAATTAGGCCCGTCTTGACTGTTAACAAGATGGACAGATGTTTCCTTGAACTCCAAGTGGACGGAGAGGAAGCATATCAGACATTCCAGAGGGTTATTGAAAATGCCAATGTCATCATGGCCACATATGAGGATCCGTTGCTTGGTGATGTTCAGGTTTACCCAGAGAAGGGGACTGTTGCCTTTTCTGCTGGTCTGCACGGTTGGGCTTTTACTTTGACAAACTTTGCTAAGATGTACGCAGCCAAGTTTGGTGTTGATGAGTCCAAGATGATGGAAAGGCTTTGGGGAGAGAATTTCTTTGACCCAGCCACTAAGAAGTGGACCACCAAGCCTACTGGATCCGCCACCTGCAAACGTGGTTTTGTTCAGTTCTGCTATGAACCTATAAAGATGATCATCAACACCTGCATGAATGACCAGAAAGACAAGCTGTGGCCAATGTTGCAGAAGCTTGGCATCACGATGAAGTCTGACGAGAAGGATTTGATGGGGAAAGCTTTGATGAAGCGTGTTATGCAAACATGGCTTCCTGCCAGCTCTGCTCTGTTGGAGATGATGATATTCCATCTTCCCTCACCCGCCACAGCTCAAAAGTATCGTGTCGAGAACCTGTACGAGGGACCTCTTGATGATCAGTATGCAACTGCCATCAGGAACTGTGATCCTGATGGTCCTCTCATGCTATACGTATCTAAGATGATTCCAGCCTCTGACAAAGGCAGGTTCTTTGCTTTTGGCCGTGTGTTTGCTGGGAAAGTCTCAACTGGTTTGAAGGTCAGAATCATGGGCCCGAACTATGTTCCTGGTGAGAAAAAGGACTTGTACACCAAGAGTGTTCAGAGAACTGTTATCTGGATGGGTAAGAAGCAGGAAACAGTGGAAGATGTGCCTTGTGGTAACACAGTGGCTTTGGTTGGTCTTGATCAGTTCATCACCAAGAATGCTACCCTGACAAACGAGAAAGAAGTAGATGCTCATCCAATCAAAGCGATGAAGTTCTCTGTCTCACCTGTGGTTCGTGTTGCTGTGCAGTGCAAGGTTGCATCTGACCTACCAAAGCTTGTTGAAGGTCTGAAGCGTTTGGCCAAATCTGACCCTATGGTTGTCTGTACCATGGAGGAATCCGGTGAGCATATTGTTGCTGGGGCTGGAGAGCTGCATCTTGAGATCTGTTTGAAGGACTTGCAGGATGATTTTATGGGCGGTGCTGAGATTATAAAATCTGATCCTGTTGTTTCATTCCGTGAGACGGTCCTGGAGAGGTCGTGCCGTACAGTTATGAGCAAATCACCTAACAAGCACAACAGGCTGTACATGGAAGCAAGACCAATGGAAGAGGGTTTGGCTGAGGCCATCGATGATGGGCGCATTGGGCCAAGGGATGATCCCAAGATTCGGTCAAAGATCTTGGCAGAGGAATTTGGGTGGGACAAGGAGCTTGCTAAGAAAATTTGGTGCTTTGGTCCTGAAACGACTGGTCCCAACATGGTCGTGGATATGTGTAAGGGAGTGCAGTACCTGAATGAAATCAAGGACTCTGTTGTTGCTGGTTTCCAATGGGCGTCTAAGGAAGGTGCACTGGCTGAAGAAAACATGCGAGGCATTTGCTACGAGGTTTGTGATGTAGTTCTTCACGCTGATGCTATTCACAGAGGTGGTGGGCAGGTTATTCCCACTGCGAGGAGGGTCATCTATGCCTCCCAGCTTACAGCCAAGCCTCGTCTTTTGGAGCCCGTGTACCTTGTCGAGATCCAGGCACCTGAGCAAGCTCTTGGTGGAATCTACAGTGTGCTGAATCAGAAGCGTGGTCATGTGTTCGAGGAAATGCAGAGGCCAGGCACTCCTCTCTACAACATCAAGGCGTACCTTCCAGTTATCGAATCCTTTGGTTTCTCAAGTACCCTTAGAGCTGCAACCTCTGGGCAGGCGTTCCCGCAGTGCGTGTTTGATCACTGGGAGATGATGGCTTCGGATCCTCTTGAACCAGGTACCCAGGCTTCAACCCTCGTCACTGATATTCGCAAGAGGAAGGGTTTGAAGGAGAACATGACTCCTCTGTCCGAGTTTGAGGACAGGCTGTGAGTTGCTGTGCTGTTAAATTTTGTGTTTGTCCGAACTTTGTCAGTTATGTGCCCTTTGTGGCTTCGTTACCTAATTTTGTTGCTAGTGGTTTTGTACCCTTTTTTAATGTACTATGATGAACGAGTTGCGTCAGGATTTTGTTATTGAGTGTTTTCTGTTTATGTGATACTCCTACTTTCAAATTTTCACTCTCATCTGGTTCATTTGCTCTAATTCTTCAATTTCACTTTGTTATATAAGTATTTTGCCTTTTTTTTTTTCCTGTCTTGTATGTGTCGATTACCAATAGGGATTTAAACATGTTTTGCCTAACATTGACTCAAATTGTCCATCCTCAGCTCAAATTGTTCCAAAAGACTAAACCCTTTGAAATATTTTTTAGTTTCTGTTTATATATATAATGTAAAGCGATTTTCCCAATATGAAAATTATCTCCATACTAGTGTTTATTTATAAGTACTATGTAAAGTGATTTTCAATCGAAACTCAGACAGGTTCGTATATTAACAGACATAATATTTCCGAAAGGCAAACTGTCAACACCAGATCCTCATACAATAACAAATGCTGGAATATTCTACAAAAAAACCCAACGATAATCAAATGCATTTTAGCTCACTGTTAACCCAAAATTCAAACAAGCATAACAAGATATAGTACAACAAAACTTCATCTTTACTACGACTTGGGCAGCTTGACGAAGAGCCTAGGTGCTAATCGGAAATGCATAAACGTGGCTATCTCTCTCTCTGAATACTTGACTACTCATCGGTCAAAGAAATTAGGACCAGCTAGCGAGAGAAGTTCCTCACCGGCATCTCTACCCATCTTCACCATATCGTCAAAAGCATAAGGACCTCTTCTAGAGGTTTCAAGTACTGCATTGTAACAAAATTAGGATATATCATATGACACTCAAAGAAGCATCCCACCATTGGTTTAAGGGTTGAGTTATCTCTACAACAATTTTCAAGTACCTTTGATTCCATCGGGAGATGCCACCAGTCCTCTGAAAAGACAGTTTCCGTCCTCATCACGACAAGCGTATCCAGCTATTGGAGTACGGCACGATCCATCCAATTTCTCTAGGAATGCTCTCTCACAGGCTACTGCTAATCTGGTATCCTCATGATTCAAGGATGCCAAATAAGTGGCCTGAAGAGAGAATGCTTTTAATTAGGCGAGAACGAAAAAAATAAAGATATGACCTTCAAAATCATAAAGGCAGAGAGAGATGGCATACCATCTTTTCATCATCACTCCTACATGCAATTCCTATAGCTCCTTGAGCTACAGCAGGAAGCATGTCATCAATGGATAGGACGGAAGTAACATTTTCTGTCATATTCAGGCGCTTCAATCCAGCTAATGCCAACAGTGTTGCTTGCACCACTCCTTCATGTAACTTTTTCAACCTTGTCTGTACATTACCTCGAAAATTCTCTTGTACCTACACAATATTAGACCAGATATTATAGTACTACATACATAAAAAAGAAAAACATGTAGGGTAGCCCAAGGAAGGGAAGCAATGGCTGTAGTAGACAAAAATAGGCAAACAATATGTGAAGATTTACTTTCAGGAGCAGCTCCGGAATGATCTTTATCTGAACTTAGCAAGTGACTTCAAACATTAATGGAATCGATGAAATTCAGGGATCAATATTTTCGAAGTCAATAAATTATATAGATACATCTCTGTGTGAAGCTAAAATGGGATGGTCAGTTATACAAATACATCTCTACATAGTACATACTATATAAATCATATGCATATACAACAATGTCATAGTGGAAAACTGCATAATTTTACTTCACAACAGATGTAACTTCATCATACAAAAGAAAAGCAGAAATAAGTTAATGTTTTCCTACACTCACCTGAAGTGATGGATATCTGTTGAGAAGTTGCGACTTCCTTCTCAATGAGGCTGTGCCTACAGTGCTTCCGGGAGGAAGCTCAGCGAGAGATGCCGCAGTCAAGCAGATAAAAGCATCCCGGACATCTTCTCTAGGGAGATTGCAAGGTATCATTGTGTTTTGGGGAAGATATGTAGGGACATCTTTCATCGAGTGGACAGCTATATCAATATCATTGTTAAGGAGTGCATCATCAATCTCCTTTGTGAATAAACCCTTTCCACCAATATCTGCAAGAGGCTGAGTTAGAATTTTGTCTCCAGTTGTCTTGATGACAACAATTTGAATTGCTCCCGTTTCAGCTAACTGGGGATGCGAGCCTATCAGTTTATCTCTAGTTTCATACGCTTGTGCGAGGGCCAGTGGACTGTCCTACCAAGTATAGAAGATAAAGCCATTCAGTAATGAATTCAATACCAAAAACTACATGGAAGAAAGAAGATTCAACTGATCTTACTCATCAATAATCACATAACTGACTTATAAACTAACACCCAAACAAATTCTCCCAAGTAAATAAAACCACAACCTCAAAGATTACATATTTCACGAACCAAAACAAAACAGAACATATTATAGACATAGACAGCTAAAGTTAACTGAAATACAAGCTCAAACAGCACATACTGTCTAAAGCCAATCTCTATGGTAGCTTAGATACTACAGCAGGAGGAAATAAGCTAGACATATAACACGAAATTTGCAAAAATGCGCGTGGATATATGTGTAACCGGCTGCTCAGACAGCAAGAAACAACGATTTGACTAATCTCACTCTTCAATAATTTACAAAAAAGCATGAAGATTCGACCGATCTCACTCATTAATAATTACATGAGTGACTTATCAACAAATAACCAAACAAAGATCGCATTTTTACGAACCAAAACAAAGAATTCGACGCAAAACAAAACAACTAAAGATAGAGCTCAAACAACACATTTCGGTCTCAAGTCAACTCCTGTGGCAGGTAGAGCAAGAGGAACTAAGCTAGACATATAACACGAGATATGCTAAAATACACCCAAATTAATGCCTAATTGTATGCTCAGACAGCAGAAAACAACGATGAATCGTCGACACATTGATTGAGTGATTGACATCATCAATTAAAGCAAAATTCAAGGAATTAATCGAGAACCTAAGCAAAAATTACCTCCCCCTAGTTCCGATTCTGATCACGGCAGCTTTAGTCTCAGCCTGCTGCTCGACGGCAAGGGAAGCCCTAATTAGCCAAGTCCTAGCTCGCGCGAGCGAAGATTTCCGACGGGTCGAGGGAGAAAATTCGAGAGCTGAAACTGAGAAATTAGCCGAAAGATGCCTACATTGAGCTGGATTAACGGTGGGCAAGGCTCCGGCGGCAACCTCCATTGCTGATGGAGTGGAGATGTGAGCGAGGATAGCGTTGAAATGGAAATCTGTTGAGATTTGTTTATCTTTATCCTTTTTATTTTTTCTTTAATTTAACCAGAAGATAAAAGATTTTACATTTTTATTTGATTGGGCCACGTCATCAATTCACCGCCACGTCACTCTCGATTTTAGGCATAATATCTTGTCTGAATCCCTTATTAATAATTGGATATAAAATTTATATTAATACCGTAGGGCATGTTAGTGTGCCACCATCTCTTAAAATAACACCATATAACCATTTCTAGTCAATCACGTGGGCGAATAATAAGCTGCCACGTGGGAAAAAAAAAACCCCAAAAAAGACGGTAAGCAATATGTTGTACACTATACAACAATTTTTGCTTTGTCTAGCGTATTGAATATTGTTGTGTAACATTTATAATATTCTTTGTATAAGTGGTGTCACGGTGTCACTTTAAGAGGGGTTGTCATTTTAACACAAACCTAATATCGTATTTACAACGTTTAATTAAATCCTTTGAGTCTTCATTCGTAACAGATTTTACAGTTAATTATGTTTAAGGTCGATTCTTAATCATTTTTGTAAGGGTTGGTTAAATTAAGAGTTATTATGATGATTAATATTTAATCATATCTTTAAATTCTAACCATAATTATAGCACGTATTTAATCAGCGTTCCCACAGGACTTTTTCTATTTTAAAACCAGTTGTAACCTCTATTTTCAGAGTATTAGTTTGAATTTAAAGTATGAATTCTTGGAATAATTAATGGTTGTTAATTTACAAAATGTTTGAGAATTTCAAAGTATTTTGTAACTGTTTTCTTATAAATAGAGAAGAGTATTATGTTAATAAAAGCCCCCATTTTATATTATTATAAATAATTTTGCAAATGCCACAAAACTCTTCTTGCCCGCAATCACACATAGTTCTATTATTTCTTTCAAACATCATATATATATATATATGAAAAGCACAACAAAACCGCCCTTACTCTAAGGGCATTAGCAATAAGGGCCCTTCTCCGAAACCTATCTCAATTTTTTCTGCAACGTCAGCAGGCCCATCCCAAAATCTATCTCAGAGCTTATCTCATTTCATTTCATTTTTAAAAAATACTTCATTAAAAAAACATACTTCATTAAAAAATACATACTTTATTAAAAAAACATATACATCATTAAAAAACATGCTTCATTAAAAAAAAACATATTACGAAAAAAAAAATAGATAGATAAAAACAAACAACACACATCAATCATCGGGTTTCGGCTCGTCATCCTCGTCAAGACCCATGGAGAAAGGTGTATATATAGAAAGTAATGAAATTTATAAAAAAAATACAAAATCGGCTCCGACATCGGCCCTGCCTCCGCAATGGAGGCCCATCGCAGGGCCGATGCGGAGCCCATGGCTATCGGCTGGGCCGATTTATTGGCGCGGAGGCGGAGGCGATAGGGAGGGAGAATCGGCCCTCCCTCCAATGAAGACCCATGGGAGCCGATTGGGGGGCCGATCCATCGGCTCTGGGAATCGGCCCCCATTGCGAATGCCCTAGGCCCAATAAAAGACTAAAATCACCATATGCACACACCTAATAGTCAAATTAAATTAAAGTATCGCCTGACTTTTTTTTCCCTTGAATTTTCACTGCGTTTTATTATACTTATAAAAGAGTTGGATCAGATTTAGGGTCCAATGAAAAGAAGCTGGGCATTTCTTAATTTTGGTAATTCCACTCAATATCTTTAGGCACCTCAAATTGATTAAATCTATATCTATGGTTTTATTTTTCCTTACTATTGATAGCCCAATTACAATGCTAATATTAGTTTTGGATCTCTAATAAAAGCCCATGGGATACTGGGCAAGATGTTGGGTCCAATACTTCATAGTTGAGTGTTCTTCTATTTTTGTTTCAAACAAAGTACTCCTTGATTTTTAAATTACATCAACCTATTAAATGGAGTTTCAATTGAACTGATTTAATATTTCAATATCTCAATTTGAATCGTTCGATTATTCAAATTCAAGATGTTTTGTCTACACCTAAAATTAAGAAATACCCATATATGAACTTTTAAACTTTGCACCATTTTATTTCAATTGGAAACATACGAAACTTCGTGTTTTTTTAGATGAACTTTTTAAACTTATGCAAAACTAAATGAAATTTACTTTTCACGATTTTCTCACTAATATTCAAATCGAACCTGACACAACAGTTATGAAATACAAAATTGTCATTTAGATTTGGATATGTAAAACAATCCAAAAATATCATGTTCAAAAGTTAACAAAATTCAAAGATTACGTGGATAATAAATAAGAAAAATCCTAAAATCCATGTTACTATTTAAGTTAATCAGTCCCAAAATTAGTTAAATGCATCAAATGAATGCAACATTTAGGCTATCATTGAATTAAAAATATAATATACCATCTCAGTCCAAAAAATAGTTTTAATAATGGAATACAAAATTGTTAAAATAAGAGAAAAACATGAAAAAAAAGTAATTCATATGATGTTGCATAAAAGAGTTATAAGCAGGGGGTAGGTACGGTATACCTTATCGAAACTACCATACTGTATACCTTACCATAAATACGGTATACGTAAAAGTCATACCTTTACTTTACCAAAGTTTTCGGTATACCTTATTTTCGGTATGACGAATTTCATACCGATACCGTACCTCATTTTCAGTATACCGTACCGAAGTTTGGTATACCTTACTTTTGCGGTATATCTGACTTTCAACATCAACTAAAATGAGTAGAAAATTAGAGTTTTTAGAATATTATTTATATTTTATAATATTAAAAATAAATTAAATATAATTTATTCATAATTATATTTATATTTAACAATATATTTTATAATTTAAAAATATATAAAATATATTTTATATATAATTGTGTTTATATTTTTGTGGTATATACCTTAGTTTACGGTATATACCAAATTTCGGTATGCAGCGGTATATCGCGGTATTTGAAATTTCATACCGTTACCTTACCGGAATCTTTCAGTAAGGTATCATACCGTACCGAAAGTCACGGTATTTTCGGTATTTTTTTGGTACGATAAGGCCGATATTTCGATATTTTTCCCCAGCCCTAGTTATAAATATCATATGGACTAATTATAGTGAATTATAAAAATGAAAAAAGGTGAATATTTTTAGTAATAAAAAATAATCAAAATACTAATATTGGAAGAGTACGAAAGTGGTACCTCAATGAAAGAGGAGATTGTGGTGGGCCTTGGGCCCACATAGACCCGTGACTAGTCATCAAATCTAACGGTCAAATAAGTTTGGCAGAAATATAAAAGCCTTGTATAATTATCCCTATCCTATCCATCTATCTTTACACATATCTACATTTTAATTTCATAATTATAAATAGTGTCACACATAATTAAATGAAAATGAAATACTTCACGCTCAAGGAAACATGGCAATAAGTTGCACAACAAACTTTCACTATCCCAATTAATAAAAGGCAGAAAATAATTATAGAGTCAAGTACTCTCTTTCCATATTGCTTTACTTGTTTGCTCAACTTTAGCTCTTTGATGAGAGAGAAAGCCGCCCTCTGACAATATTAATTATGCACCTTCACACAAACTTTACTCCCTCCATCCTACTTTAGGAGTCTCAGTTGACTTCGGCACGGATATTAATTTGGATCCTATTTTTTTATATTAGTTTTATAATAAAATATAAGTGAAAAAAATATTAGTGAAATGTGGGGCCTAATACCATTCATAGAATATTATAACTGAGACTCCTAAAGTGGGACACCTAAATGTTAAATCGTGACTTTTAAAATGGGATGGAGGGAGTATTATTCTCTGCATTCGTATCAACATTACATTATTTTATTTACTCGTACCATAACCAAAATTTGCAGACATTGAATGTGGGTCAAGATTGACTGAAATTATATATTGTCTGCTCATTTTTTTAATTGATATGGTGCCTGGTGGCCTGCCCAATTTATTGGATACCACCTTTCCATTTTTTGGGGTGTAAAATACAAATTATGTATGTATAAAATAACTTTTGAATACGTCAAGTTAATCCTTTATCCTCTCTCTAGATATGTGGATTAATTTGATGAAAAGCTTGGAGGTCACATGTAGAATAATCACATAGAAGTAGTAGTATAAGATATAAGATATAGTGCAACTTTAAGTTGAATGTAACGTAAAGGGGAAAAAAGCATAGGGAAAGGATTAAAGGGAAAATCCAACAAGTCAAGGTGCTTCAATTGCCCTCAAAAGGGGGGAGCACATATACACATGCTTCTCTCTCTTTTCTCTCCCACATCACTTGATGAAATTAGTGACAAATCTTTCTATCTTTTTGTTGAGGTAACAAATTATTAAGTTCAAATTATCAAATAAGTAAATCACAAAAAATGTCGAATTTTGATCCATTCTACACTTTTTAAAATTTGGAAAATAAATCATGAAAGATGAAATTATTGCAATCATCTTGTCATTCTCTTTTTCGGAAAATTACATGCCGATGTGGCAATCGATTGGAACACGTGGAAAACAGTGTTGGGGAAAACGATATCGTCTAGTTAAGTTTGAAACGATGTTTTATCTATGTGTTTTTAAATCAACTGCAATATCAATGCGCAATTTGACGGAATAAAGAGTGATGGGATAATTGTAAAAAAATTATTTTTTGTAATTTATATTTCAAATTTTGAAAATTATGGAAAGGACCAGAATTTGATAATCTTTCATATTTATTTGACAATTTGTTCTTATATTTATACAATATTTTCTTGTGAGCCACCACCAACTTTTAGATAAATGAATTATTGTTCTTATATTCATATAATATTTTCTTGTGAGCCACCACCTACTTTTAGATAAATGAATTAGATAAATCTTGCATTGTCATTAATATTAATGAAAGTAAAAGTGTGTCACTTTTGGGTCTATAGATTTGGGTGGTGGTTAAAGGAAAGTAGGAATAGATGTGGAGGGTTGATGGAAGCAATAATATCGTGGAGAAAAAGAGATGAATAAATTTTATTGGGGTTTGGGGAATCCACCCATCCATCTACTTTTGGAATAGTTTCTTCTTCCTCGGAAATACTATATATTTCTATAAAATAAATATCCTTCATTGGGTTTGGTTTGCATTTTCAATGTTTCATTATCATTGTCACTAATTATTTTTTATTTATATAATTAAATTAGTATAACTTGGAGAAAAATGTTGATTCATATATATACAGAGATATCATGATTCATGAACACCTATATATCTTGCGTTGATTTTGTTGTTAATATACGAGTGAATTTAAGTTTGAAATTTACCATGATTATATGTTTTATGTAAAGTTATTTGCTATTGGCTTCGCTTTTGTATCACATCATTATAAAAACTTTGAGTAAAAAAATTTAGATATGTTTTTCAAATTTATACATGCAAGTGTTCTTAGCCTATAAGCTTCTAATATGTTAATATTATTATAATTTAGATGGACTTTTTAAGTTAAAAAGCTCACCTTTATTTTTGCATCCAAATATTTGTCCTCTGCTTTTAGAGATTTGTTTTCATGACATGATGACATGCTCATAAAAATAGTTAATTTATTTATAATGAATTAAGTGAAACTTGACAAAAAAAAATGCACTCACAATATGCACCAAGATGCCTGCCTTTTAAGTAGAATAAATTTTTTTTATTGGGTAAATGACCATAAATTTAAAGACCGCTTTACAGAGGACTCGAATATAATACCTTTGGTCTCTGCTATTAACTTCTCTATCGCCGGGCCTACTCATACACAGAGTATACAATTTCTTATACTATATAGAGTATTATAATTATTAATACACGATTAATTATTGTAAATGCAATTTACATAAGGGAAAAATAAGTTATACTCCTAAAAAAACAAAATATTAAGAAGAAAACTATTTCATCTAGGCGGTATGCGGCATCAACAAAGTATAACTACATAAAGACAAGAAAAATAAAATAAAATTGAGAAGTGATTTGTCTATGCTATGGATTTGATATTGACTATTTTGAGTGTTCATACGCATTTTTACTACAAAAACTAGAAAAGTCTGAACTTTCAGAATATGCTAATTGCTCTATAGCATATGCAATGGTGATTAAATATTTTTGTTTCAAACAATGGCAATAGAAACATTAACCGTGATTGAATTGTTTATCCAATTTGATATGATGCGTATGTCAAATTAGAGATATTGATACTATGTCTATATATGTCAAACTAAAACTTTTACTTATATAGTTTCGAATGCAATTGACGATTCAATATGAATTTATGAAAATGATTCAAATATGAGGGAACTTTCTGAAATGGAAAAATGATTTAACTATGAAGGAACGAAGGGGGTATTTATTTAGTACTCCGAGCAACAATTTTCGTACAACAAGAGTTAATTTCTTTAAATTTTAAGCATTTAACAAAGCATTTCTAGCAATTTGTAAATAAGTATTTTGTGTTTCTTGAAAAATACATTAGCGCAAGTCCAATTATTTTTACTTGAGCCATTAAGCCTTTTTATTATCGTTATCACAGTTTATGACGATTTAGTGATCTTATGCATCACTATAGCAAATTAACCAAATTCTATTTGCTTTTAAATCCATAGAAGTTGTTGACTATCGAAATATATAGGATATTTTTTTAATTCAAAAATTGCCAACTCGTTTAACTTAGTGCCATATATGGTTTAATATGACCACTCATGTATTTTTGTCATTAATTTTGTGTGTCCCATTTCGGTTCACTAATTACCAAGGATATTCACTGACGGACATATTGACTATTTCCGCACTGACTAATTTGTAGATATCTCAATAATTTAAAGTTACTCCAAAGATGCACGAGTCTCATACTCTCATGTCACTCTACTTACACGTTACACCTCTTTGGTTTACAATCTTGCATCTTGAATTCATGTAAAATGCATAAATTAATATCTCAAAAATATCAGCCCTAATTAATAAGCATAGCGAGAGGACTTGACAATTTGAACGCATTAATTAATTACTAATGCACAATTATTCAACTAAACCTAAACTCCACACCTATGAACAATCCAAGTAAGAAGTCATGAAACAACCTTAGCTACTAACCGCCCCACAAACGCCCAATATCATTAATTAATTATTTATGGTACTATACTACTAATTAGACCCATTTAGATAAACGAGCTAGTAACGCAACACTAGTTTGTTTAATTAGGGTGGAGTCACTAATTAATTAATGAAACTGAATTAATGGGGATGGTGGGATTTTGACAGGCCTGCTGCGTTTGTCTCCTTAATTGCAGCTAAATTATCTGTCATAAAAATAAGGGATTTGATTATTACATTGGATGCATCACTTTTATTGTGTAAATAATATTCAAATTGGATTTTTGCCTTTGTTTTTGTGGTCTTTGGCACTATGATGATAATACCAAAGTGTGTGACAGCGCACTTCATGGACCTTCCATTCCAACACCCCAACAACAACACACTATCTCTATGTATCTATATATATATATATACATACACATACTCTTCCAAAATCTTTTGTTTTTTTTTTCTTCACATCAAAACAAACACCACATGCATTCATTTTGTGAACAGACTTATCTGAATGGGAACTATTTACGTTGTTTTTGAGATAAATGCTGTATTTACTTTTGCATCCAACCGATTAAGATGCCTTCATAGGAAATTAAGAGCTACTATTAGCGCTAAAAGCCAAATTAAATACACTATTTATAGATTAATTTAGGTTTTTACCACCAACTAATTTGAATGTGATAGAAAATACATGAATTTAGCATGTAGTTAATTTCTCAAGAAATCGTAATTCGCTCAAATTGAATCCAAACTGGCGTGACAAAATATTCAAAACGATGTATTTTGATCGAAAGTGTGAAAATTAGAAGTTCAAATTACATTAAAAATAATCACCTGTTGAATTATCATAACGATGCCGTTTTAATTTATTGACTTACCATTTTAATACTAATAATTTTACAATGTGTTATGAACGTTATTTAAAATTGTCTAAACATGCAATATAAGATACAGCTCCGCTACTCCCTGATTAAAAGTCACACTTTGACTGGACACGAATTTTTAAGGAATGTAAAGAAAAGTTGGTTGAAAAAGATAGTGGAATGTGAGATCCATTTTTTTATATTAGTTTTATATTAAAATGTGAGTGAATTGAGTTAGTGGAATGTGAGACCTATTTACTATTTATAGTAAAAATAAAGTGTGACTCTTAATTGAGGACAGAACGAAATGGAAAAGTGTGACTCTTAATCGGGGACGGAGGGAGTATAATAGTTCATCATGGGAAATTATTTACACACACAAGTTCATACATTTATTCACAACATATTATATTATAAGGACTAGAATTAACCTATAATTGATGTGTTTTCTTGCTATTTGCCAAGTATACATGAAATATTAATTAATAGCAACACTTCATCTACTACTAATCTGAATTACGGCTCTTAATTATTTTGATTTAATAGAAAGACTATATCAAGTGAAACAAATACAAAATGTTTACTAAACCGTTAGCTTTATATAGCTAATGTTACAAGTTAACATTATATAATCACTATATTAAACAATTATACAACCGAGAAAGCCTGTGCTAAGGTAAAAAAAAATAAAATTAATATATGTATGTACTAGAAAATCTAAAATTTAACGTTAATAATTGCGCACCAATTTGTCCTGTACTAGTCTATGGATACATTCAGATACACGACTATTCATATCATAATATCTATGAATGTATAAATGAAACACACATATCTATACATTAATTTATTGGATAGGGACCTTGCATTATTTTAAAAATTGAGAAATACTTGTCGTAATTGCCTTCTCTTAATGCAATTATCTAACAAAGAAGGCGCACATGTAAAAGAGAAAGACTGAGAGTGTGGACAACCATATCAATAATCATACAATAAAATTGTAGTACTATATTAAAAGAAAACCCAATAATTTTTCCAATGAATATAATTACAACCAATCTTTTTATTACGTACAGTGTTGTCTTTAATTGACGATACGTTTTGGGGTTACATTTATTTAATACTGAGATTCACAAACTTATATCACCAAAAAAGGTGGGATGTTTTAAGAGAAAGAGAAATAATTAATTCAAGGGTTTCTTTAGTTTTGGGATAAGATCAATTCTTTCGAACAAGTGAGATATTTCAATATTTTGTATTCATTACAATTTTCTATGAAATAGTACATGCTACAATTCACTATGAAATTCAAATATTGGAAATCACAGATTTCATGATGGGAAATGTACCACAAAAATGGTTGAACTGATAAAAAAAACTCAAAAAATAGTTTCTTGATTCAGAACTTATTATAAAAAACATTTTAAAATGATGAAAAATAGTAAAATATAATGACGATTTTTCGTGTTTCCGGTGTCGCTTGATGGTAACTAAATAATTCCATATATAGGATATTTATGATCTACTAGGTTCTAAAATTCTCGAATCAAATGGAAACTCTTGAATTTTTCGAAAAAAAAACAACCCTATAAAGATTCATTATTTTACCAATTAAGATGTGCTAACATTATATTAATTCAAATCCAAGCATGGAAATATGTTTACATGTGCTACTAAAGATAATAATATATCCAATAAATTAAAAAAAAAAAAAGTAAGATACCAACGGGTCGCAGCGCAGTTGGCAGCGCTCAGCTGTGGTGACTATGAGGTCACGGGTTCAAATCCCGCCACCCGCTGGGAGACTTTCGGCCTTAACTCGCAAACCCGGTCGAAGCAGGATTAGTCGGATTAGTAGAAAAGGCGGGTTCGGACACCCGTGGTTAAAACCAAAAAAAAAAAAAAAAAAAAAAAAAAAAAAAAAAAAGAGTAAGATAAATTGAGAATGAAATTGCAACAAGAATGGTGGGGCAAACCTACTATGGGGGCCATGAACCATGAGGTGCGAACTGCAATCATCTAACATGCATGCAACTGTCACATTGTATGGCTAAATATATATACATCAAATTTAATACATTTAATTTAGGAGTTTAAGTGTAGGCTTGGTGAAGTAATTTTGGGCAAGAAGAGTGTGATCATATAATATACATGGTTGAAATTATTGTGGGGAATTTAAAATTTTCATCCGTGACAACTTTAATTAGAAAATGACATTTTGCAAACAGTTTCCGCAATTAATGTAGATTCATTATTCATGCAAACTGTTTATTTGAT
The DNA here is from genome assembly GCF_023119035.1 of Salvia hispanica. Taxonomy (NCBI): domain Eukaryota; kingdom Viridiplantae; phylum Streptophyta; class Magnoliopsida; order Lamiales; family Lamiaceae; genus Salvia; species Salvia hispanica. The sequence continues at coordinate 2,039,314 of NC_062968.1, forward strand.
ACATTATGTTTTAATAAGAGTTCTAACGCTTCATAAAGAGATATTTGTATAGTTACAATCGTGTTCGACAAGTTACCGTGCGGTGTTCTAGCGAGACTAGCGTGATAAAATTTCCGGGTGATGTTGCAGTGACCCAATTTTTTGACGAGATTATCGTGACTTAGTTGGGTCAAGGTAGCTTCACAACTGAGTCACGGTAGCATCGTAAAAAATTTGGATAACGATATTTTCATTGGAAAGTTGAGTAGTATGGTAGCCTTGTCAAAATGACACATAGTAATTTAACCATAATTATGCATGGTTAACGAGTATGTTTTGTGGCAAAATTGATTACTTGCGAATTAAAAAGGACTATAAAACAATAGAAAGGGAAATTTGCAATTTAAATTATAACTTTTTATTGACTTCTGGTTAATTTCATAACTTATAAAAGTAGCTAATTAAATCATAATATTTGCACATTTTTCGACTGTCCCATATAAATTAAGTTTTGATAAAATTTATCGCTTAAATCATATTTTTAGTTAACTCCGAGATGAATTTAGCATTATTTTGTATTATGATGGTCGATTTTAGATGATTTGGCAATTAAAGAAGATATAGTGACGAAAAGTACAAACGACACAACAAATTTCATTAAATCTTTAATTTTATGGGACAATTGAGAAATGTACCGAAATTGTGATTTAATTAACTACTTTTATAAGTTATATATGAAATTGACCGAAGCCAACAAAAAGTTTAAATGACAATTTACTCATTTAGAATCATTGCACCTGGTATGCTATCGACCTGTCAGCGTATTTTTTTTTTGTTTTGCGCTCCATAAATTTGGTACGAGTAACATAACTCACTCGAAAAAAGCCCGTTTTAAATGAAAATCAAGTTGCGAACCTCACCAACTATTCTTTCTAAACGGGTATTATCGAATCAAGTTTATTCACTCTACCCTTCCATCTCCGGAATAGAAAGTGAGTAAAAATAATTCAATGTTGAGAACTCTATTGAATAAACAAAATATTCCTAATCATCTCTTTATCTTATGATATCATTATATTAGACGGATGAATTAAATGAAATGAATGGAATTGAGTGTGTAAATTTGATATACACATTTCATTGTATTTACATATAAGTGATACACTATACAAAAAAATACATATATAGAATAAGTAACGCATTTTTTTTGTTTCGCACCCCATAAATTAAGTAAGAGTAGAATTATAAATGAAAATTAAGCCATGATTCTCACCACTAATCCTTTTTAAAAGGGTATCATCATGTCGGGATAATTCAGTAAAAGCCGTCCATTGCCAATCCACTCTTCCATCTTATCTGACGTTTTATCAAGAAGAGAAGAGTGAGAAAAAAGAATTAAATGTTGAGAACTCTAAAGGGAGGAGTTGAGAAAACAAAATATTCTAATAATCTCTTTATCCTATGATATTAAAGAAAAAAATGAATCAAATGAAATGAATATATTTAAACAAATTGTTGATGTAAGATGGAGTTCTTTTCCTCTAAAAAAGAAGTATTCTAACATATTTACATACAGTGTGAAAGTTAATATCTCTAAATGTAATATACAAAGAGTAACGAAGAACTACTTGATGATAGGATGTTTTATTTTATTCGGTACATCGAGAGTTTGAATCACACTATACCCATTGATGGATTCATTACACATAGTTTGCTATCGGCCCATCAACATATGTTTTGTTTTGCGCCCCATAAAACTAGCTAGCATAACCTATCTGGACATAATTTCGTTTAAAATGAAAACTAAGACTCAATCCTCATCCTGCTAATCATTCTAAATAAATACTATCGGATTAGGTCAATTCAGTAATAGCCGTCCATAAGATCACATAACTTATCAATCTAAAATACAACATACAAGACCGAGAAAAAAAATTTAATATTGAGAACTCAAAAGGAAATTGAGAAAACAAAATATTCCTAATCATCTCTTTATCCCATAAATTTAAGGCAGGATGAATTAAATGTGTACAATCTGATCCTACACATTTTCTTAATTTGTTATTGTATTTACAGCAAAATTGAGTGAAATAAGTAAATTGGCAAAATGAAGAGTATGATCTGATTTAAGGGGGCGATTAAGAGCATCCCCATCCGTACTTTTAGCTAAGAGTACGGAGGTCGGCCCGGACTCACTTTTACTCTTTATTCTTAGTTAAGAGCACAACACTTATATCTGTGCTCTTAGCTAAGGACAAGCTCAAGAGTCCCACCATTCTATTATACAATTTATTACTTCAATTACTAAAAACATTTCTACATTATAAAAAATACATTAAAAAATAAAAATTATATAATTAAAATCCTAGAAAATAAAAAAATACATAATTAAAATCCTACAAATTAAAAATTCTCATAATTAAAGTGTTATGGGAATTTTTTTGTGTTGAAGTGGGGGTATTTATAAATGAAAATGTGAATTTTAGGGGAAAAAATTGAAAAATAAATTAAAAATGGCGCTAAGAGCACCGCTACGGATGCTCTAATGCCCTCGCTACACAAACTAACAAAAACACCCTAACCTCATGGGCCCCACTTTGTCGCACGTGCCACCGCAATTAATTAATTAATTAAAAATAGATTAGTGATTAGACATAGGAAAGAAAATCATGGTGATGCTAAAATGCCGGTATTCCGGAATAGCCCCTCGCAATTAGCCGGAAATACGACCCGCTCTGCTTTACACTCCAACAAAAAAAAATACCAAAAAAAAATAAATAAAAAATACCATCTTTTATTTTTTTTTCTCCGTAACGTAAGCACAGCCAAACCCTTATTAAACCCCACCCCTCCCCCCATTTCCGTATATATATGCTTGCCCTCTCCACCATCTCACTTTGCTTTTCATTTCTCCCTCACTCCCCCTTTCTCTCTCTCTCTCTCTCTACGCAAAAATCTACCAAACCTCCATTTTCTTCGCTGCGTATTGATCAACGTTGTATTCATGGCTGTTGAAGCTCGGCATCTCAATCTCTTTCCCCCGCAGATTCTCGGCAATAGGTAGGCGCGCGGTTTTTAATTTTTTCGTTTTGTATCGATTTCGGAGCGGGTTGAATGAGTTTTTGAGGTGAATCTGGTGTGCAGAGGGCTGATGATGAATGGTGTGGAAGGCATTGGAAACGCCTACGCCGCGCCGGCGGGATTCGGTATGCTGCCTCCGTTGTCGGGTACGGCGATGGAGACTATGGTGCCGATCTACTGCTCGGCGATTGCGGAAACCGCGGTACCGAAAACGCCGGCGATTAAGTCCGACAGCGGCTTGACGTACGCGGCGGTTCCTGTTTCACGGAAGCGATCCAGAGACGCGGCGAATCCTACGATGACCGGCGTTTCTCACCACCACCACGCCGCGGGTAACCGATGCGGTTCGATGACTTTTCTCGGCGAGGATTTCTCCTTCCACTTCCAGCAGCAGCAGTTGGAGATCGATCGATTCATCGCGCAACATGTGCGTAACCGTCGGATCTCGGATTTTTTGAATTCAATTTTGAGCGAATTTGTGGTTTATTCTGATGAATTTTGCGTTGAACAGACGGAGAAGGTGAGGTTAGAAATCGAGGAGAGGCGGAAGAGATTCTCGCGGCGGATCGCGGCGGCGGTGGAGGAGAACGTGTTGAAGAAGCTGAAGGCGAAGGAGGAGGAGGCGGAGAAGATCGGGAAAATGAACTACGCGCTGGAGGAGCGGGTGAAGTCTCTGTGCGTGGAGAATCAGATATGGAGAGACATGGCTCAGGCGAACGAAGCCACCGCGAATGCTCTGAGATCCGATCTGGAGCAAGTCCTGGCGCAAGCGCAAAACGAGAATCGTCAACAGGATGCCGCCGACGACGACGCGGAGTCGTGCTGCGGCAGTAACGACGATGAAAAAAACGCGGAGGAGCGGAGGAGCAGAATGTGCCGGAGCTGCGGCAAAGCGGAATCGTGCGTGCTTCTCCTACCGTGCCGGCATCTGTGCCTGTGCACGGTGTGCGGCTCGTCTCTGCACACCTGCCCCGTCTGCAGCTCCGCCAAAACCGCCAGCGTTCACGTCAATCTCTCCGCCTCTTGAAGCCAGTACGATCTCTGGAATCGTGATACGGAAAAAGGAAAAGAGAAAAAAAAAAAAAAAAAAAGGAATTAGGGGATAGTATTAGGTTTTTTTTTTTCTTTTTTTTTTAGTTTGAAATTCTTTTGTCAGACTCCACTAACATTTCTTGAATGTAATTAGTGTTGGGGCTAAAACGATTAGCGCATTTCATTAAATTTGGCGGGGCAAAAAATAACTGAAAATACGCGCTCCTGCTGAAGTCAACTGTAAAGGCTGACACGTCGGACTCGCTAAAATGCCGCTGGTGAGGGGGAAAAAAGTTGAACACATGCTTTTGTCTCATTATAACATAATTTTAAAATGTTAAATAATTATTTTCTTTAATTATGCCTCAAATTATATGATTATTTAAAATTTGTGTACTCCGTATTTGTCTTAATATTTTTTAGCTTTTGCCAAATATTGATTTTTGATATCAGCTTTCAAATTTCCATATTAATTACTCCCTCCGTCTCCGAGTAGGAGTCACACTTTGACCGGCCACGAGTTTTAAGATATGTAAAGAAAAATTAGTTGAAAAAGTTAGTGGAACGTGAGACCTATTTTTCTGTATTGATTTTATAATAAAATGTGAAGTTAGTGGAATGTGAGACCTAGTTACTATTTGTGGTAAAAATGAAGTCTGACTCTTAATTGGGGACGGACCGAAATGGAAAAGTGTAACTCTTAATCGAGGATGGATGGAGTATCATATTATTGTTTTATTCTTATTTTTCAATCAATTAAAGTTTTTTCTTAATTATCATACTATAATAGTAATGTTTAATTTTTGCTATTTTGATTAGTTTACGATCGATCTCGTTCATTTTTTCTATTTTTGGCAAACAAATTATATATTCTCACTAAATAATTACTCTTTCCATCCCACAATAAGAATCACATTTGTTGTGGGCACGAGTTCTAAAAAATGTAAAGAATAATTTATTTATTAAAATTAGTGGAATATGAGTTCACTTTTTTATATTGATTTTACAATAGAATGTGAGTAAATTGGGTTAGTGGCATGTGAGACCTTCTTACCATTTATAGAAAAACTGAAATGTGACTCTAATTGTGGGACCAAAATAGCAAAACATGACTTCTAATAGAGGAAGTACAATCATAGGAGTACTATTTCTACAATAAAATCTATACAAATTCAAAATGAAATATTAAATTATGGACAAATGAAATACGGTGTTGCTTCCCTGCCTAAAATGTGTCGTCTTTAGTTGGCGTCCGATAAAGTCACTAATTCTCCTTTAAATTTTGCAATTTTTATCATACTAGTACTCCTTATTTATATAAAATAATAAAATTAGGATAGTACAAGATTGATGGGCAGTCGAGAAAATAAAGTATGCCTTCCCACCGTAGTTTCCGCTGCAATGCGTACAACACACGCTCTTCTCGTTCTAGATAATCATACCCTAAACACACCCCACTAATCACGTTTCATGCCTCACACCAACAAATTTTTAAAAAGAATAACAATTAAATGAAGGAGTTGTCACAAAGAAATGAAATGGAGAGAAAACGTGAAAGCATCTAATTCATCAGCCTCTTGCTGTTGTTGATGGGATATCTCCAAATTGAAATAACCGACGGCGGAAAGAAGGGAAATGGGTGGTTTATTAATGGTGATGGGGTCTGTTTGTTTGATTGTTTTAGTCTCTCATCAAAATGTCATTTTCAGAGTAGGAAAGGACAGATTAGATTAGCGTTTACTATTTTAATATAAGGCGTGGGGAGTGGTTAAAACTACAAGTAGAATGCAGTAGGGTAGGCTATCTGTGTAGAGGGGCAGAATAGGTATTTTAATACATGTCCTTTTATAGATTCCGCCTGCTATTCCAATATGGATTGATTGTTGGGCCGTGTTTGGCTCTGCGCTTATGCCTCTTTTTGTCAGCCTAATCTTTTCTTTACCAAACGTGGATGTATCTAGAGGTGCCCACAGTTCAAGAATCGACGGTTACGGTTCGAAATCGCCGATTTCAATTTTGGAAATTTTTGAATCGGAATCGAACCGCGAGGGTGTTTCGCGGTCACGGTTCCGGTTTCAAAACCGCCGGTTTCGATTTTGGTTCCAAACCGGCGGTTCTTTACGGTTTTGAACCGCAGGTTTTTTGCGGTTCAGACTTAGTTTAACGATTTTCCGGCGGTTTTTCGCGGTTCTGACATGGTTTCGGTTCGAAATTTTTTGAACCTGAACCGAACCACGGTTCAAAAATCGACGGTTTCGGTTTTAACCGCCGGATCGGTAAACCTTGGGCAGGTCTAGATATATCTCTCAACAAAATCCCACATTTTCCTTTTTCTTTATTCATGAATTTTAATTCAATTTTTCGATACCCATAGAAATAAGAGTTAATTACTCCATCTGTCCCGTAGTAGATGGATAGATGAATAATGACACGGAATTTTAGAATATGTTGTTTTGTGTGTTAGATGGAGAGAGAAAGTAGTATATTTATATTAATGCGAGAGAGAATTTTTTCCAATAAATTAAATGTGACATCTTTTTTTTAGAACAAACTAACAAGGAAAGTTTGACCTCTATTATGGACGAAGTACAATTTTACTTTTACCTGCGAAGTACAATTTTACTTTTACAGCAAAAAATTGTCTCCTTTTCAAATATTCAAGTGTCACACCATTTTTCAGATTAGTTTAAAATTTGTAAAATTCAAATGTCATGAATTAGGCTGAGCAACAATATTATAAATCACGTAAAATAGTTAAAATCAAAATTCAATATAACGGTTGGAGATAATAAATTAAAATATGGGCTAATTGCTTTAATACCACCAATATTAAGTTGAGTCTAGTCTTTAATTAAAGCTAATAATGTAGATGGTAAGTCAAATTTTAGATATTTTCAAAGCATTTAATTATTTTTAGGTATCAGAAATATCGATTAAAACATGTATTAATTTAAGTTTTACCTCTAAAATTGTCCGCTTTCGGAAAGTAGAAATCACGTTGTTTAGTATTAAAGGCATTCATTAAGAACACAAACTATAAATTTATAGACAAGGAGTATTATTCACGTGTCACATCAACTTTTCAGGTTAATCACAAAATATATACATTCAAATCTTGCAAATTAGGTCGGATAATAAAATCATGAATCACAAAAAAAAATCTAAAATCAAAATTTAAAAATGACGCTCCCTAATTCACTTATTCCATGCACCATTAACTGTCTTGCAATCCGCGGTTCACAACTCATCACACTCTACCACAAAGGACGATTCACACCCGTACCTCATGTCCGACAAATGTTGTCAACATTTGTGAGTGCTCTAAAACTGAGCCCCATGCCTTTGCTTGCATATAATCGATAACCGAAATATTAAGCTAAATTAGACTTTTATTAAAACTAATAATGTGGATTAGAGTCAAATTTAGAACATTTAGAAATTATATTTAAGTTTCTACTCGAGCTAAATAGTGAACTTTGTAAATGAAAAATATAAAAAGATATTGTAAAAACCATCAATATAATCAATTATTCAATACTCCTATTTATTTTGGAAGGATATAAGTTGCACAATTATTAAGTTTTAATAAGTGTCCAAGTTCAAGGTTTCCGAGTGGCCTGTGGAAGTGGAATGAGGGGTGGTCCTTCACGTGGATTCAACACACTTCTATTTCATATTTTCTTCTTTTGCTTATAACGAATTCTTGGAAATGGTATAAACTCTTGCATCATTAATCATTCAATTTCATTCTATTTTTATATAAAGAATAACGACAAAGCTCTAAATCAATAAAATTGAATAATTATAAATACCATTTACTCGGTTCTTGGGGTATATTGCCGAAAATAGAGGTGGTGGAAAATGAGTTCATCACCTAATAAAATAATTCATTTACATTTACTTGAGTTTCCTATATAGTGGAAAACGCATTTATATTGCAGTCTCAAAATAGAGATTAAAAAATACTCCCTCCGTCCCGCTTTAGGAGTCCCGATTGATCAATTTTGGGTATTAGGAGTCTCGGTTGGGATAAATTAATAAAAAATGCCTACAAAATGTTAAAAGTGGATCCCAACATCCACTACAACATTTATTTATTGGACACTCAATTAAAAGTGGGTCCCAACATCTATCACAATATTTATTGATTATATCTTAAAACATGTGTTCGACTCAACTGGGACTCCTAAAGCGGGACGGAAAGAGTATAAGATTATCTTTCAAATATGATTATTATAGGCAGATGTTTGATAGATATGTATGGCTTATCTATTTTGTTTGGTTTTCTTATTTTTTTTTTCGATATGATTTGGATGACTAGTTTGACCACTTTGCTTAGTGCAGAAGAATTTAATTAATTGGGTATTTTTAGGGTGTAATCTCCAATGACACATATGATGGGAATTCATTGGTTTAAATTTTAGTTTGTTTAATTGATTTTTTTTATTCCAAGAAGAACACCTCTCGATGATCACTAAACATGGGTGGACATGTGAATATGTGATGATATGTTGAACTCATAATCCTACATAAGATTGTTTTCTGCGATGCTTATAAAAAAATTGTTCATTTCTCTTTCTAGTATTTTGTTCCCTCTCTAGTATTTAACACCACTTCTTTATTCTATTCACTAAATTATAAATATATATCCATTATATTTAATCATAATTATGGCTTAGTATATTACTTTTCTTTCTTGTAATTTGAAAAACTTCCATCTATATATGTGTAATGAAGTTGATCTTGGTATTAAATTTCCAATTGAAAGAACATGAAGATTGATTTCTTATAAAGGGAAAATGTCCAATTTAAGTGATTTGACCTACTCATTAGTTATGAATTTAAATAATACGGCACCTACAATTAGTAATTGCAAACTTTTTATATGTTATGCCAATCGACAAAAAAAGCAAAAAACAAAATGGAATAGTATATAAATCAATATTCATATTACTTGATTTTCAGTTCTACCAAAGAGGCAGTTGGGTTAGAGATTTGTACATAAAGTATAGTGGGGCTCAATCAAGTAGTATCAACCATTAATTAATTAGTCGTTTTAGCAATAATATTTTACTCTAAATTCCAATTTCCAGCTCAACTTTCCATGATAATTAAATTATGCAATACCCATACATGTTCATAAGCACAATTATCAACGAATATTGTTTTCTCTAATTGTCGGTATTATAGTAGTATAGTTTTCAAGAAAAATGCATTTGCGTGACATAATACAAAGCTCAAGTTATACGCGAGTATGTATTTTAAATTCCCAAGTCTAAGTCCTAACTAAGTCATATATGATCAATTAGGTGCATGATAGTTACAATACTAAACTATTTGTTGATTTTTCAATTTTTTTTAATTAATTAAAAGAGATGATGATAAATATAACTATATAAGGTCGTACTTGGGATATGATGGGGAAATAGTGGAAACTAAATTAAATGCTTACATAATTACATCCAATAGAATATATTTAATTATATTAGAAAATGTCCAATTCAGGCATGAATTGGGTTGCATTTTTCATTCGTTTCTTAATAAATCTTGCCTAACTAAAAAATGAATAACTAGTTCTAGATATCAATATAGGGGCATGTTAGGGTGCCACCACCCCTTAAAATAACACCATACCACCATTCATAGCCAATCATTTGTACACGTGGACGAATAATAAGCTGACACGTGGCAAAAAAAAAAATCTGAAAAAAGACGGTCAGCAATTTGTTGGTCTTTATCCAATAAATTTTTCTTGTCCAGCAATATCCGACACACTATACAACAATCTATAAATTGTTGTGTAGTGTTTGTAATATTGCTGTGTAGCGTTTATAATATTACTGTATAAGTGGTGTCACGGTGTCACTTTAAAAGGGATTGTCATTTTAACACAAACCTATCAATATATATAGATAGCTTAAAATACAGTTTTAGTTTTTCTTAGTGTAACAAGAAGAGACTATCTTGCTATATATGACAAGGTTTTAGTATGATTCTTGGTGTTGGATTCATCCTTCCTAGATTATAAATTTATAATCACTAAGGACAAGTGCTAGATAACAAAAGATAGAACAATCAAATAGCTCAATACACCTATTACATCAATTCATAATTTGATACTAAATGACAAATTTATGAGTAAATAGTAAATCTTTCTGAGTTTTAAGCCTTATCTCAATATTTAGAATTCAAATCCCGTGTAATATATATATTGGATTTGATGAATAACTTTTTATATATATAATTCTAAATTTTAATTACTACTATGAATGAATAATAATTGTGACATAAGCATATTACTATTTGATATGCTACATACAGCTATAATCGAGGTGACAAAGCTATAATCAAATAGAATACAAATTTATCTAATGATGTAATTTTATAAGAAGCTATTAATGTGTTTTGCCTTTAAAATATCAACCACGTGATAGAACAACGTTTTTTTGTGATGTGTGGCCGGTGTGGGGATGAAGCTCTCATCCTTAAATAGATTCTCATTTAGTTTATAGTATTAATATTATTGATTTATTTATTATACACTTTTTTTCTAAATATCTAAAATTAATATTATATCATGAAATTAATTAATCTACAAATTAATTAAGATTATTCATTTTTTATATAAATTTAAATAAATGAATGGAATTTGATTATGTAACTTGTAAAAAATTTAATAATAAATATTATTATTGTTGTTGTTGTAGATTATGAATCAAATTAATTAAGCTTATTCATTTTATTTGTAGAATTTAAATAATGTATCCATACTTCTTAGATCCACTTTACTTGTTTCATTTTGCAGTATAAATGTCATTATTTGTTTTATTCTAATTATATTAACGCATTCCACTTTACTAACTTTTATCAACAAATTTCATATGGAGTATATTATTATTTGTTTTTGAAGATTTGAAATCAAACTAATTAAGCTTATTCAATTTATTTGTTCCATTGAAGTAAAATATCATACTTCTTCTAATCCATCTTATTCTTTCATTATACAGTATTCTTTTCGGTCGGTCTTTCAATACTGATTAGTGGTCACACTTATTTTTTAATGGATTCTCATTTTACAAACTTATTTCACTACATTTTTATAAAATTAATACTCCCTTTGTCTTAAGGACGATAACTCATTTCTTATGCGTATATGATTTATGAAGTTTTATTTTATTTCTTAAGTGTGGAGAAAATAAAATAAATTAAAGAATAAAATAAAAATATTTTATTTTTAGTAATAAGTGATTTTAATAAAAATAAATTAAAAATACATGTTAAAACTGAAAAAATATGGATCATACTTATTACTACCTCCGTTCTACAGTAAGTATCATATTTTTCCATTTCGATCTGTTCCACAATAAGAGTCACATTTCATTTTTACCATAAATAGTGAGTAGATCACATATTCCACTAAACAATTCTACTCACATTTTATTATAAAATTAATATATATAAGTGAAACTCATAATCTACTAACTTATTCAACACACTTATCTTTAAATTTTTTAAAACTAATGCTCACATTAAATGTGACACTTAATGTCGAACGGAGGTAGTAAAACGGAAAAAATATAGCTTTCCTAACATCTAACACTAGTGTAAATTGTGACAATTAAAGATTTATTGTACAGAGTTGTTTAATTATCCCCAATAGAAGCAGGACAAATAAGCAGTGGGACCTACGATACGGCAGGTACAATAACACGGGAATAATCGTATGCGGGCGGGACCCACAATATCATGCCCACCTTCTCCTCCGGCACGTGATTTCATTGTCCTCATTTTCTTATACTCTCTTAGTTCAAAATATATATCACATATTCTTTTTTAGCTTATCTTATGAAATATATTATTTCCTCCATTTCGGATGTTTCATCTCATTTTAGATACTCCCTCCGTCCCACTTTAGAAGTCCCGATTGAGTTCGGTACGGACTTTAAGAAATGTAAAGGAAAGTTGGTGAAAAAGATAGTGGAATGTGGATCCTACTTTTTATATTAGTTTTATATAATAAAATGTGAGTGGAAAAAGGTTAGTGGAATGTGGGGCCTAATACCATTTATGGAATATTCCAACCGGGACTCCTAAAGTGGGACACCCAAAAATGGTAAACCGGGACTCCTAAAGTGGGACAGAGGGAGTATTAGTTTTATAATAAAATATGAGTAGGAATGATTTAGTGAAATATAGGGCCCACTATCAAAAATGGTAAAAAGTGAAATGAGACAAATTATGTGGGACGGACCGAAATGAAAAAATGGGACAAATTATCCGAGATGGAAGGAGTATATTTATTTTTCTAGAAAAAACTTTTTCATATTAATATAAATATAAATTTTTTTTCTTTTCATCTAACTCACAAAACAACATCTGTTATTTCATGAGTCGGAGGGAGGGAGTACTATTTTAACGTGAATAATCGAATTACAACGATTAATATTATTAAATTTATTAGTTTCTTCATTTCTTTGTCCCAATCTAAGCAAGTGGAGTAGTGCGTTTTTCATCTCTTCTATGCCCCATCATTCACCCTTCGTCTCTAAACGATGCCCTTTTGATACTCAATTTTTGGACATAAATCTCTCTAATAATAATATCCACCAAATTAGTAATCACAAAACCATTAAAATTACATCAACCAAATAAGTATATATCCCAAACAAATATATCTTTCAAAAAGAAAAAAATGGCGAATAGTAAAATTCAAAAAACTTTATTCAAAACTTCATAACTAGAAAGATGAGTACAAATGAAGAAGATATGTAGGAATGATATGATTTGAATGCTCATTATAGTATTAGGACACTATGTTGAGCATCATAACCTACAATACCATGATGAAGTTTCTAACATAATTAATTTGACCAACGATCCTTTGGTCCATAATTCTTGTTATCGTAGCTTATAGAAACTCCAACATCGTCAACCTTCCAATATATATTAGTTTGCAATTTCGTAGTTGCAACATCTCGCACCGGGTCGAAAAGAAGTTCATCAACAAATTGAGCATTGTTACCTTCTCCTCGCTTAAATTCACAAGTAAAATATCGATCTATATCTTCAATAACGAGAACGAACTTCTCACCCTTTTTCAAAGTCTCGAACCTTTGATTTGGAAGATGATCATCTCTTTGAGGGGCAAGATTGAGTTGTATTGGAAACGGGTCGGTCATTGCATTAATCACATGAACCGTGGACTTCAATTTGCTACCCTTGATCTCTACCACATTGGCTAACATCAAGAGAGTCCCTAAATATAACAATTTCAACGCCATTTTATTTACCTTTTATCTTTGTGCTTTTCCTTTTGATTTTGATTTGATGGCCTTTATAGAGGAGTTAAACTATGTAATTCCATCAACCTAATATAGGTCAACCTTTTTTTATGGTATCTCTCTACATAAGGAGTATATAATATATGCATGTAACGGAATGATAAATGACCAAACAATGTTGATATCAAGTCCATATTTACAATTGCCTTATTTAGTTTTAATTTCTTAATGAGAAAATATTGAATTAATTTCATGTTCTTTTAATATGGTAGGTTGCATGGATAATAAATTTTTGTTCCATATTAATAATTAGTCTCTTTTTTACCGTAGAAAATTCAACTTATTTTTCAAAATATGCAATAACCATCTACTCCTATATTTTATTTATTTATTTATTTATTTATTATTATTATTGTTATTATTATTATATTTTAGATAATTATTTTAACATGCTTGTAATAGCATTATTTTTAATTATAGCATACTGTATTATTTAATTATTATTATCATGGTAAAACATATACATGTATAAAAACCATAATTTTATTTATAAAGAGGTAAAATATATTTTTGAGTAATTTAATTTTCATGGAAATAAGAAATACTTCGAGAAGTGAGTGTAATAGGTATTCCCATGTTCAATTACCATTTCTACTACAGTACTACTCCCCCCTTCTCTTATAATTTGTCATCATTTGACGCGGCACGAGTTTTAAGAATTGTAGTATAGTACTTCATAAAAATGGGTCGAAAAAGTTAGTGGCATGTTGGTCCTACTTTAATATATTAGTTTTATTGTAATAAAATGTAAATGAGAATGAGTTAGTTGGATATAAGGTCCACTATCAAAAATGGTACAAATGAAAGGTGATAAATTTTTAGAGACGGACAAAAATGGATTTAAGTGACAAATTTTCAAGGACGGAGGCCGAGTATTATGAAAGATTTAACTTTAATTTGTTCATTAAAAGTGAAAAATTGGAGTTGAACAAGATTTTTAAAGGTTGAGCATTATAGTAGTATAATTAAAAGTGAAAGAAGTTTTAAAAGGGTGGCCTTCTTATTTCAACAAAAAGGGAAGGAAAACTAAGAATTCTATTATGAAATTTACAAGGATGAAATAAGTGCAAAGGAAAATAATAACTATAATAGAAATAAAACAAGAATTACATTTGATTACCACGAGTAAAATATCAATAAAGTTTAGTGTCAATTTAAATAAGAAAAAAGTGCACGAGAATTATACATTAAATTACCACGAGTGCACAAACTCATTTTCTTGCTAAATTTAGTATGAGAAATAAATTTTTAAAAAAAACGTGTGGTCCAAATAAATATATATAGAAAACTAATCCTTATATAGTCGTTCGTGAATAGTTATTACTTCTATATTATTGACCAAACATGTCGTGTGGTGCAAATTACATTAAATCCGTATATTCGAATTCCTTTCTTGCTTTTGATTTCTCAAATCTCACCTCTCAAACATGTCTTCCAACTTCATAAAAGCCTACTTATTATACAAGAAAAAGAAGATACAATTATGAATTATGGTTATCTAAAATTGTAACGGTAAATAAACGTTAATGAAAAATTTTATTTCTTATCCCAAAGATATACAAATAAAGTCCAAATTAAACCTTCTCAATATCTAAAATTGTAACAGTAAATAAACGTCAATGAAAACTTTGATTCTTCGTCAATAAAGAGAGAATCTGATCAAACAATTACGTGGAAAATTTCCTTTAAATAATAAGATAACAGTTTTAATAGGGTTATTTTCGGTGAATGATGTATACTGCAGTATTATACTCCGTATATAGTTTGTATTTGTAAAATGGTATTAAATATAGTTGAAAAATGGTATTAAATAGTTGAAAAGGAAAAAAAGTAAAGTAGGAGAGAGAATAATGTAAATAAGACTCTTATCTACTTTATTCTTTCATTTATTTTACTCTCTTTCTATTTTAACTATTTATTATTATTTTTACAAAACGAGTGCAGAAAATGAAATGACTCAACTACCGCGGAATGGATGGAGTATGTATTTAAATCCAGAAATGCAGCTCAAATCTTAGCCATAAGATTAGATGATCTAATAGTCAATAATTAACCAAAAACACGGAAGGTCATAATTAAGCAGTTTTAGGTCATATTATAATATTTGAGTTTAATGTCATGCTAGATCATTTTAGGTCATACTTGGTTAGTATAACCTAAAAATACAGTAACCATGACCTAAAAAAGCCCTACGTATGATATTGTTCTGTGTTTCTGTATTTAAACCATATATATGATCAGGTCCATAAAGGAAATTCTGTCAAAAATCAAAGCAAATCTCAGTCATTGGATCTTGTGATGTAACCGTTAGATTAATGTCATGTGTCATCTAATAATGTAGATTGTGTAGTCTAATAATGTAACGCGCTTTAGTCTAATAATGTAGATTGTGCAGTCGTCCAATAATGTAGCTCAGTTAATAATATAACGCTTTTAGTGTAATAATGTAGCTCGGATATTATGATCATAACCATCCAATCTAAGGATCTAATGGCTGAGATTTGCTTTGATTTTTGACAGAATTTGCCTTATGGACCATAGTTCGCCTATAGAAAAGATATGTTCCTCCTTAACGGGCTACTGCGTACCCTAATTTAACCCTCTTACATGATGTCGGGTCGGAGTGTGGGGGCGTTAAGGCGACGGAATCGCCTTTTGCTGCAATAGAAAAGATATTTTCCTCTCATACTTCAATATTGACTACATACATTTATTCAAATAAATAATGATTGGAGAAACGTACAGAGTTGCAAAGTTGCAAGATATATACCATAATTTATGTAAACCAAAAAATGACCTAAATTATCGGCATCAAGCTACGGAAATTGGCATAATACATAACTCTAGGTCACATATTTGGTATTTATTGTTTTAGGGGTGAAGTCATAGTCACAATAATAGTATTCATGCGGTCCATGTGCATTATTTTGTATGGTCTTTAGGTTAAATCACTCACCTGTTATTTCAATTCATTAGACCAAAAATGTAGACATATTTTGGTTGATTTTGACATGGGTGATGTACACTTATTTATATCGGATAATAAAGTTTCCATTCATTTTGGTGCAACCAATTTGTAGCAATCCTAATTAAATTATATGGTCTACTTTGTCCAATTTGAATAGGCTGTTTTTATTATACATAATTGTCATCTCGATTTGTCATTTTCCAACCTCGGTTTTGTATTTGTATTTGTATTTGAGTTTGAAATTTAAGTTTTGATACTACTAGTAAATTACTTGTCGGGTTCTTTATTTTGTAGCATAGTCTTTTAGGATACTTGTCAATTATTATCATTAAATTTTTTACCTAAGTCGCATTTGGATCAAAATATATTAGTGATATAATTTCACCAAGTTTTAATATAATTTCTTAATCTCTTTTTTCATGATTTGAACAAGTCTATACCTAATCTTTCTTAAGCATACAATGAAATGAAAAGATTATGAAAGAATCCCACCAAAAAAAAGATAATAACCTGTCCCAAAAACATGATAATTTTCTTTAAAGAAATTTATTGGGATGTTCATCAAAGATGCTTTCTTTTTCATTTTTGAGAATCCAATTCCACTCTTCCTCTCCTTGCTACATCTATTTCTAAATTCCACAATCAACCTACCTCAAATTTGATTTAAGATTTTATTCCTTAGATATATAATATATTCAGCCGGATGTGAAGTAATTAGGCCTTATACCATTCATTTATTTTTGTCAACACTTTCAATAATGTATCAAAATCTTCTACTACTAATTAATGTCGTGTTAAACATTATATACCCACAGAAAATGATCAGTACAAAAATGCATTTCAATACAAAATCCAAACCAAATCCTGACCATGAGATTTTTCAATCTAATGGTCAATAATTAAAGAAAAGCATAGTAGGTCATTATAAAACTATTTTAGGTTATATTTTATAAAATTTGAGTTTGACGTCATGCTAAGATCCTTTTATGTCACCCTTATTATAATGATATAAAAATAAGCTTACGATAACCTAAAAATGACCTATGTATATTTGATTCTGTATTTTTGTATTAAGAATGGATCAAAACTCATATACCCACATTTCTTTTTCAGCATCAACGATGCATTCCACGTTAAAATCATTAATCTTAACCACAAATCCACAATCTCAAACAATATATATCCATTTTACACCATTTGTGGGCCCTCCCAAGAAATCACTCTTCCAAAAATTAATTAGTTTTTGACTCCAATTCCAAAATATAAAATTATAAGTAAATTGCAATTTTCGAATACCGTCCACTTTGAAATAATATTTATAAAAGGCATTAATTGACATGACCTAATAAATTGGATGTGAAGATGATCGCCAAAACCACTCGTGACAGTGAGGCCCACTCTCAACAGCCCGCCCATCACATAAATATATATTCGATAACGACTATGCTCCATTATTTTATAACATTATTATTATTATTTCATTTTATTCCAATCAAAAATTAGGAGCTTTCATTTTCTATTTCATTTTATGGTAAATGAATCGAGAACGTGGAATAGAGTTAATTATTTGATTCACCTCCTACTTTCTCCAATGTACTATCTATGAATAATGATAATAATCTATTGGTATTGGCCCTCTTCATGCTCCTCCTATTTATATTTAATAATGGCTCCACCGCTCTTGCTGTAAATATATATTTATAAAAAAGTTTAAACGAAAACTCTTTTTATTTGAGAATTATTTTTAGTTCTTGAATCACGAAACTTTATAATAAATGCATGTTTTTATTGAATGAATGCAAAATTGGATAGTGAAGGGAGCTAATATTTTTTTTTCATTGCATCTAATTTAGTTGTGAATATATTTATTTGTGTACTTTGAATATAAATGTTCTCGCGTTCTCTCGATTTATAACGTTTTGTATGATAGCCATATTTTTTCGTAAGAATATGAAAACACCAGACTATATGTATAAATATATTGCATTCGCAATGAAATTGATTTGCGCGATTCAAATTTAATTATATGTTGCATTCATTGCAAATAGATGCATATCCGTAACGAATCTTCGTGAACGATAGAATGAAATAGTTACATATGCATATATTCCATTTGTTCAGAATAAGTGCATTTTTTTTATTTTCGTTCATCCACACTAAGTATTGCGGTGCAGCGGTGGTTTAGTACCATGTTATATCTTATACCTAAACCACATTCAAAACTCCAATTTTTTTTTATTGTTGGTGACCCTAAACTACAAACAATCACTAACACAAATACTCATTGCAAAAAATTCTTCTATTAAAACTAACTCTCTCAATAATTTCTTAAAAAAATTGCGCTCCTCCCTTCACATCATATTTATTATATACAAAGAAATAATCAAAGTTGAATATTATGGTTAGTTGAGTTTTATAATCGTAATGGCACATCTACACCATTTTCACTTAAATTGATAAGTTTCACAACGTCAGCATTGGATTGGGCACCTGTGATTTACCTAAAATAAATTAAAGACTAAGTCAATGCTTGCTTCACATAAATCGACTCTCCACCTATATAATACTTTTGAATCTCACATTACTTCCACGACAAGTACTACCACAACACATTTCCCACAAACTACATTGCCCTTTTTTGGTGCCAAAAACTATTCGAATTACTTTCTTTAATTAAATATGAGAATAATATCAAATTTATTAGATCCATTTAAATCAATAATATAGGTGTTTTAGAAAAAGAAAAGTGACAAGAGGCAACGGCATATTTTTGGGGGTGAGGGCAAAGAGAAAAGGGCCATGCTTTTATAATCTTTTTGTACAAGGCATGTAATGCCATGGAAAATGTGTTCATCACACAACTTTTTGCTATAAGTTTCACACACCAATTTTCAGCTAAGGTAGGGTTTGTGGGCCCACATATTTTAAATAGATTGTTATAATGTATACAATTTCTCCATCTCACTTATAATATGATCTCCTTTCTCTCTCTCCATCTCTCTCTCATCAAGATCTTAACTTTTCAAGAATGGGCCCACCACACATCATTCTTGCACATTACAAAAGATTGAAGGACCCCTCCATCATCCATCCTGTCAAATTAAGGTTCATGTTTTTACTCCAACATCACTTTGTTGATGAGTCACATTGTTTTGATTGGAAAAAGACAAGAAAATATTGAACCACTTCTAATGGGAAAGTCGTAGCAAAATTGAACTCACGTTTATTAACACCGCCCTAGTGAAATTACAAGAAATGTATAGATGTGTAGATGTCACCTTTTTTTCCCATCCCACTTAATCAATTAATCAAGAGCTTAAAAAAGGATTTTCATTGAAAATGGTAAAAATGGGAAATGCCCATCTTTTGTTAAAGTGGTGTGGGTAGGTCAAGATAGGAATCCAAAATGGTGAAAAAAGGGCAAAAGAAAAGGTGGGCATAATTTCACAACACATTGAAATCATCCAACTTTATGCGAGAATTTCTATGTTACTGTCACTTTTCATGAATTGTTTGATTTTATGGTGGAGTAGGGCTAAAGATAAAGAAAGGTGTTTTTATTGCAGTTTTGAATTGGAAAACCCCTATATTGTAGTAATGTGGAGTGATGATTAGAGGCAAGTACACATAAAGAAACATAAAGAATAGGTAAAATATTAAATAAAGATAATAATGTTGCATTTGCATCTATTCTTCTTCTTCTTCTTATTTAATAGATTTGTGAGCATCATCACCCACTAACACATGTGCTCAAGGCTATTAAGACTTTTTCTTGACACTACATATTGTGTTTATTATGCTCAACACTATTGAATTTTTGAATGCACCCCACTTTGATTAAGCAAACAACATGAATGATTTAATTAGTGGACAAGCTTTTTCAATGGTGCCAAATGTAGACAGGAAAGCACACATGATATCTAAGAGGGAATGGATTTTCTATGTGGATGGATAATATATGCTGTGGGGCTGAAATGAGATTGGATTGGTTGGTCATAAGTTAAAAATACCCAAAGAAAAGTATTCCTAAATGCAATAATAGTAGTACTACCTATCAATGACAAGTGGGGAATGATGGCATGTTTTCTCTTTCTTTTTTTTTTTCCTTTTTTTTTGTTTTAAATTAAAATTGATTCTTTGAAAACTGCACATTCCAACAGTGGAGCAGACAGGGACTGGAGAGGTGACAAGGACATAACCAAGAATGAGTCCATCACTTTTAAACCAAGTAAAATCTTGTACACCACTTTTGGTAACCATTCACCAATATGGGGAATGCCATTATGTTAGTGTTGTCAACTACTCTTGCATTACATTCACTACATCAACCAACCCAACTTTAATCTCATTTCCATCATAATTGGACCCCATCTCTTTCACTTTCACCATGCCTCCATTTTTCACTGTTTACTTTTTCCCATCTTAATTAAGATGCCTAATTACAATTTTTATTCCAAACTTTCAATATTATAGCTTAACTTTGATAAAAAAAAATTTTGCAATTAGAGCCCAATTTGAAAAAAATCGGTATTGATTATAAGTCTCGGATGATACATAAAATGAGGTGAATTTTCAATTTCCCACCTCAATAAGAAATGACACCATTCGTATCAACATCATTAAGTACATGTGTCTTATGCATTTTTTTTTCTTGATGAATCATGCAATTCAAAGTCAAGAATCATAGGATTATTTCTTCCATGATGATTTTTGTTTATTTCGATATGAAGAATGATCGATCATAATTTTTATATGAACAATGTCATTTTTTTAGGTGAAAGAGAAAAAATCTAACTCAATTTACTTGTCACTTTTGCCACAAATTTTTTATATAATTGAATATTCTATCAAAATTCAGATCGTAATCAAATGTAAACTTTAAATATTGTACAAACTCAAAACTATGGTCTTGGTCCATTGAAAAATGTCAAAAGATCACAAAAAAGCATCAACGGGAATATATCAACAGAATTTCAGCGGTAGTCAATGATTGATGTTGTGTTGATAATGTGTTGATACTAAAATCTTGAAATTTTACACTCTGTTATTATTGTATTGAAACTGTGTTGAAGCTGTGTCGAGAAGTTTTGAATTTATACAATATATAAGTTTGCATTTTATCACTACCCCTAACTATTTTATCATCTTATACTAATTAATAACTACCCCTAACTATTTTATCATCTTATACTAATTAATAACTTCTTTTCTTGAAAATGTGAGAAGAAATGGAATAATGGGCAATGGCAGTCTAGTTGTTGAAAGGGCCCCAATAACATAATTGAGATGATCTAAGTCACGAGGGGGAAATCACTAGTTAATGTCACTGGTCCACTTTCACACACCAATCATCATCTCCAACTATTAATTCACTCACCCAAATTGATATTTTTGGGCTTTTCCATCGACACTGACTCCATGGGCCCGGGCCCAAGCCCGTACACCCTCTCTCTCCTCAATTAATACTACACCAAAATTATTTATTTATTTATTTGTTACTATTATTCATGTCACCAATTAAATGTTAAAAAAAATCTATTTAAAATCACATCGTTCAGACTGTCGGTTATCAAAGAGTGTGTTTGATGCTCTTACATTAGAATACAAACAAGAAAGTGAATCAGTGTTTAGGTTTTATTAGGGGTTGTGTTATTATTACCTTTACCTTTTTTTCTTGTCCCCACCACCGATTTTTATTTTTTATTTTTTCAAGAAAAAATTACTTTGGCATGATTCTTGGGAGGAAAGGGAAAGAATTCTATGATGGTTTGGATGGAGTGATTGACCAATTTAACTACCAGATTAATGAGTTTCTGACAAGGCAGAACCTAATTTCACTTCACCAAGATATTAGTAGAATACAACCAACTTTTTACAGACCTAGAGACACTGCTCAACTTCACCAACAAATAGGACAACCAACTTTTTACAGTGGTGAAAGAAAGAGAGTAAAAAATTATCTAGTCATAATTTTATGGCTGGTTGAACTGAGTAAAGAAATGAATAAGAAAAGCATATCTAAGTCTTGTAATTGTGAGAGCATCTCATAATTATGCAAGTGTTTTTATAAAGTAGATTTGCACTTTGGGGGTAGGAATTGGGAAAAATCAACCAATTAAGTTGAATTGAATGAATAAATGCTACTCTCTCCGTCCCTAATAATTCGTTATCATTTGACCAGACATGAGTTTTAAGAAATGTAATAGAAGGTGAATGAGTTAGTAGAATGTAGAGTCCAATACCAAAAATGATAAAAGTGAAAGGTGACAAATTTTTGGAGACGGACGAAAAGGAAAACAGGTGACAAATTTTCAGGGACGGTGAGTACTACTGAATAGGATAAGAGGTAAATTAATTGTCAGTAAAAAGGTGAGATTCCACCACTGAGTTGCTGTAGAGATTCCTCTGAAGAAAAGTGCTCAAATAATTAATTACCTTCCTAATGTCTATCATCATATACATCTCTCAATCAAATTTTAAAAAAATAAAACATGAATGTAAATGAATCAAGACAAGCCATCATAATTATACTACTACTATATCTTAAGGTAAAATTAAAAATTAATTGATAAAATAGGAAAAATGCATTAAGTAATGATTATAAATTTGTGATGAACAGATTGAGCAGTCTGTTTCAAAACTTGAAGCTTTGGCATTTATTGTTGAATAAAATAGGAAGAGCATCTTTGTCATCTCTTGGGCTGGATACAAATACCCTCTTCTGATTCTTGAATAGTCAAGTACTTCTTCTGCAGTGCAAAATCAATTTCTCTCTCCTTCTCTGATAAATTTATGTTTAACAAAATCATGAAAGGTCTTTCTACAGTATCTTGACTGAATCAAATCAGACTATTGCATTTGCTCTGGTAAACTTTAGAGTTTAACTGTCAATAAATAAATTCAATGAAAAAAATGGAAAGACAGAATATCAATCACTTGCTGCTATTTCAATGATATTGGGCTGCCATGTATTCATATTCACACATACTAATATATATGCTTGCACAATTGGACATTATACTCATTTTACAAATTTTGTGATTCTCTACTCATTTATATTAATATAGAGAATTAGAAACTCTCTATTATATCCTTAGCAAAAACAGAAATAGATCTAATAGTCAAAATCACAATTTTCCATTGGAACCAAAGAAAATCCCATATATATAAAATAAACAAAGTAATTTAACATAAGCCTAAACACATATTTGAATGGGCCTAATATATTTAGAGCTCAGCCCAGACTAATATAGGTGTGGGCCGGGCCGTATTGGATATTTTTACAGCTCTCATGAATCCATGAATTTGTAAATGAGGGAGACCATTAACCACAATATCTTCAAAATTCTGCGATTATAGAGATAAAATTAATAAGTTTTAGAAAATATATTTTTGGAGGTGAGAATTTTTTTAAAAATATGCTATGGTGGAGTATAAAACTAGAATTGTGTATAGAACTAATTAACTAGACTAATTTTAGTCCTCAAATAAACACATGTGATAAATTATGTATCGATATATACATTCTTTATCTAAGTATCACTTGTGAGCATTACTCTTACTTAATATTCAGTGTATACCAAAACAACTACAGAATAATTGTGCTCATAAATGGTATATATATGTAATATGTGGGTTAATTTTTGGGGTTATGCAGATGAATTAATAAGTTTATTAACATTTTAATTTATTATTTTAAAAATAGTTAAAATGCGTAAAAAATGCTGTAATAATCAGAGCAGTTGGCTGTCTTAAAAAAATCTGTATAGATCTAATCATAATTAATCCATATTGACTTAGATGCCTACAATATTATTAGTCATTTAAATTATATAATAATCAAGAATAATTCATATGTATATGTTGTTCACATGTATTAAGACGTAACCTAATTTTAAATTCTTTATTAGAATAGATTAAACAAGTATCCGGTGGTGTAACGTTAACTAGCTAGGTAAAGTTCAAAATGCAGGTCCTAATATTCTAAATTTTTTCTATTACACAACGCTACCAACAATTCAATATCCAAAAGTAATGTTCTTATGATCTATTAATAAATAAAAAATCTTTAACCCCATAAAAATACATATACATCATACTATAATATTAGTAAATTTATTTTTAAAATTAAGTTTTATTTAAAATATATATATTTTTCAATTATTTCGACACAGACACAATCATTATATGTACCTTTAATATTTATTGTCCATTCTATATTATAGCCCCAGAGGTGTGCTGGTGTCGCGACAGTCAAGGCATGAACCCGATTCATGTTGCTGTCATGAAGGGCCGGGGATGTTCAGATGCTGAAAGAGCTGCTTAGCTCGGATGTTATGCCGGCTATGGAGAGAATGCACCGTGGTCAGACGGTATTGCACTTGGCTGTGAAGAAAGGTGAGCTAAGCGTAGTGGAGTATTTAGTGGAGAAGTTTGACAACCTTGGGGAATACATAGTTGTCCCATTTAAAATGAAACATTTGAGAATCGGCACGGGATTTTATGTAGTGTTATTTTGTGAGTTGATGAGGAGAGAATAAAGTAAGAGAGATGAAAGAGTAAAGATAGAGTTTTTTCCATTTTAGGAAACGTTTCATTTTTAATGGGAAAAAACAAAAAAGGAAAACGTTTCATTTTTAATGGGACAGAGGGAGTATGAATTAAAATCATGTTGAATATGCTTACTAATTATAATTACGTGTCGACTAATGTTTGGCACGTACTATATTTTCGATTGATTCAGTGTTGAATTTTAGATTTATTAGAAAAATGTCTATCAGATATGTATTTTTTTTAACGTAATGCTTTTCCATTTAGAGTAGAACCAGAAGTATGTTATAATTGATCAAAAAGTTGTACTATCAATCTAGTTTACCTATCATTTAATTATTTCTATCTCATTTAATAATGACTCTACTTCCGGCTACACCGGTATCAAATACCCTATAATTGTTACCACTCACCAGTGCATTAGACTCCCAATATCAAAATCATGGGTCCGTCACTGCGTGCAATTACTAACTTTTATATGCATGGTATTAAATTAATTAGCTTATACTGTTATGCAAGTACAGTGTTTGAGATCAGTCATTTGCAGGTAGTATCCATGGTTTGAGTTCAGATAATTCATCATTATAAGTCATTATATTTATTTGTCGCGTCCTCAAATCGAAAATTTTGAATACGCCGCTAACTAGGACAATAGTTTTTAAAATTTGTTACAAATCTTTCAAGAAAAACGGCCGCCTATTATATAGGTTCTTCATTCTCCGACATAGGTTATATGAAAAGAACTTATGTTTCTTGTGATGTAAGTATATCTGCACGTTTGTTTTATTGTTGTCATAATTACATACAATGTAATTTAATCACAGTGCTTGCATTTTTAAATTCATATGTACCTAATTAAAAGGGTATGAATTTAGTGAAATTGCCAGTTACACCATCTCTCAAATGTATATGAATTTAATAATTTGATAATATTTAAAATTTATGTACTATAATTAATCGATCTCGAGCATAATTTAGAACTTTTTGAAAATAAAATGATTATCATTCTCTGATTTAGAAAAAAGAAATGGTTCTGTCTTATGACACTAATCAGCACAAAATCATTATATTATAGTACAACATACTAGTAACTACTTGCCTCTGCAAAAAATAACAACCTATAAGACCATAAACTCAAATCAAAGCTTCACATTGCCTCAATTTGGTGAAACAACACTAGAAAGCTGTGAACAGCAATAGTAAAACAGAGTAAGGATCTTCAGACACCATATCTCAGAAGTCTCAAAGAGAAATTATTAGCCAGTTCATATTCGACGAAAAACAGAAGAGCAAGCTCACTTAACATAGGTGAAGTACAGCAGATACTTTCCCCACCCCTATTTGAGATGTAAAAGCTCAGGAGTAAGGAACAACATGTTTTTTTCCAACTTTACAATTCTAACTCTAAAAGCCATTCACGATTTGCACAACAGAGCGACAAATGTAAGCTATTGAGTAAAACGAAAAAAGAGGACGATAAAATACAGTCCACAGAGAGCCAACTTAGAATTTCATCCCACCATGCACCGGTACAATGAGAGATGGTGAAACTCATTGCAAAACAAAACCAACTTGGATGACGAGCATCTTTCCAGCTTAGAGCTGATGGAGGTGACTTGCTTGACCAACCTTAGCCAAGTTCAAATTTATACATTCAAAAATGCCAATAGAATTCATTTCAAGGGTGCGGCAAGTGGTTTGTAACACTTGAGGGTCATCTGATAGGGTACCTGCCAAAAGAGAGGTACACGGGTGATCATGAGCTACCACTTCCTCCACTCAGACCACCCACAGGCATAGACCGCTTCACAAATTCCAGTAGCAGTTTTCTCTGCTGGTCGCTTGTGTGGGGGAGGCTTGCACGTAAGAGATCAACTGGCATTTCTCTGCTAATTGCTTTGGCTACATCAGCCCCAATGGCAACTGTGTCTGGTGAGCCCTGGCTGAGGAAGGATTGCACAATAGAGTCATATTTATTGAAACAGTACTTTGTAAGAAGGCTGAAGAACGCATCAAAAGAGGCCTGCCAGAAAGCCCTGTTAGAAATGCTGCAACTATCAGCAGCATGGGGGTTCGTCATAAGCTCAGTTGCCCTCTCAAGAACAGATTTAAGAAGGACCGAAGCCCCATCTCCAGCAGGACTCCCTACTGGACGCAAAGGAGGATGCTCAGCTGAACAGACCACTGATGCAAGACAGGCTGCAAGTGCTTTGAGCTCCATACCATGGATACAAGCAGATATAGTCTTCACAAGGTTTTCAGTTGTCATGGATGCACCAGGATCAGGAGAAAGATTTCCAAAAAAGAACCTCAAATTTCGGAATATGGCCATACAGACAGCTCGAGCAAGATCGCCGGGAAAAAGAAGTTGAAGATACCTTAAAAGAAGCTTCCTACCCTTTGGAAGAGAAACTAATCTCAAGAAAACAAGGTCATCCTTGGATGACAAATTCACAGCATTGCCATTATTCCCAAGTGGGTCAATCAGATGGAATGATGATGCAATTTCCTCAAGCAGAATTTGCTTCCTTTGTTTCAGCTGCGCCCCACCATCTGGTAACTGATTAAACTGCATAAACCTGTCAATATCATCAATATCAAGTAGTAGGCAAATGCCATCTTCAATAGTCACCCTAGCTGCAAGCATAGGCTCCTGCTCCAAAGGCTTCTCAACTGGTTTTGTTTCACCACCAGCCCCACTTGATAATTGGGAGTCAACTTCTAGAAGTGGGCGAGGCCTGCGTATTGAGGAGAAATTAACCCTTCCAAGAGCATCAACCTTGAGAAAAGCATGTGGCTCATCACTTGCACGGGCCCTCGAAGAACCATCCACCAAATTAGTTGGGCAAAAATGGTGCCTCAGTTTAGCACCGGCAGATTTTCTAGCTAGACAAGCTTGATAATAGTAATCTTCAATATATGGATCATTGCTATGGGTAGCAGCAAGCTGTACTCTGAGAATATTCTCGAGTTCATCTGCACTCATGTGCTTCGACTTAAACCTCGGCCAGCTAGTATTACCCCTCTGGTTACCAAAATCTGGGCCCTGATGAGGATAGCGCATTCCTTGTCTACCTCTCGGCATCAGCATAGCTCTTTGATCTCTCAAATCAGGGAACCCATGTACGTCAAAGTTGTTCAGCATAGGTGGTGAAGAAGAAAGCCGGGTATTGAATAGTTGAGACTGCAACCCTGATGGATGACCATATGATGGTGGAAATGGATGCTGACTTCTGATTTGCTGAGCATGCTGGGGAGGCATCAACTGTGAGCGCATTAAGCCATTTGGATGGGATAGCTGCTGAGTAGCAACATTGCCCGGGAGGAGAGGACGATCACCAGGATAACTATTCTGATTCGCCCATTGGTTCTGAAGTCGACCATTGACAGGCAAATCATGAGGTAACTGAGGTAAGTTTCCACCAAATTGGGCCCCAGGAGACAAGCCAGTCAATTGATGCTGAGTATTATTGTATGGTGAAGGATTGGATGAAGAAATAGGCAATTGGTGGCCACTAGAGTGGTTCGCATGATTAGGATGGTTGGACTGACCAGGTGGTGGATATGAAGTAAATGGTGGTTTTTGAATAAGATTCGGTTCGCTGGAATAGTTATGATGTAGATTTTGTGGTTCATATGGGTGCTGCTGCTGCTGTTGCTGCTGTTCAGGGTATGATGATGTTCTGTGCAATGACTTGGATTCCATGATCCGGAAAGAGGAATAAGGTTGTGAGGACAATTGACCCGTTTCATGAGTGGTTTCAACATTAAAGTTACGCCGATCGAGCCAGTTAGTGTTGTCTGGCCCTTGCACCCACTCAACAGCAGAGGAACCTGCAGGAAAACACATGAGCAAAGACAATATTGAGTAAAAACTTCTGAAAAATAACACATACTAGGACAGTATCCTTTTGTTTTAGCCTTGGTGGAGCTTCCAATCGTAATCTACATCACCGAGAACCTTAGCATGATACCATTTACATCCCAAAAATCAAGACTACATGCAATACACATTGATTATTACTAGAAACCATCTGTGGTTGAACTAATTTACTACTACTTCCATAAAAGAGCTCTATTTATTACAAGATTGACTGCTTATTATCCCTTTTATATAGTTCACTAATTTTAAGGGAAAATGTAATAGCATATACTCCCGTCATCCCATAAGAGTGTGCTCAATCAATTTTAATGTAAACCAATGTTAATGTAAACTTACTGGTGACAGAGTAAATCAGACTATTAACTTCAATCAATTTTCAGGAACTGATAGTAGGCAGAATAAAATAATGTTATGGAAAAGCAACTTCAATCTACCTAGATGAACTTACTTTCTCTGGGATCCCAGTCTGGACGAACTCCTGCACTTTTTGGCCCACTGACAACATTGTTCAACTATACATAGAAACAGAAGTAATACATAATAAGTTCATAAGGTACAAGAGGCAATTTAAGGTCAAAACAAGAACTATGAAACATGAGCACCAGAGAGCATTCATCTAATGATCGTATGTCAAAAAAAAAAAAAACACTTCTGGAGGTAATTGAACATATATGGTATTAATACTTTCCAAATTATCCAATAAAATTATAAGAAGAAATGGCTAGTACAAGGAAGGGAAATTAAAGAGAGAGGTTCAAACAGAAACTTAATCACGCACAATGGAACAAGGCTCAACCAACTGGTACAATCAGTTTGAATATTAGAGTAGTGAATTAGCCCTTAAAGGACAACACTTCGTGGGAGAAGGGGAGGAGGTGGACAGAGAATGTAGAGAAGAAAATGATATAGAAATATAATATAAGCATATTCGAGAACTGAAAATTATCTGAAATTGATAAGCATTTAAACGAAATTCTCCACAAATTCGATACCTCACCTTCGAAAATGTATTTGAAAGATCACTAATTTCAGCCAGAGATCCCAACCCACCTCCCTGCAGAACATATAACAGAGAGAGAATAAAGTACAATCCCAAATGGGCAAGTCATGTTATTGAATGGTGATGACATGTCACTCTTATTACTTAAGCATCAATAGGATATCACCTAACTTGGAAAGTGCAAACTTAACATCTAGAAATGCTCTAAATGCATGTGAGAAGAACAAGCACGATAGCATGTAAAACAACTTTTAACATTGGTAACACCACATAATGTGTCAGCAACGCTATAATAATGCAACAACAACGTTTTCAGACTGGAAATATCTCTATATAGATTTATAGTACTTATCAGAAACACAGGCATAAGCTCATCCAGCAAACATAATGATATCGCACATCAATGATCAACACATTAAAAAAGAAAGAAAGCAGCAAGCATAATGATATCCTACATCAACACACTCAAATAGAAAGAAAGTAGCAAAGCAACTAACCTAGGTCTTTTAAGAGTACCTTAGGAATACACAATTTCAAAAATCAGCCCAACTTTATATTTATTGCACCGAAATGTGAAAAGGGCATACATATGGAAATTATAATTATACTAACCATTGCTATTAAGAGGCCCGTAACACAGCTACAAAAAAAGCAAAGAAAACATGAAATACTTTATGTAAATTGCTGCCATTCTACAAACATGGATTTTCTAATCATCAAAGGCTGTCAAGAGCAATCAAGCAAAATGAGCATATCACTATATCTGTGGATTTCTTCATGAGCCTTATTTTTTACTACCCCGTGATTGTACATTCAATACCAAAATATAATTCAATCCAAAAAGAAAACTAGTTAGTAGAAATTCTGAGAAAACCAAACCAACCATTCCACCTCAAAACACATAAACTCCAGCCAATAAAAGGAGTAAATGTTTACAGCCTGCAGAAAGGCAGCTTTTGTAGCAACACTCACAAGAATCAGCAGTAATAACTATGCAACCATGCATGCAATAAGAGAACAAGTGTGCTAATCAGTAGCATAGCACACGATAACAGATTATGCAAAAGTGCACATATCCCAAAAAAATGACACTGATTAGGTGAAGGTCAGAAGCCATGTACAATTGTACATACATATTAAGTTATTAACAAATTAACAAATATGTAAACACCAAGATGAGTAAAAGGCAACAAAGGACTACTAATATAGAGCAATCTAGCAACTGAATTTCAAGTTATTTGCTGGTACATGGAAAGCATCAACTCAAGCATACACGCAAGAAATTTCGTACAACAAGCCCAGCAACAAATTTAGAACCAAGCAAAATCCATATGAAAATGTCAAAATTATAGACCCCTAACAATGGGCTTATAATAATGTAAAGTTAAAAATATAAATACACTAAATTCACGCCCCATCCACACCCACAGAGGAGGCTGACAAGGGCTATAATACACATAGTTCAGCACTTAAAAAGTAACCTGTTCCCCCTCAAATATAAAGTCCTCTTCCTCAAACGCAACTGGAGCAACATCATCTTCTTCATCTTCTAGTCCCCCTAACTCAACTTCATCCACAACATCATTGCCAAAAAATGCATATTGTGACGCATCAAACAGTGCACCCCCTGCATCACCAAACAGAGGATTTCTAAAAAAAGAATAAACACCAGAGCCACATTTTAGGAACCTTCATCATCAAGATCATTATATTAGAACAAAAAAGCTCTTCGAATGCAATAGTCGGACAAGGGCAACAGCCAGCTAAAATTTCAAGAAAATTTTAAAAAAAAAAAAAAGTCAAACTCAAAAATGAGTTTAGCTCCGTCTTCCAAAAGCAATTGAAAGACAACCACTAGCAAGTAAAACTTCCGCAAGGTCAGGTCTCAGGTATAACAGCAAATTATGTCTTAGCAGAATTTATGGAGCGACTGATGAAATGTGCATGGTGCATGACAAATGGATATTAAAATCACAACTATCCCGATACATCTTAGTAAATGTGCATAGGAGTAGAGCATTCACAGCACTTTCACATTCAATGAACAAGTTGTATGACATAACGAAATATTGAAATCAATATGCCAATGCTTAAAGAAATAATTACAGCCATATCCACACAAAATACAAGCTTTAAACTACAAAATCAACAACAAAGATAAGCTCACAACTAACCTGTTGGGGCTGAGCCAAAAGGTTTAAGATCCTGAAGCTTGGATGAATCGCTAACACTGCCGCTGCCTTCGTATCCATCCATTTCGAAATTATATGCTCTAATCAATTAAAAATAAATTGCCATGAAGCAAAACAATAAAATCTATTACACAGCTAACAATAACCCCCAATATATTTTGCAAATTTCCCGAACTTGGATAAGTAGTTGCTAGAAACTACAAAACCCTAGAAGCTACATGTATGTAGGTCAAAGCGTCAAATCTAAATCTAAGAGATGGAGGAGTGTGCAACTAAATTCTAGACAAAATTTCTAGGGCTTCTGGAAAAGGGAGATTCAAATTAGAAGGCGCGAAGTTGAGCAACTTCCTTGCGATTCGTGATGTGGTCGGAGGTGTGGGTTGCGGTGGGGATTGAGGTGCGGGAGTTGAGCGAAGATCCTTGAATTGGAAAAGCCCCAAACAGTTTAACAGAAATGGTGAATTTCGTAAAGTGGGGGATTTGAAGAAGGTGTTTGATGTGGCATAGAAATTACCTCGACGAGGCGTAGCTGAATCGATTGAATACAGATAATGATGATGGAATAGTGAGGAAGTATAGAGCTGTAAAATTGTGGATTGGAATCTCTCTGGTCGCCGATGATGGCGATTAGATTTGGGAACCCTAGAATGATTATTTTTATTTTTATTTATTTATATCTCTGTGCAAATATTCAGATATTGGGAAATTACTTATTGTTTGGTTTACTTTTTTTAAAATAATCGGTTGATGGAATAATTGATTTGATCATCCACACTAACCCAAAATAATCAGTCTCACCCCATTTTTTCAGCAACTCAATTTCACAAATTTAAAAAAAAAAAAACTACTGCATGTTATTCCAAAATAAATTTTTTATAAATTTAAATATAAAAAACTACAAAAGGAAACTAGATAACCCCGGAAAAAAATTATTAATATAATAATTAATAAATAAATTAAAAACTTTAAATTATATTTAAATTTCTAAAATATGCATTAAAAATTCACGAAATATCTCAAATATTAGTATTTTATCATGTTTATGATTGAGTTTAAGCATATATCGCAAATTTATCATAATTAAATATTTTACAATTTACGAATGTAACTAATTTTCTTCCTTATTTATTGGATTGATTACATGTTAATCTTATCGGTAGCAACCTATGATTGACCCGATTAGTCTGCACTAGATTGACCCGCAACCCGACCAGGATTGGCCCAAAACACGGGAGGGTGGCGGCAAATAAATTCATATAAAAAAAATCGTTAATTTTATCATACGATTTAATTAATTATTAAGTTATTTTCTGGTGTGATAATCTCATATGAGTAATTATATTAATGACTACCAAGTGAAAGCCAGTGCTCTTAAAAACTCGATCACACCTTTTATGGTTGGATAAAGTGAATACGAAATTCAAATAAAAAAGAACAAGTAAACAAAAAATAAAGGTATACACATCCAACATCAATTGGATAAGATAAATGACAGAAAGTGGGTTATGTTATGTGACTAAGATAAGCTTCACACGTTTCGGGGGCTCTATTCAATACAACTAAGATATAAATCATTGACGGGTTCAACTCTTACTTAAAGGTTATAAGTTAAAAGATCCAAAACGCATAAAATGGGAATAGTCGAGACGTAGAGTTCAGTTAATAGTATTTTTAGTGCTAAGAACATTTACAATAGTGTTTTTTTTTTGCCGACTATGTGCGGCGAAATTGTCGGCGCTATTGCAAGTGGGCATTTAGGGGGACGTGGGGGCGGTGGCAACCGTGCAATCACTGCTCGCCGTTCGCGGGCGGCGGTTTCCGATGCGGAATCCGGTTGCGGATTTTTTTTTCTCTCTCTTTATTTTAGTACATGGTTTTTTAATATCAAGCATGTTTTAGTATTTGTCTAGTTTTATAACTAAGACACAATTTAAATAAGAATGATAAAATAAATTGCGATGGGCATATGTAAAATTCAAACACTAGTTAGAACAAGAATAATTTGTCTAGTGTTGTAACTAAGACATAATTTAAATAAGAATAATAAAATAAATTGCGATGTGCATATGTATGTGACTTTGGTTTTGTACATATAATAACTGAACTGAATTTGCAAATCCAATATTACCCGTGATTTGTTTTACTAAAACTATCACTAATATCACATACTCCCTCGTTCCCACAATAATTGTCACTTTTTTTCATTTCGGTCCGTCCCATAATAATTATCACATTTCATTTTTTTTACCATAAATGATAAATAGGTCTCACATTCCATTAACTCACTTCAATCACATTTTATTATAAAACTAATATAAAAAAGTGCGTCACGTTCCACTAACTTTTCAAATTAATTTTTCTTTACATTTCTTAAAATCCGTGATCGTTGATTATAAACTTGACACTATTACGAATCATGAGTATTGTAGCATCTTCTAAATCTTCTAAAACCATTGTGCCCTCTAAACTGATTCACAAATATCTTTAGTTATTATTGACTCGGTGTTAACAATTTATGTGTTGAAATGGTTAATACTAATTTCTCAAAGTCTCATAAAACACAACAAAGCATGATGACTATGATCTATTAAAATAAAAATGAGGTATGGACGTTATATAAATTATTAGAAAAAAATTCAAAGTTAACTGCTAGCAAAATCTACAGTTCTTTTAGGATTTAGCTAACCAAGGATTCAGCTATCTATAGACAGATAACTTAAAAATAAATTAAAGAATGACATGAAAAACATAAAAAAAAAACTATATAAAAACCTAGCTATAGGCATCCTTGCATAGTTGGAGAGAAACGACCTATAAGGGTTTGATTGGTTGCCTTGAAACAATAGGTTAGTGGAATGTTTTCTTGCGTTTTCCTCTGTTTGGTTCACTTTTGGGAAAAGCTTATTGACCCGGAAAAATATCCTGACCCGTCTCAGTTTTTTGGATAGTTAACCAAGTTTTTGAGCTATCTCTAACCCCCCACCACCCCTGCGATACAGTTGTATCTATGGATGCAAAAATTAATGCTAAATTAGATTTTATCAATTTACCTTTCATCTACTTCAGCAAAATTGCAATCTGATTTAATTGTGAGGGAGACGAAATCTAATGCCCAATTAGGGCGAACAGAAATTGGGCAAACCGAAATTGGGAAAAAAGAAACCACGCGCAACTCGTTGTGCTCCCTTGACGAGGACGACGCGATAGGCTTCAAACATGTCTGATACGGACTTGATTCGGAAGGTATCGATTTCTTCACAATCCTAATTAAATCGACTCTCACCGGTAAACGTTTTAGATCTACTTGGATGGACCCAAGTTTGTGCTTTGTCCTTAGAGCTCGAACTCACACGCAGTGATTGGTAGGATGTTTTCCAATAGTTCTACGCTGTCAATGAAAATGAGAGAGGGGAGACTGAAATTTTAATATTTGTTGAATGGATGAAAAATATGGTGGCGGGATTCTGAAATTTTTGCCTCTTTTTACCGCTAAATTAGGGTTCAAGGGTAACATGGGGTTTACAGATTAATTCAAGGGATATAGTGGTCTTTTTTGTTGCATATTCTATTATTTGCCTATTTGAAAAAAAAAACAAAAATGTGGCGGAAGAATTTCTAACCTGCAACCAAACAATGAATAGGGTTAGTTATCTCTATCATGAAAAGTTGGAAAGGATTGTAAAGTAGATTTCCTACATTTTCCAATATAGGCAACCAATCGAACCCTAAGCATCCTTATACAAAGAAACAATGAAAATTATGCTTTTTAGGTGGATTGCTAGGTTTACTTTCAACAAAGTAAGCCACCCGCTAGCTAGGCTATGGTCTCTCCGGCTGATGTTCAAGCGGACTGCTGGGTTAGCATGGTGCAAGAATCCATCTGACCGCTAGGCATGCCTTTTGCTTGTGGTTTCGACTCTAATTTGTTAGTACTATGCATTCCTAAATTCTCATAAGCCTCTTTTAACATTAAAACTTAACATATTGACCAACACAACCAATTGATATGAATATAGTCTATAGACAATGACATACTAAAATTAAACAATTGTTATTAAATCAATACAAATATAGCCCTTAACAATTGTAAAATCATCGTAGATCACAAACTCCATCAACATCTTCAACATTAATAGATGGTGATTCACCAATAAAAATGTCTAGATATTTTATAACTGAATTATCTAAAAGTATGTAGTCAAAACACATAAAAATTTATAATATATTATAGATATTTTTGTAGTAAAAACAAACTAAATACACATGAAATGAGTATCGAATTTTAGAACATCATTAGTCTATATCTATATTGTATATTTTGAAGAAAAAAAAAGAGAAGTGGGTGAAAAGCTTGTAGTTTAGTTCACATCCCCAATACCTTTGTTTATTAATATATATGATCATGCATTCATTTTACACAATTAAATTAGTCCTACGACATAGTTTTCAAAATTTTATTTTTACATTTTTCAACTTTTTTTTAAATCTTTGATCTTTTTATTTCGATTGACATTTTACAAAATCAATATATAAAAGTCATCACAAATTAAGATGGATTTAATTACTGTGAAAATGAACCAACGGGTCGCAGCGCAGTTGACAGCTGTGGTGATCATGAGGTCACGGGTTCAAACCTCATCACCCGCTGGGAGACTTTCGGCCTTAATCCACAAGCCCGGTTGAGCAGGATTAGCGGATACAAAACCAAAAATTTACTGTGGAAATGAGTTTTATTGAGCCCACTTTGTCAAGAAAATCAAAGCTTTATTTGTCCTTATTTTCCATTTATTTATCAAACTTTGATTATATGAAATAAATAAAAAAATTTAGTAGCAATAACAATTTTAAATGTATTCTAATCAAATTAAATATATAATGCTCATTGATGGTGGTTATATGTATGTATTTTATAGTAATAGTAACTTTCATAATTTTCAAAATATTATGTCCTGCTTATTCACATGTACTTGGATTTTTTTTTTTATTAGTGAAATTATGATAGTATAATTTGCCTATTGATATTGTTTTTTTAGTACTACTATACTTACTATATAGAAAAAATTACTAGTACAATTATTGAAAATAAAAGTGGAGGAGAGCAGAGCCCCATCCCTTCATCTCTTAGGCTAGGGTTTATCGGGAGAACAGGATTTCAATCGCTCTACTTCCATGGCCAAACCCGCCCGCGGCCGCCCGGCGTCGCCGTCGGGATCAGATTCTCGCTCTTCCTCCCGCTCTCGTTCCATTTCCCGCTCCCGCTCCCGCTCGCGTTCTTACTCCGGCTCAGGCTCCCGCTCCTCTTCCAGGTCCCGCTCTCGCTCCCGCTCTAAATCCATCTCCTCCTCCTCTTCTCATTCGCGTAGCGGCAGCTCCCGCAGCCCTCCGCCGCGGAAAAGGTGAATTTCATTCGAGATTTCGCATTTGGTTTTTCCATTTTCTTTGTATGATGCTTTGAAATGCCTTCATCTGTGTGGACTTGTTTTTTTTAAAAAAAGTCGTCAGCATTCTGGAATTCTTCCAAGATATCTTGAATAAGTGTTGATTGAGTAGATTTTATTTAGTTGGTGGTGGGGAGACTCTGATAACTCCTTTTGGTTGGTATTTAGTTGATTAATTCGTTGGCATGTGCCCTTGCTATCTTCTGATTCTCATGAGCTGCACCCCTTGGGCAATATGTTTCCCTCCAGCTACAATTGTATGTCAATTTGCTAACAATGGACAGTCTTAACATAACCATTTTGGGCCTATTGTGTAGCATATTTGTGGTCTTACTTGTTTTCATGCTTCTTGAACTGTACCTAATTAGTAGTGTTTTCCTTCCAATTATGGTTTTTGTAGTCCTGCTGAAGGGGCGAGGAGAGGTCGCTCACCTCCACCACAAACTAAGAAATCGTCCCCACCTCCAAGGTGAGAGAAATTCTTCCTTGAGTTGGATTGAAAGGTGGACTCTTGTTTCCATTCCATTTCTGGACGAAGCCCAACAGACTGTTTTTGAGATTTTGCTCCACTCTACTCATGATACAATGTCAAGCTTTAGAATTGTGAATCAGATCATGCAGCCTAGAAGCCTAAACCTATTTATTGGAAATTTTGTGCCTTAAAAAATCAGTTTATGACTAATTTTAATATTCTATGGGCTTTGATGTGCCATTTTCTGAATTTTCTGGCTAATGGAAGAATTTTTTTGATAATCGAGAATCAAGATGGCTACGGTTTAGTTTTTCCATGTTCTGATTGTTGATTATGTAACTATGTATGCATGTTTCTTTCCTTCATTTGCCAGCTATTCTGCTGGGGTCTACTTGCAAATTTCCAATTTTGGTTCTGCTGTTCTTTTAGTTTCATACTTTGGGCAACTGTCTTTAGTACTGGCATTTCAAGATATTTGTAGTGCTACTAGTGCTTTTTCCTATTCTTATCTATGGTATGTCTCCAGGAAAGCTTCACCTGCTCCTGAATCTCTTGTGCTGCATGTGGACCAGCTCAGTAGGAATGTTAATGAAAACCACTTGAAAGAAATATTCGGTAATATTTACAGTACTTAAACATTTAATCGGTTGCTATGTTTATTTTGTTATAAATTTATAGATTAGATGCATTATGTGCCAGTTATACTGGGAGCTGTTTATTCTATTGAATGTTTGTTGACATTGTCCAATAATTTGCTTAATCATTTCTTAAGTCTGGGCTTTTGTTGCTTTGTTTGTTCCCGTTCGAAGGTAATTTTGGTGAAGTGGTGAATGTACGGCTGGCTATGGATCATGTTGTAAGTCTTATGCCCCCATTTTGTTGAATTACTCCCAGATCATTGATACTTGCTTAAGTTTTGATTTAGTTATTTCCTGTCCACAGGTTAACCTTCCCAAAGGATTTGCATATGTTGAGTTCAAGATTAGGGCAGATGCTGAAAAGGCCCAGCTATATATGGATGGTGTATGGTTCTTTTAGTTTTCCTAATCAAAGATTCTTCTGTTTCAGCTATCATGCAATCAATTTCTATCTTCCTGTGTTTCAGGCTCAAATTGATGGTAAAGTTGTTCGGGCGAAGTTTACATTACCTGAGAGAAAGAAGGTTGCTTCTCCTCCCAAAGCTGTTGCAACCACATCAAGGAGAGATGCCTTGAAAGCTGAGGACACTGCTGTGGATGGTGATAGAGATGGTGAAAAACGCCCAAGAGATGGTAAGAGCTCATTTTGTAAGTGATGTGGGCTGTTTTGTTTTATAGTTGTTTAAGCAGATTTGGAAAATCTTCATGATATGATCAGTTTCTCCTCGTCGGAAGCCACTCTCTCCACCTCGAAGGAGATCTCCTGGACCAAGAAGAGGATCTCCTGGACCACGAAGAGGATCTCCTAGACGAGAGCAAGATTCTCCACCACCACCTCGCCGTAGAGCTGATTCTCCTTACCGTCGAGGTGACTCCCCTCCAATTAGGAGAAGGCCTCCACTATCTCCTGCCAGAGGCCGTTCACCTTCTCCTCCGAGACGCTTCAGGTCACCGCCAAGGTATAGCTCTCTTTTATCTGTCCCAAATACCCCTGCACATTTTCTATTATTTTATTCTGAAATGAGGGGTTGGGGTCTTGGGGCAGCTTCTGATAATTTGTACTTGGCAGGTCATCTCCAAGAAGAATACGTGGTAGTCCTGTTCGTCGGCGATCTCCTCCTCCACCTAGGCGGCGGTATGTTAAATGCATGACTGCCTTTGCATTGTTCTTGTCACAATTCCTTTACCTCCTTGTTTTCCCCTTTTTCTGCTGTTCTGTGCTGTTATAAGGATTATCTTGCTTCAAATGTTATTGTTCTTCCATTCCTTTTCTATTGGCCACACCTAGATTCTAACTCTACTGAAGTTGGAGTAATATATTTTGGTGAAATGGTGTTTTTGTAATGGGCAAACTTCTTTTGTTCATCTTGTTTGGATTGGCCTCTTAGATTTTACAGGATGTAAAATGTTGAAAATAATGTTGAAAATCTACTGATAATGGGCCTTCATGGTTTGCTAGTTTAGTTAAATGACCATTTGAACAAATTGCAAGTCTTATTAGGTGCTATCATTGCCTAAATATGTACACTACTATTCCTTGGGACCATAATTGTGTCTCTTGTCCGAATTGAACTTTCAACTAACACCACTAAATGATTCATGAGGTTAGTTTGAGAAAATTTTCTGAAAAATAGGTGAGCTGTATGATTAGACAGACATAAAATATCTCAACTTAATTAGATTTAGATCAATATATGCTTTACACACAAGATACCATTGGTTATATGTCTGCTTTTGTTCAACTTTTACAGTTATAATGCTTCGAAATGTAACTGTTAAATTCATTGTCCTTTTCCACTGGATGCAGTCCGTGATGTAATATATGTTGGTTCTTTACTAACAATAATGCTTTGGGTATGTGTTAGGCAATGGTAAATTGTAGACATGATTCACCATCATTGAACCTGTATATCTTAATGCTCCAGACTCTGAGTTTAACAACCTTGCTCATGGTTTACCATTTCTCTCGTTGCCGTACTGGGCCATTTACTCATTACAATTTCTCTCATTGCCATAGTTCACCAAGACGTCTCCGAAGTCCTCCAAGAAGATCTCCTGTTGGTCGCAGACGTAGTCGCTCTCCTATTAGGAGGCCTGCTCGTTCGCCATCACGATCACCCTCTCCTAGAAGGTGAAATTTGAACGTTTCATTAGTTTGGTTGATTGTCATTACTTCACAACCATTTCATCATTTTTATCCCTTCAGAGAACAATGAGAAATTAACTTTTCTGGAAATTAACTGTGGTGTTTTCTTTTGTCATCTGTGCAGAGGTCGAGTGCCGCCTTCTAGACGTGGGAGGTCTTATTCTTCGTCACCTAGTCCACCTCGCAGGGTCTGTATCTCTTGATATTAAGTATTCTAAGGCGTATACTCTTTTAGATCAGCTCAACTAATGCTTCTATAACTTGTCAATATGCTGCAGGGACCTCGTAGGGTATCACGGAGCCGGAGCCGTAGCCGTAGCCCTCGAAGGTAATTTTGCAAATTTTTGTGTTCATTTTAATCTGAAACTAGACCATGTTTGATTACATGACTATTTTTTCTGTCAGGCCTATTAGAGGGAGGAATAACAGCAGCAGCAGCACCAGCAGTTCTCCTCCACCTAAGCCATGAATCATGATACAAACTAGCTGAGTTGGACTTTCAGCAGTGCTATATGCTTTGGGGAAAATTGAGATCAAAATCTGTGACTATACTTTTGTAATCCCTAGTTTGTACCTGACTGCTGCAGATTCTATGATACTTTGTCAATTAGAAAATCTCTTCTATGTTGAATCTTTGTTATGAAAGAAATCATTTGTACTTAGTTAACAATTCTGACATGTTTGGCAAGGTTTGATAATTCTCTTGAGTGTAGGGTTCTTGTTTGAAATGTTTGAGAACGTAATTTTTGATTATCAATTGATCGAACTTTGTCTTGATTTTAGAGTAAATTGATTGATGAAGCACAAATGCACAATGCACTCTGAATAAATGTTCTTCTTAATCAATTGCTACAACAAAGGCGTGTGTGACATATCCTATACGCAATCTTCTTCAACTTTGATGGTCTAATAATCATATGGAGTTCAAACTGAGCATAATTTCTGATTACATTTCAATTGCGGAAAGGTTGCTGGTCCTCGAAAGGTAATTCGATAGGCGTTGCATTTGCATAGAACTCTTCCAAGTTGTAATGATCCCTCTGTGGTGGAAGAAATATATGTACAACTACATCACCTGAAATAAGCATAAATTTTACAGTGAGCAGGCCAAGTTTTCAAGCACTACATGAACACTTGCTAAAATCTCGTGTCACAAAATGAGACAGGTCGATCATATCCTAGGCTGAACTTCCTACAGAAGGGCATTCATATATGAAAAGGGCTGCTGAACACTAATGCCAGTCACCATATAGGTGAAGCATAAAAAAGTAGAAAACCACCATATCCGAGATACTATTACTTTTCATCTTTTAGAGCATTTTTGCGATAAATTTGCAGTGTACTCGTGCAAGTAGGCTTAGTTTGTTTTTTTCTGAAAACCACAATCAAAGTTGTAACCCAAGACTCTTACCGAAGTCTAGCAATGTCCAAGAGTTGGGCTTGAAATCTCCAGTTGCGGTTCTCCCGTATTCTGTTTCAGCTAAATTTCTTATTCTGGAACTAGAATAAAAACATAAATCATACTTCAGGTAAGATGACGTATAATAAGCGATAAATTAACTGAACTGTCAACAAGATTAGATGACAAAGTAAGCGCCTTACCCAATAGCATCAACCTGAGGTCGAGAAAATGCAGTGGCGATGATGAAAAACCGAGTCCAGTAAACTAGAGGTTTTACAAAAAGAAGCTTTATATCTGCTGCTTTTACATCACTAGCAACCTTGGCCAGTGCTACAGCAACTGCATCAACCACAAGAGACTGTCGGTTAATTTGTAATT
This sequence comes from Salvia hispanica, assembly GCF_023119035.1. Lineage (NCBI taxonomy): Eukaryota > Viridiplantae > Streptophyta > Magnoliopsida > Lamiales > Lamiaceae > Salvia > Salvia hispanica. The sequence goes on from NC_062968.1 coordinate 2,081,814, forward strand.
CTAGCTCGAGAGAAGCAGCTATATACTCCTCATTGTACACATTTATTGGGATAACGATGTAGTTCACAAGACGTGGAATATGTGAAAAAGGAACCTAAGAACTCATTACATTACATGAATCCGGGTATACCCCTCTTCTCCAAGGAGCTGTAAATGCAAAACAAGGATGCAATGGAACCATTTCGCTCGGCCCGACCAAAGAGACTAGAATTGTTAGGTTTAATAGATGAGCAGGCTGAATGCCAATTTTGAAGCGATATGCTACTAAAAATGAATTCTTTTGAGCTTCTCCATGTGTTTGCAGACTCTCAACACACATACACACACGCGCGAGACAACAAACAGTACATTCAAGGTAAGTGCTATGCCATAACACTCCACATAATTGTTGCAAGCTAGCATTACCAAAAGAGCACAAGTGTAGCAAAACTCTAAAATATCTGGCGAGATAATGCAATCGAATATCCGATAACCATACTTATGGTGCACATATAAGTACGAAACTCACATGACAAGCTTTCGGCATCATCATCAACCTCTGCTATAACAGACTTTTGGTCATTTCTCTTGAACACCACCTTCCCATACTTTTCGAATAAGTCATCATACATATCATCAGTATCTTCACTCACATTCTGCAAGGAATATCACACAACCTCAACAACAAAGAATTTCTTGCTTATTGCAAGCAAACTAACATACAAAAAGGAGAGACAAAACTAATTCATGTTACCTAACTTAGCTCATTCATTCTTCTAGGTGCCACAAAAGGGGGAAAAGGATTGATTGACATTTCTCAAAAAAAAAAAAAAAAAACTAGGCTGATTGCATACAAAACAGCAATTGCAAAAAGGTGTAATCAGGAAATAATCTACTTTATGAATCACAAATAATAAAAAATAAACTAAAAGCAATGAAAATAAAAGAATCCGTTTTTTTCACGCAACACAAAAACCAGAAATTCAAACTACTTGAGTTTGGAAGAATGAAGATAAATACCGAGCCGGCGGAAAGGGGTGGCAGCAAATGGTCGCGACGAGCAGTCATTGGTAAGTATTGGAAAGCGGTGTGGCTGTGGCTGGTTAGGGAGAGATTTTTGTGTGGCCGGAAATGGGAGGATTTGGTGCAAGGAGGAAGAACAGGGTGGTGAAGGGGGCCTGAGTAGATAATCATTTCAGCTAAATTATGCTACTAACATTAATTCTTGTTACCAGAATTTGAGAGGGAAGATAAACTTTTTGGGGAAAATGAGAGCAGAAGAAAAAAATCTGATCCTATGTTTTGAAAAGGATGAAATTTTGATTTGGTTTGGGCTCTGGGCCTGTTCTCATATTCTATCACTTCTCTGTCTTTGTGTCGTGATTTAAAAACTTAAATCTAGTGGTGACAAAATGGATAGCGGAGAATGGGTAATTCTCATTTCGACCTGCTATTTGTCGGGTATCGGTATCTATTATCTGACGATGATAGAAAATGGGATGAGATCGGGTAGCGTGTTTTAGAGGTTTGCGGGTAGCGATATACTCGTTAATCTCGATAATGTCTGATATTATTAGTATTAGCCATATACCATCTTTTAATACTCCACTTAATAGAATCTAAGAGTTTTAAGAGTTCTTTTGAAACATTTTTATGTACCAAAGAACATACAATTGAAAACTCACCGTAACTATCATAAAATGTCCCTTCACTTTTATTCTCAATCTATTCAAAGCTTACCATCATTATTAATAAAGTAAATTAGGGAATATTGTCGGATATTAGGATTTTCAAATTTTCTATTTGAGTTTCGGGTTGGGTACGGGTACCCACAATGTCGGGTACGGGATACCCGACACAGGTATCGGTCAATCTCAATATGTTGCTTTTAGGGCGGGTATTGGGACAACAAATTTAGCTAAAATCGGGTACGGATACCCGCAGGTAACCATGGAGATGCCTGAGCTTTAAGCATGATTCTAATTTTATTTTTTGGTTATTAAAACTCGCGACTTAAATAAATCTATTGAAATTTGAACGTTGTTACTCATAGAGTCAGCCCACTTAGCGAGGCCCATCCTGATTAAAAACCCTAGAACCATTTCCCCCAAACTCATATATAAACGCAATCGAAATCTCTACCAAATCCCTAATTCCCGATCGGCACACAGAAGCAGCCCCAAATCCAACAATGGTGAAGTTCCTCAAGCCGAGCAAGGCGGTGGTCCTCCTCCAGGGCCGCTACGCCGGCCAGAAGGCGACGATCGTGAGGAATTTCGACGACGGCACTCGCGACCGCCCCTACGGGCACTGCCTCGTCGCCGGCATCGCCAAGTACCCGAGCAAGGTCATCCGCAAGGACTCGGCGAAGAAGCAGGCGAAGAAGTCGCGCGTGAAGGCGTTCGTGAAGCTGGTGAACTACAACCACATCATGCCCACGCGCTACACGCTCGACGTGGATCTCAAGGACGTGGTGTCCGTGGACGCGCTCGTCTCGCGCGACAAGAAGGTCTCCGCGTGCAAGGAGGTGAAGAGCAGGTTCGAGGAGAGGTTCAAGACCGGGAAGAACCGTTGGTTTTTCTCAAAGCTCAGGTTCTGAAGCGATCATACAGCGTTTGGTTCCATTTTTTTTTGCTGTAGTTTGAATTATGAAGTTTTTTTTGTTAATGAGACTGAATTTATCATAAGACAATGATTTGAGTTTTATATGGAATCACAATTTTACACATGCCTCTCATTTTGTCATGTTTTGGTGATTGATTGCGGTTTGTTATTTCCAGATTTGTTCAGTGTATTCCTTGATTACACTGGAAATGTTCATTTCTGGTGGATTTACAGTCTCTTGTTGTATTTGATTGAAGTTAATTCAGTATAATGTAATTGTATAATGCTAAATTATACTACTACCAAATTTGATTTCATTTCTTGAATGACTAATTGCGTTATGTTTTTTCTTTGTTAATCTCATTTTAATTGTTGAACCATTAACATGATATGCCTAAATTTATGCTCTTTTGTTATATTGATTCGGTTCATTTGCTTCAACTTGAAGCTCTCTTATTCAATTGCTTGTCCATTTGTTAGTTATGTTAAAACTTGCTTTTGTCAAATAAAAATGTAATTTGTAATAGTTTTGAAAAAAATTTAGAGTTGGGACGAATGATTTTTGGATATGAATTGATTTTACTTGGGAATGAGAAAGCAGAATAGTATACAAGGCATAAGGGGCTATGCCTATGTGTAGTTTCGACAATGAAGAGCATGTTTCACTTAGATAGATCTTACTTCAGAAAAAAATAACTAATGAGGAAAATGATTCCAAACATCTTGGATTACTCAGGGTGCCAGTGATTCTGAACCATTGTTACTATTTCGATGGAAGTGGAACGACAACCAGCGCTTTTGTTTTTGAAATGCTAACCGATGGTTTTTCCCGGTAATTTCAATGGACCAAATTGATAGATAACCGGTGATTCTCGATTTGAAAATAATGGAAACGAAACTGGACAATAAGCCCATATCTGATTCAAACACTAGAACTGCCAATTCTTCTTTAACCAGACATTCGTAGAGCCTTTTTTTTTTAAATGTGTTCTTTTATCTCAATTTTTATATAGAGTATACTATTATATTCAAAGGGATGCGATGACTCTTTGAAAATTCGAGTTTTAAGAAATGTAAAGAAAAGTTGGTTGAAAAAGTTAGTGAAATGTGGGATTCATTTTTTTATATTGGTTTTATAATAAAATGTGAGTGAGTTGAGTTAGTGGAATGTGAGACCTACTTACTATTTATGGTAAAAATGAAGTGTGACTCTTAATTGGGGACGGACCGAAATGGAAAAGTGTGACTCTTAATGGGGGACGAAGGGAGTATTATATTCAAAGGGATATGATCAAATGAAAAATTCTAAATAATATACAAACTCAAAACTATGATCTTGACCATTGAAAAATGTCAATGGATCAAAAAAAATATTAACAAGAAAATGTCAACAGAATTTCAATGGTAGTCAATTGTCAACATAATTTCAATGGTAGTCAATGGTTGATGTTGTGTTGATACTATGTTGACATTAAAATCTTGAAATTTTACACTCTGTGGATATTGTATTGAAACTGTGTTGAAGCTGGATTGAGAAGTTTTGAATTTGTAGAATATATAAGTTTGCATTTTATCACTATCCTATATTCTAATCTATAAATTTTTATCTTAACTTGTTTGTTCACATTTAAAATCCTAGCTTAACGGAGTATGTTATTTTGTCCAAAATACTGGTAATCAAATGTCACAAATTCGTATCATAGTAATGAAAGAAACCATCACAACAAATGCTGTAAATCCGTACTGAAAAAAACAACAAATATAAATACAGTACATTCGAATGGTTTCTTCTTGCACCTTCAACAGCCATATTTGCGCGATTCTCGCCAAATGCAGCAATCTCAATCACCTCAAACAGCTCCACGCCCATCTCATCACGCTAGGGCACGGCCACATCCACTTGTACGCCTTCAAGCTCATCCGCTTCTGCGCCACTCGCCTCCGCGACCTCACCTATGCACGCCACCTGTTCGACAAATTCCCCTCGCCCAATATCTACCTCTACACCGCGATCGTCGACGCCTGCGCCTGCGCGACCGACCACAGAGCAGCCGCGCTGATTTACCGCGACATGGTCCGTGAGAATCGCTCGAGGCCGAACGAATTTATCCTCTCGATTGTCTTGAAATCGTGGCCGGAGGTGGCGAGGTGTCACGGGGTGGAAACTGTTCAGGCGCAGATAGTTAAATTGGGGTTTTGTGGGTACCCGGTTGTGCAGACGGCAGTGATGGATGCTTACGCGAGGTGTGGAGCTGAAATTGGAGTTGCGAGGAAGGTGTTCGATGAAATGCCTGAGAGAAGCGTGGTGTCGTGGACTGCGATGATTTCGGGGTATATGAGAGCTGGGAGGGTTTGGGATGCGATTCTGTTGTTTGAAGAGATGCCGGAGGGTATTAGGGATACGCCGTTTTGGAATTGTGTAATTGCTGGATGTGTACAGAATGGATTGTTTTCGGAGGCTATTGAGTTTTTCACGAGGATGGTTTTAGGCGGAGCGAATAGGCCGAATCAAGGCACGGTGGTGTGCGTTTTGTCGGCATTGGGGGACAGTGGAATGCTGCAGTTTGGGAGGTGCATTCATGGATATGTGTATAGAAGTGGACATAGTTTAGATTTGTTTGTTGCGAGTGGTTTGATTGACATGTATGGGAAATGTGGAAGTTTTGATAAATCAAGAACTGTTTTTGAGATGTCTGATCAAACAAATTTGGCATCTTGGAATGCTTTAATAAACTGTTATGCATTGCATGGCCGGAGCAATGAAGCGGTTGCTGCATTCCAAGACATGATGAGGCGAGGGCGAGAAGAGCTGAAGCCTGATGCAATCACATTCGTTGGCTTGTTGAACGCTTGCACTCACGGAGGGTTGGTTGAGGAAGGGTGCGGATATTTTGCTATGATGGTTGGGGATTTCGGAATTGAGCCTCGGATTGAGCACTATGGGTGCTTAGTGGATCTTCTTGGGCGAGCAGGGCGGTTTCAGGAGGCGTTGGAGGTTGTGAGTGGGATGAGAGTGCCACCGGATGAGGTGGTTTGGGGCTCATTGCTCAACGCTTGCAAGATCCATAGGCGTGGAGATTTGGCCGAGTTTGCTGTGGGGAAGCTTGTGGAGATGAGTCCTGGCAACGGAGGGTATAGGGCGATGTTGGCTAATTTACACGGCGAGATGGGGAAATGGGACGAGGCGAGGAGGGTTAGGGCGGATTTAACCGGAGGGGGTGGTTATAAGGCGGCCGGGTGCAGTTGGATTGAGGTTGAGGGGATGATTCATGGCTTTTACTCTGTTGATAGATCACATCCTAGAACAGAGGAGATGTATGAGGTTTTGAGATGCTTAGGCGATGCTTCGAGAGTTGAGCACGCGTCGTGGTGGCCATGGCAGCTGCAGTAGGGACGGATGTAGAAAAAACCGGGATAGGACTCCTATTGTTGGACGAAGAGGGTAATATTTTTTATTTTAAAAAATTGGATACTAGATTTATTAAAATACGTTATTGAGTTAGTTAAATTTACCTTTTTTGGAACAAAAAAAGGGAAAAGAAATTGTTTTGCTGACCGTTTCTTTAGTTAGGATAGACGCTTCACCTTCTCTTCTCTTTATAGAAAAATTAGTTTTGAGCTTCCGTCTCCCGCTCTCCCTCTCCATCTCCTTCTCTCTCCAAACAAGAAATTCTCTTATCTTCTATTCGAAACAAAAAATCAAATCTTTTGCAGCCCACGGGGCAAGATTTGAAGGTTAAAATTGATAGAACAAAAGAAGAAGCAGAAATTTTGGGATGGACGAAGGAGGCAGATCAGTAGATTCACATGCGACGAGAAAGGAGACGTCGTATCCTTCCAATTCGATTTTTTCGAATCTTCCGTTGATGTCAGCTCTTTTCGCCTTTGCGATTGCGCAGTCACTGAAGGTTTTGTCCTCATGGTATGCTTCTCCATTCCCCCTTTTAGTATATGTGCGAATTAATGTGTGTTTGTGCCCTAATTATTGATGAATCATTGAATTTCATGGTCGATATTTTTTGGGGGTAAAATTAGGTTTATGGTTATCTGTGATTGTAGAATGTTGTTTGTTGCTGGAATCTGTTCTTTTACAAAGAGTTGTTTGAATATTCATTTTCTGAACTGTTTCTGATCAAATATGAGCACCTATTTATGTGAATTTCAATGAAGAATTTTTGCTGAAGGAGAGGATTGGGAATTTGGATCATGCATAAATTGGATTGTGCCTAAGACATAATGTTTAGAGCTCAGAGATGATATAAGCTGAATTAGATTGTGCCCTAATTTTACTTCTAATTTTGGAGATTGTATACATGCTTGTGTATGAACTGAATCAACCCGGCTCGTCTACACAACTAGATGCTTGAAATAGGAAAGGATCAGACACACAGCCTACGGCGTTGGAGCTATAATAGGCTTACGACCATGGTAGTCCTGCAGGTATAGGGAAGACCGTTGGGATATCAAGCAACTTGTTGGCTCCGGGGGCATGCCCTCGTCCCATTCAGCAACCGTTGCTGCTCTTGCAGTGGCTATCGGTTTCCAAGAGGGTTTTGGAGGATCACAATTTGCCGTTGCACTAATCATGGCATTTGTGGTATGAATTTGATCCCTACTAGTATTTCTTTAATCTCAAAAAGCCATTTTCTGAATTTTTTAGTTACTGCTAAAATGTTGCATAGTTTAAGTTAGCATAAATTAAGATCACATAACTTTGTCTGAAATAGTGTGTATTCACATATTCACATACGCGTAATCTAACGTGGTGAGCCCCGTGGTAGGTGATGTATGACGCCACTGGAGTGAGATTGCACGCTGGGCGCCAAGCAGAGGTTCGTTCCTAGCTTCTCCCCCGCCTTCTTCCTAGATTTAAACCAGTACAGATCCTAATGCCTTTGCATATTGGGAAAACATCAGGTTTTGAACCAAATCATATGCGAGCTTCCATCTGAACACCCTCTCGCTGAAAGCAGGCCCTTGCGCGAGCTTCTTGGCCACACTCCTCCTCAGGTTCGACTCTACTCTTTCCTCGGCAGTTTCAGCAGTGCAGCACAAAAATAAGACACCAAAGTGCTCTCAAAATCTTTAATCAAGAAATCTATCCGATTCTCAGTTAGATTTCACAAACTACAACGAAATTTTTTAAATCTTTGCAGGTTGTTGCTGGTGCGACGCTGGGAATGGCGACAGCAGCAGCAGGCCATTTCCTCTTTCACTATGGTGCCCGAGCCTGATGATTTCTTGACTCTAATATCTACGCAGACGTGGTGGTGCACCAGACTCGTAAAAACGAAGATTAGATTAGGTTTTTTTTGGAGTGCATATTCTTGAATTCCAGTTTATGAAGAAATGTGAATAGCAGAGTTGGCTGTAGGGAGAAAGCTACCATTGTTATAGGACATGCCATAATCCAGTGACTGAAAATTGCACACTGTGGAACATATTTTTGGATATAAAAACAACAGATAATTCTTTACTATCCTTCTTCCTTCTCTCTCAAATAAAACAAAATAGGTTGAGTATTTGGATTTTGGTTTTCAAAATAATTGAATACAAACTTTTCGATTTAGTGCATCTTTTGCTTGAAAGTGATGGAGGCAGTAAAAATTGACGGCCAACGACTTTTTTAATTTGGCAACGATTAATACACTAAGGTGGCGTTCGGTTTCATAGAGAAAATAATATTAAAATATAGAGTAAAGGCCAAATGTGGTCCCTAACATATGATCGTTTTATGACTAATTATCCTATGATTATCCATCTAGGATTAAGTTATCTCATAAACCAAATACACTGCATATTTAATTTCGGATATAATCTTACAAATCTAATTGGATTAAAAATAATTTGATCTTTAACTTTGCCTCCATCACTCTTTGAAAAAAAAAATAGAGCAATCAAAAAGTGAAGAAATAGAAGGTATTGGACTTTTGTTTTTTTATTTTACCGTATCACATTATTTCAACTAAAAAGATCTAACTATGTTAGAATATTTGCCATAGTTATTGGCTTATGGAGCCTAATAAATACTGAAAATACAATCCCGACACTTGCCAAATTCAAATAAGCTAAGATTTATTTTCTTATTATAGCTAATCTTTGTGCAATTATAAAACTCAAGAATAATTTTTTTATAAGAAAATATTTTGGTTTGTTATAGCTATTCAAGATATAATGACATTCAAATAGTACAAATTATGAATACACACGCTCAAAAGTTTCCCGATCGCAATTACTCACTACTCCATCTTTTAATACTTCCCATTTTTGCACTTAAATACAAAGTAATGATTTAATTGCCACATTTTTGACTAAGTTCATCAACCTATAATCATGCATTATATACTTTTCCATTTCAAGTACTACTATGAATTTAATCATCTCTCCATAATTATTTTCTTGCTCTTTCTGTATTGGAACTACAAAACAAATTCAATGCTTGTTCTCTCTCTCCCCATATGTTATGAATTTAAATTATCATAACATATTAAATTAGTTTTAATCTCTAGTAATTCGAAATAATTCTTTTTTTATTAAAATAAATTGCGCGGGCTGTTTGAACGGCCAAGATTTGAAAGCGAAAGCGCAAACCGATCCACAAAAAAAAAAGAAAAAACAATTACAGTAAATAGCAAAAGAGAAGCAATAATTAGACTCTCTTTCAACGCTCACTCTTTCCTTCTACCTTTGGCTGAATCTCCGCCGCCTCCAGAGTTCATCGCTAGAGAATTATCCGAGCGCCGCCGCAAGCTCCGATTGATCGATCGGTAAGTCTCTGATTTTGGACGCGGAGAGTGGAAGGACTGAGGAAGGTCATTTAGCGTTTGTATTTCTAGGGTTTTCTGTTTCGGTCGGCAATTTTCGCTTGACATCTGGAGATTTTTGCATCTTTCGATTTGTTTGTTTGGTATTGTTAGGGAAAAATTGAAAAAAAAAGGAAATTGGAAGGCTATTGATCGGTGAGGCGCTGGGTGTTTGTGGTATGGGTTTTCATGTTGTTTCAGATCTGTGTTGAGTTTTGAGTTTGAAAATGGAGATATAGTAGTTGTTTTGCTTCCTTTTGTGATTCGATTCTGTACTCCTTAGCTGTTGTATTGAATTTGGGGATTTAGGGCTTTTTTGTAAGGAAAAATATAATATTGGGTGGTTTGGGGTTTTGTGTAAATTTTTCGACAAATTCGAATAATTATACATTCATGGCTGCTGGAAAACGTGGTGGTTACAGAGAAAATGAATATAGGGGCTGCGAGAGTGAAGTTGAGACGTTGAAGAAGGAAAATGGAATTAGAAGAGGCGATTATGAACTGGATGGGAATGGAGCTCGGGACTATGAGAAGGGTCAGCAACAGGCTCAGGGTCGAGCTAGCCTTGAAGATAAGGGCAAGCTCAGACAGAAGGATGCCACAGAAATGAATGGTGGATACCACTCCACTTCTAGTCGAAGTGATTCTGGAAGTAGTGGTGGTGAGCGAAGGAAATGCGAGCCTGCAGTAGTAGCTGTGGATCGAGAGCCGGGAGAGCTTTATAGTGATGGGTCTGACGAGGCAGATGATTCGAGAATGCTAGCTAGTAGAGAAATTGATTCAAAAAATATGAAAACTTCTAGGTGGTTATCTCCTCAGCAGACCAGGAAGCGGAAGTTCTCACCAATTATTTGGGATAGAGATGATAGGGAGACAAATGCAGCAATCAAGAGTAGGAGTACTTTGGATAGTGCGCCTAATCCTATCGTTGAATCACCCGAATTGCTCAAGTCTCATTACCAGTGTCCTCAGCCTAAACCTAAACCTAGTAACAATGAAAAGACTTCTGCCCCCGCAGATGATGGTGAAATTAATGACTGTGCGATTAATTTAGTAGCATCACTTTCCGGTGGTGGATTGAGATCTGGTACAGCTGAAGTCCCTGCCGAAACATATTCACTGCAACATGAAGGAGATCAGAGGGAAGTAGATGAAGATGACTACGCACCCACACGAACCATAGTATCTTCTCGTTGGGCTAGTGATGCTGAGTCTCCATCTGATGAAGGTGAGATTTCTGACAATGAAAGTATGCCTAAACCAAGGAGCAAATCCTGTTCAGAGCATAGTAAATCAGTAAGTCCAGAAATTGGGCAGGCCAGACAAGGTTCTGAAACGGCTAGAGGGAGGTCCTCAAGGTCAGAGGAACGTGTTAGATCTTCCAGTAGAGATAGTTACCAAGACAATGATGACAATAATGATCCCATGGAGACTGGTGATGATTACAATCGTGATGGTTCTAGCATAAACGAGCCTGAATCTGAATCTGAGGACTATCCAGACTCTCCTATTTTAACAGATCCAGCACAACCCCCGCAAAGGATTAATATGCTTCAAGGTTGCAGAAGTGTTGACGAGTTCGAGAGACTCAACAAGATAGACGAGGGTACTTACGGGGTCGTGTTTAGGGCCAAGGATAAGAAAACTGGAGAAATTGTTGCTTTGAAGAAGGTCAAGATGGAGAAAGAGAGAGAAGGGTTTCCCTTAACCTCACTCCGGGAAATAAACATTCTTCTATCTTTTGATCACCCCTCAATTGTGGATGTCAAAGAAGTGGTTGTGGGAAGCAACCTTGATAGCATTTTTATGGTTATGGAGTACATGGAACATGATCTTAAAGCGTTGATGGAGACTATGAAGCAACCTTTTAGTCAAAGTGAAGTTAAATGCTTGATGCTCCAGCTTTTAGAAGGCGTCAAGTATCTCCACGACAACTGGGTGCTTCACCGAGATCTTAAGACTTCCAATCTGCTCTTAAACAATCGTGGTGAGCTGAAGATTTGTGACTTTGGTCTAGCTCGTCAGTATGGCAGCCCTTTGAAACCATATACCCATTTGGTAGTCACCCTTTGGTACAGGTTAGCATCATTTATAGCAACCGTTATATCTCACATTTCGACTTGGGGGTGGGGCGAGGGCAGTTTACCCTACTTGTTTTACTGCTTTATTTTTGGTTATTAGCATTCCATGTCTCTATCTTTTAGGTCTGGTTCAATCGGAAAAATAAATAATATGTTCACTTTCAGGGCGCCGGAACTTCTTTTGGGTGCCAAACTATATTCCACGGCAATAGATATGTGGTCTCTGGGGTGTATCATGGCTGAGCTATTATCAAAGGAACCACTATTCAATGGGAAGACAGAGGTTGAGCAACTGGACAAGGTAAATCTACCTCTGCTCATACAGAAATGTCATCGTTTATTGTACATTACACATGAGAAACTGGTGACCTAGTGCTGGGTAATTAATCTAATGTGGTCTAAGTAGATTATTTTTGGTGTGAAACTGCAGATATTCAAGATCCTCGGCACTCCAAATGAGACCATCTGGCCCGGATTTTCAGAACTCCCCGGAGTGAAGGTCAACTTTGTGAAGCATAAGTAAGTATCCTTATCTTGTTTATGCAATTCTTACTCAGTTGATCTCAAATATTTATCTTCTTTTCTTTTGCCACTGTTTCCCAGGCTTCCGGCTTTGGGTGATTCTGGTGTTGGCCTTCAGGCCTCGATTGGTGACAGTTTAAGTTGGTTGAGTTAGATTTTCTGCTGCTTCTAACCACCAACATTTGTTTCAGGTATAACCTACTGAGGAGGAAATTCCCAGCAACGTCTTTCACTGGGTCGCCTGTGCTCTCCGATGCTGGATTCGATCTCCTGAACAGGCTTCTAACATACGATCCTGATAAGGTATTTTCCTATTACATTATCTGCATTTATATTCCAGAAGATTGAATGAGTATCTTATCTTGAATGTGAAAACCGTGCAGCGAATCACTGCTGAAGAAGCTCTTAATCACGATTGGTTCCGTGAAGTTCCTCTTCCGAAGTCGAAGGAGTTTATGCCTACATTTCCTGCTCACGGTGCACAAGACAGGTATTTGTCTGATCATGGATTTCTTACATGCTTGAATTCTTGATTTTTCACACTTTTTCTCGCTTTTTAAATGTGATTTTAGGCGAACGCGAAGAGTAATGAAGAGTCCTGACCCATTGGAAGAGCAGCGGAGAAAGGAGTTGCAGCAAGGAGAAATTAGCAATGGTGGTCTCTTTAGTCAATAGCATAATCTATATGTTGTACTAAAAAAAGTTACAAATTTAACCTTTTCTTTTTTCTCATATTAAAAGTTGCATCTCATATCAATATCTCATACTAAAAGTTGTATTATTCATTAATATATGGAGAGATTTCTAAAAATTTGTTTTATCTTCAGCAGTCAGCACTATACACACTCTGTTTTCAAAGTTAACTCTTTTTAGGTTAATGTGCAAGCAATGAACAAAAGTAGAAGATTGGTTGTGAATATTTAATAGAACAAGTTTTAACCTTTTCAATAATCTACCAAGAAGGGAAACAGAAGAAAAGAAGATCAAATCAGCTAGTGAGACAAATGCAGCATTTCATTGCTCAATCATCTAATTCTGAATCGGAAATCGGATCACCCATATCACCAAAATCATCATCGTAATCATTCTCTTGACCTCGACTCGCAGCCTTCGTCCAATCCCCATGCAGCAACTGGTTCTCCACAGTATGCAAGTCGTCTTGTTCAGTGAGATCAGACATTCGCTGGTCCAACTCGTACCCTTCCGTCCCAAATGCTTGCTCAACAGAAACAGTCAAGGCCGGAGCTGTCAATATGTCCTTCGCGATCAAGGACATTACAGGGAATTGCATAGTCATCCTCGACCACCACCTCAAGATATCAAACTCCGACATATACTCAAAGCTCCCCATAAGGGTTCGGGCCATAGCACCTAGGCTGTTTCATAGAGAACTCATCGAACAAGTTTTGCAGTCTTACCGATAAAGGGATCTCATCACTATGGCTCGAAGAAGAAGAAGACACATTTTACTTCTAGTTGTATTATATTATAATTTTGTTAGTAATTTGTGTGAATTAATGTGCAAAAGCCCCTACCTAAATAAAAAAGTATAAGGAAATAATTATCCCGTACAAAATTTGAATATATACGATATACGACACACACACACACACAAAAAAAAAATAATGGGAGTAAAATAAGGTAAAATGAAAGGCTTTGCTTGGTATCTAATTCATTGGGTGTGTACCAAACGAATGTGCATTCCTCTCATTTACATATATATTGAGTACAAATGAGTATTATCATTGCTATCAAGCTAATGATTGTATGTTGCTTACACATTTTCTAACTGATTTTGTATACTAGGGAAATCATTATCACTAATGACATACTCTGATATAATAATGCACAATAACGAAGGTGACACTATTAGAACACAAGGTGAATGCAAGTATATGAACTATAGTTGATAAAAGGTATATTGACATTTAATATCATGAACTTTTAAAAAGTTCGGTTTTTTCCACGAACTTTGAAATTAACAAATAATATCACAAATTTTATCCTAAGTTTGTTTTTTCCCACCAATGAAAAATTTAAGGCTAATAATTCTATTTTACAAAAAAAAAATCGTAATTTTTTGACAAAAACTTCGAGAGCTTCAAATTTTTCAATCTTTGAAGATAGTTTTTCTTGAAGCACACCCTCCAAAATTGTTCTTCAATCTATTAATATAGCCAGAATTTTTTCATTAGTGGGAAATAACAAACTCAAGGTAAAGATCGTGATATTATTTGTCAATTTCAAAGTTCGTGGGAAAAATCTTACTTTTTGAAAGTTCCACGATATTAAGTGTCAATATGCTTTGACAAAAAAGATATTGCATTGGTACTTGAATATATCTTATCAAAATAATTTTAGATTTCTAGACATTTTTTAGATGTTTTGATGTATAATTCATTGCATTTTAATTTGTTCACTGGTAAAAATAATTGAAATTATAGGTCAAATGATGTCTGAAATTTTGTGTGGGGGTCTCACAAATTTAGTGATCAATCAAAATAGGATAAGAGGAGATGTTTCATCTCTTTATCCTGTTGCATCTTTGTAGGAAAACTTTCACATGGAAGATTTTTGGCACCTTTGCCTAAAACATAATACAACTCAAAGGTACATGTTCAATATTTGGTAACTTTGATATTTATTTGTTATGTTAAATTTTAGATAACTACCTACATCCTATATTAACCCATACTACATAATGAAACTAAGGAATTACCATGTAATTTAATGCAAATTTTGATAACCAAAACGATGGGATATCCAAAACATTATGTTTTTGCAGTTTGCTTTTATTTTCTTTTTAAATTGTACTCCAATTAAATGCTCTACAATAATAATGTTATGCTTTTTTGCCCCTAACCAAAAAGAGACAAAAAGGAAAACAATAAAAACCTTAAAATTTTAATGATAAAAAAAAACAAAAATCATCATTTAACATAATTATGGAACTCAATGAGCAAGCCCACTCCTTTGCACAAAAAGGCGTCTTGCTTTATTTCTACTTCTCTTCTCTTCTCTTCATTCTTCACAGAGCTCTCTCCCTTCTCAATGATGTGAGAGAAAAGGAAGGCCTCTCACTCTGTGTGGGCCCGAGCAACATGCCCCCTTCTCCCGCTCAAGTCTTTTTCTCATAAATCCTCAACTCCCACGTCGCTAACTCCATTTCTATTCGACCTTCTTTTCTCAGTTAAAGCGTCGTGCAAAGTGCGGCAGCCAAAGCTGCGCTTTCCCTTAAATTATGGAGTCGTTTCTTCAAAGGCAAAATTCTCAAAATTGAGACCCAAACGAGAAAATTCCTTTGTTTATTCTCCCTAAAAATCGATTCTTTAACCAACCCCCCTTCCATTTATTTCGCGCGAGAAGAAAAAATGGGTGCTTTCCTGTTCATTTTCTGGTTTTGAAAAGAGGCGAAAAATCATTGCTTTTTGCTCTTTATCTCTGAATCTCTTGATTGTAGAATGTTGTTACAGAAGCTGCATTTGCCAGCATTCTTGGTAGTGCTAAATTTTTGTCTGCGCGTTTTTTCCTTAAACCCCGATGGCCTATCTCTTCTCTCTCTAAAATCCGCCGCCTCCGCCGCCGCAATCTTCTCCGATTGGAACGAGAACGACGCCACGCCGTGCCGCTGGACGGGAATCACGTGCGCGAACGTCTCCGCCTCGGATGGTCCGCGCGTGATCGGAATATCCCTCGCCGGGAAGAATCTCCGGGCCTACATTCCGTCGGAGCTCGGCAGCTTGATTTATCTCCGGCGCCTCAATTTGCACGGCAACGATTTCAACGGCGCAATTCCTGATCAATTGTTCAATGCCTCCTCTCTCCACAGCATTTTCCTCTATGGGAATAATCTCTCCGGCCCTCTGCCTCCCTCTTTATGCAGCATCCCTCGCTTGCGGATTCTTGATTTTTCGAATAATTCGCTCTCCGGGCAGCTGCCGAAGTTCTTGCAGAATTGCCGGCAGCTGCGGCGGTTGATTCTTGCAAGAAACAGGTTTTCCGGCGGGATTCCGGTGGGGATTTTTCCGGAGCTGGCTAATCTCGAGCAGCTTGATTTATCCGGGAACGAGTTCAGTGGCTCGATCCCGGGTGATATGGGGGAGTTGAAGTCATTGTCTGGGACATTGAATTTGTCTTACAATCATTTTGGAGGGAAAATTCCGAATGGTTTGGGTGATTTGCCATTGACTGTGAGCTTTGATCTTAGAGGAAATGATCTGAGTGGTGAGATTCCTCAAACGGGGTCGTTTTCGAATCAAGGGCCAACTGCATTCTTGGATAATCCTAGTTTGTGTGGCTTCCCTCTGCAGAGGTCTTGCAAGAATAG
This sequence comes from Salvia hispanica, assembly GCF_023119035.1. Taxonomy (NCBI): domain Eukaryota; kingdom Viridiplantae; phylum Streptophyta; class Magnoliopsida; order Lamiales; family Lamiaceae; genus Salvia; species Salvia hispanica. The sequence goes on from NC_062968.1 coordinate 2,098,130, forward strand.
TACTAGTTCAGGTAGTGTTGAGTATGGTTTGGTGGGTAACGACGGGGTTGGGGGGCGAAAGGGTCTTAGACCGGGGATGATCATACTGATATCGGTGGCTGATGCAGTGGGAGTGGCGGTTGTGGGGTTGGTTGTGGTTTATGTGTATTGGAAGAGGAAGGATTCTCGTGGTTGTAGTTGCTCCGGGAAAGGGAAGCTCGGGGGAGATGAGCACGCGGGGTGTTGTGCTTTTCCTTGCATCGTATTTGGGGGTTTCCCTAGTAATGACTCAGAGGTGGAGTCGGAAAAGGGCGGTGGCAGTGGTGGTAGTGGCGGGATGAGTGGTAGGGAGGGTGATCTTGTGGCTATTGACAAGGGGTTTAACTTTGAGTTGGATGAGCTTTTGAGGGCATCAGCTTATGTGTTGGGGAAGAGTGGTTTGGGGATAGTGTACAAGGTTGTGCTTGGGAATGGAGTGCCGGTGGCGGTTAGGAGGTTGGGGGAAGGAGGCGAGCAACGGTATAAGGAGTTTGTGGCGGAGGTGCAGGCGATTGGGAGGGTGAAGCATCCGAATGTGGTCAAGTTGAAGGCGTATTATTGGGCACCCGACGAGAAGCTTCTCATCAGCGATTTCATCTCGAATGGTAGCTTGGCTTCTGCTCTTCGCGGTAATTTTCTTGCTTCTTCGTTGCAGACGATGGTTTCGTGTACTTAGGACTTAGGATCACATGATCTTGCTTTTAGGTAGAATTTGTCGCCATTTGTGATATATGCTTTCTTCATAGATGTGTGAATGATTGCTTGGTGGTTAGGGTGGAGGGTGTTAATTAGAAGTAACAAAAACAAGCAATGATTTTGTGTTTTTGGGATTATGTCATAAAATATTTTAATGATGTTGTAAATTGTTGGCTATATAGACAATGATTCTTGTGGAACCATGTTTTGTGTCAAGACATGATTTTGATTAGGATTTGGCTAAAGATGTGATCGTGACTAGGAACCAACAATGTTTTTCAGTTAGATAAAAATGTCAAGATTTCTAGTTGTGTTCTGATTCTACTACTACTACTACAGGGAAGGCAGGGCAGCAGTTGTCCTCGTTATCATGGTCGATCCGACTGAAAATCGCGAAGGGGGCAGCATGTGGTCTCGCCTTCCTCCACGAATGCAGCCCGAGGAAATTTGTCCACGCGGATGTGAAGCCATCAAACATCCTCCTAGACAACGACTACCAGCCTTACGTATCTGATTTTGGCCTCAACCGACTCATCACCATCACCGGGAACAACCCCTCCTCCTCCGGTGGCTTCATCGGAAGCGCCCTTCCTTATCTCAAAGCCCCCCAACTAGAAAAGGTCAACAACTACCGCGCACCAGAGGCCCGGATCCCTGGTGCCCGTCCTACACAAAAATGGGACGTATACTCGTTTGGAGTAGTGCTAATTGAGCTACTTACAGGAAAGTCTCCGGAGATCTCCCCGACTAGCTCGGCCTCTATGGATATTCTGGACCTAGTAAAATGGGTGAGAAAGGGGTTCGAGGAGGAGAGCCCGTTGTCGGACATGGTGGACCCTAAGTTGCTCCGAGAGGTACAAGCCAAGAAGGAAGTGCTCGGAGCGTTCCATGTAGCCCTAGCGTGCACAGAGGGTGACCCGGATGCCCGGCCACAGATGAAGACCGTGTCAGAGAATCTCGAGAAGATCAGAGCATAAGTGGCTAGCATTTGTGTTTCTTGAACGTGTTCTGTCTGAAGAAGACGAAGAAGAGTTTTTGTAATGGCTATCGACCACTTACTAAATGTACATCACTAGTATTTGTTGTATTGTCTAATTATTATTCTTGCTTTCAAGTTTCAACAAAATGTCTAGTCAAATTCTAGCAACACCAATCTATACCACATTCATCTTTTCACTAAGGAGTATTATTGCACATGATCGAAATATAGACAAACGATAAAAGTCAAAATTTCATAACCAAACACATGGAAAAATGTGATTAATCTATGAATCAAAAATATAGAAACAAAAATATAGAAACAGAAACCGAAAAAAAACTTTCAATAGCTCAAGACTTACTTGGTTTGCTGGTTGCCAATTGCGATTCAGCCTACAAGAGACAACATCCTTGGTAAGGACTTTATTCTGATACACTATTTTAATTAAATTGAGGTTTTTACCTCCATTATGAAATGTAACCTTATTTGTGCAGGAAGTGCTCAGCTTACTCCCAAATCTAAATGTGACCAAAGCTGACAAAAACATTTGCAGGTAATCAAGTTAGATGATATATATGATCAGTTGTTCTTAGGTTTAGGAGTATTTCTGATGCAACTATTATCTTCCTCTCTGCAATCAAGGTCATGCATTCTCCACCTCCACCTGTAACTGTGTGAAGAGCCGTACTGCTGATGGTTGTGGGCTGCGGAAGGTTCAGATTAATGATAATTTTGTCAAGCTTTCCGAGGCACTATACGTTGCAGAACACAAGGCTGTAGTGGCTGTTGTTGCAGTGCGGGTGAAGGTTGAAAAGGAGATGATGAGGACTGAGAAGGACAAGGAATTTATGGAACTATACATATTGGCACAGAAGGAAAGATCAGAGAGGGGTAGAGTTGAAACCAAGGAAACTAGAGAAGAGCTCAAAGAGAAGGAAATAAAACTTGGGGCAAAATATGCTCACATAGGGAAGAACAGCAAAAGTAGCCGGGATAGAGACCGTGATATGAGTGAGAAAGCAGCTCTTGAGATGGCCAACACTGGAGCAAGAGGGGGTGAGGTTATGTATGATCAGAGGCTGTTCAACCAGGAGAAAGGGATGGAATCTGGTTTTGCCACGGACGACGCTTACAACATCTATGGCAAGGGCCTTTCTGCTACTCAATCTGCTTTGACTACTCAATGATGAGATGTATGGTGGTGCTGATGAACAGCTTGATAAGATTGACACTGAGAGCTCTTGCCCAAGAGAAGGACCTGATGAGCTTGACAATGTGCAGCTGGAAGATCTCCCTCGGCCTCGACCAAATCTTGATGAAGGTCGAGAATAGTAAGGAAGCCTATTAGAATTCAGATGCTATGCTAGTGTTTGGTGCATGATGGGATGCTTTAGCCTGTTTGCATATAAATATTTGTGTTTTGGTTATCCTTGAAGTGATATGTGTAATTCCGTTGCCTACACTACAACAAGTTTGAAGAAATATTTAAAAGTTTGAAGCTTCACATCCATTGCAAAAATTGGTAAGAATCTTATTCCTCTTGTTTCCTAACATTGAATTGGAAAGATTAAAGAGATGATCTCATGCATTCAATTGAGTAAAAAAGAAAAAGAGTGAACACACAACGGTCCCTGAACTATGCGTTTCGCACGCAAACGGTAACTGAACTTTAAAAATATCATGGGTAGTCCCTGAAGCTGAACTAAGGTGTAATCACATTAATGGTACTTTTTCAATATTCATAACAATTTTGCACCAAAAATGCTTTCAAGGCATAAATGGGTATTTTTGGAATTTTATATCTATGTACTGGATATGATATTTTTTTTTATAGTTTGAGTACCTAAAATGATATTTCACTTCAATTTTTTAATTATTTTGTATCAAATCCTCTCTCTCTTAAACTATTAGTACAAATTAAAAAATTTAAAATAAAAAATACTATGAAATTTTTAAATATATTAATTATAAAAATTAAAATTATAAATTAATATCAAAATAATTTGTAGCTAAATTTATTTTTTATTGTGATTTGATTATTTTTTAATATTAAAAATAAAAAATTTTAATTAGCCCTAAAATTTGAAATTTTATTTTTTTTATTTTTAATATTAAAATATAATTGAATCACAATCAAAATTAAATTTAGCTACAATAACGTTATTGTAATAATTAAATTTATAGTTTTAATTTTTATAATTAATAATATTAAATAATTTCACAATATTTTTTATTTTAATTTTTTTACCTTTTTAGAGAAAGAAAGAGGATAACATAAAGTGACTCAAAAAATAAGGTGAAAAATATCATCTCAGATATTCAAACTATAAAAAAAGTCATATCAAATACTCAAGAGATAGAAAAATATCATATCCAGTACCTAAATATGGAAGTCTAAAATTGCACTCCATGCCTTGAGGTTGAGGGCATTTTCGATAGTATATAAAATTGTGATGAATAGTGAAAAAATACTATGAATGTGATTATACCTTAGTACAAGAACTATCCAAGATATGTTTAAAGTTTAGGGTCCGTTTGCTTACAAAATATATAGTTCATGGACCATTTGCACAGTTCGCTTTAACGAAAATTTATTTGGAAAACAGCTACTTCCTCCGTCCCCGATTAAGAGTCACACTTTCGGTTCGTCCCCAATTAAGAGTCACACTTCATTTTTACCATAAATAGTAAGTAGGTCCCCTCATTCCACTAACTCAATTCACTCACATTTTATTATAAAACCAATATAAAAAAATGGGTTACATTGTCCACTAACTTTTCCAACCAACTTTTCTTTACATTTCTTAAAACTTGTGTCTGGTCAAAGTGTAACTCTTAATTGGTGATGGATGAAGTATTTTCGAAAAAAACCCGAACCGAACAAAAATTTCCCGCTGAATGGCAACTACGTAATTTTACCCAAAACTTTTTATATACTGTATACGTTTAAATAATCGATTTATTCGAAATAAAGCATAGCATTATTTATAATAATACTAACCGGTACAAATTATTGGGGGCTAGGGTTTATATTCAAAGCCTAAACCCTCCCTCGTTTCGCCACACAGCATAGGAAAATGTTTACAGGCGGAAAGAGCTTCGTCTCGTCGCCGCCGGCGTTCTCGAATGACGCCAAGCGACTCCTTGTTTGCACCGGAAACACCGTCTCTGTTTTCAGCACCTCCACTGGCTTACAGGTTCCAATTTATTTATTTCTGATTGCTTTCTTCCACACACTGTAAAATCGAATCCTCATGGCTTTATTTTAATGTGTTCCAGACTTGTGAGTTGGAAGGGCACGAGGCGCAGGTGACTTCGGTTATAGTCGTTCCGGCAACTAATCCGGCAAGTAAAGTCTTGTGCTATTGCTGGACGTCTTCCCTCGATGGGAAGATCAATTACTGGGACTTCGCCGCGCCGGAATTGATGAGGACTATTGACATTCGGTTCCGAATTCACTCGATGGTGATTGTTTCCAGATTGATATTTACTTTTACATTTTGATCGTTTGAATTGAGGTGTTTCTGAATGCAGTGTTGTCCATGTTATTGTCTTTTGGTTGAGGATTGTCAAGAATGGGGAACAGTATTATCCTAAGTGGAGTGAATTAGAAAATTATACATGTTACAGCATTGAGTTACAGTATGTGTATGTCTATTAATCTGTTTTGACTGTGGATAGGCAATATAACATGGAACAAAAATAATTATTTTGAATTAGTTAGCTATGCACAATGACTAAATGACTAAATATCTGTGTTATGACTCTAACATGCTGTTGCCAATTCCAGGTGATTCCAAGTCTATTATGCCAGAGAACTGACAGCACTGGCAAGCTTCCTGTTCCTGATCTTTATGCTTATATCTCTACTGAGGATATGAAACAGGAAGGAAAACCAAGCTCTTTTGCTATACAGAAATGTAACCTTACAAAGTCACGCTTAGTTTGTGGAGTTACTCTAGCTGAGGTGCTTTTGAGTTGGTTTGCTTTCGGTTTAATTTCTAGTACTATTGTGATGATCATACGAAACAATAATTTGCATATAATTTGGTGTTGAACATTTATTAAGAAACTCTTATCACTTAATAAGTTGAGTTCACCATGAATGTCCAAAGAAGAATTTCAATAACCTTTTCATAATATATGTAGTATTAATAAAATTGCTATAGTTTGACTTGGTTCGTCAAACAAGGACTATATGTTTATAACTTAAAGTCATATGATTGATTGTTTTCTCTAGATTCATTACCTGATAGCTAGAAACATCATAAATGTGCAAGACTTTTATATGATTTGATGCAATTGTCTTTTTATTTTTATTTATATAGTTATTACCCATGAAGTGGCATATTCTGGACACCTCTGGCACAATTACAAATAGAGCTAGATATTGCGTACTTTACAAATTGAAACCAATAAGTACGGAGTATATACTATTTGGTTTGTACTTATTTTGTTTGAACTCCGTATGTTGTTAGGAAAATGTAATGGCAAGTAATAAATGGTTCTGTAACTTCTGCATTGCCCTCTTTAAGTAAGTAACAACTTGTTTTTTTGACAGACTCGGAAACCACGTTATGTAACCATTAGTCCGTCAGGGAAGTACATTGGAACGTGTGAAAAGCGCAAGCTCCGTATATGGGAAATACCTGCAAAAGATTCCGAGCATGTTGGTTACAAGAAAGTCAGTTTACATCATACAAGGCCAATTACTACCATGGCTTTTCATCCGAATGAGAGGGTGGTAGCAGCAGGCGATGTCACAGGAAGGATCTTACTATGGAGAGGTGTTGGGCGTGAAACATTCTCCAATAGTAAGTCATCTAATGGCCGAATGAACATGGACAGAGAGGATATGCCTGGAGTGAGGGATACTGATGATGCAGATTCATGTACCACATGGCATTGGCATTCTTCAGAAGTGAACATGCTCTTCTTCTCTTCCGATGGTGCTTATTTGTACTCAGGTATTGTATGTGACTGTTAGTACTGATTTATCCGGTGGAAGCAAGTGCCTGCGAATACGCATGTTTTTAAGGTTTTTGGTCTTACCAGGTGGAAAAGAAGGAGTTTTGGTTGTTTGGCAGTTAGATACTGGAAAGAAAAAGTTCCTTCCAAGGATTGGATCCCCACTTCTGTATTTCATCAATTCTCCAGACCCTACATTATCATCTGTAAGATTTATAAGATACTTGGATTGTTCTTTCTCACAACTTCATAATGCTTCAATAGAATGAGTTCTGAACTGTAAATTTTCAGATATCATGCGCAGATAATCAAATTCAACTTCTTAGAATGCCTTCGATGGAGATCTTGCGGTCCATTTCGGGGATCAAGGTTTGTTACTTAAAGTTAATGATCTTAGTTATTGATAAGAAATTACATTGTTTAGAAAAAAGGAGCATTCTCTCTCGTAGCAACTATATCACGATATTTGCACATTTTAACAAGGGTTGTTAGGGACAAGAGATGCGAAGTTGCATGATACCTTTATTGTTCTGTAACACATAGTAAAGCTGACAGGTTGGTTTGCATATAAAATTAAAATTTTCTCTTGTTTATATCAGCTTCTATGTTCACATATGGATATGTACGAGGGATTTGGCTCTGCTGTTGTTTTCAATCCCACTGCTGGCTTGATTGCAGTACCTGCAGAGAACTACCGTGTCCAACTTTACAGTTTGTTTGATGATCGTGAGATTTCTCAGGTGAGTGTGGCATGAGATATGTTGTTTGCCTTGACTTAATTGTAAATTGGTGGAAGTTGTACGTTGCTGAAGAATCTCTGGAATGTCTGGATTAGTGTCTTGCATTAATGTTTGTTCTCTCTTTGCATTTCGTTCTTTCTCCTCTTTTTTTCTTTTTTTACATTTTTAGAGCGGTGGACATTGTAGAGCAACATGATGTATCTTTTTTGCACGAGTATGATTTGAGATGGATCATTGGAGTATTGGTTTTGAGATATGATAAGAGATTTTTGATTTGTTCATTGAGTGATCTTATATACTTTTCCTGGGTGTTGAATGTCCATCGAAGAAACAATTTGGTTCAATGGTTTTACAACAGTTAAAGTCTTATTTATTTGTTCATCGAGTAATTGTATAAAAGAAGGCTGTTCTGCCATATCTTCCTTGGTGACTGCTATTTAATTATTCTCTGCAGTTGCTTTTAGAAGGTATCGTCTTGACTTCTTACGTTTGCAGGTGCAAATCTGTGAGAGAAACCATCAGCCTGGCGATGAAATTACGGTAGAGAGCTTTCTTTTTCGTTCTCTAATTTTAGAAACTCTTGCATTTTACCATTTTACTATGTGTACTTCACTTTGGTCATACCTTATCTTCTTGGGAATATTCCAAGTCAACATACTTGATATAATAAATATATTCCACTTTCATTTGGCCAGGTAAAAGTGAATTTGGTAGCTCTTTCTCGAGATGGTTCTACCATGTGCACTGTTGAAACCAGACTTCCTGAAGAAGGAATAGGCAGCCTTGTGACTCTTAAGTTCTGGGCGTGCGGTTCACAGAAAAAACAAATTAGCTTGTCCACTGTCATATATGAACCCCACAGGTTTACCTTCTTAATCGTTTAGAGTTGTATCCTTATACTATTTTCTAGATGCAATGCAATTAAACTATTTTGGTTTTTTCAATTATGACAAGTTATGCTCATTTCTTTCATGGTGGCTGAGATTGATTAATATGTGACGCTCAATCACCTAACGGTTTCATGCTTCTTGCAATAATTGGCACAGAGATGCTGAGATCTCATGCATAGCTTTCCGACCAACTGGCAACATGGCTGTCAGTTCATCACATGGTGGAGATTTTAAGGTAGATAAACTAATTCGAGTGCTTTTCATTTTTCAACATGTGCCTGCCATTTTTCACTTTTCACTCATACTAATTATTTATGAATTTCCCGACTTGCAGGTGTGGGTGCATAGGCATGAGCTCACCCCTAAGGATGAGACTGTTCAAAGGAGTGGCTGGACATGTCATGCTGTTGGATCATACAAGTAAATTCCATTTGACATTTATCCATGATTCTTATGGCTAGAAGATCCAATGGATCTCATGGATCCCTCATATTAATAATTATTGTTTTTGGCAGGAAGAAGCCTATGTCTACTGCTGCATTTTCCAGTGACGGGTCTGTCCTCGCTGTTGCTGCAGACAAAGTCATTACCTTGTGGGATCCAGATAGGAACACGCTGTTGGCTGTAATTGGGGATAGTCTAGAGGTCGTTTCTAACTGTATCTGGAGTTGGTTTACCTAATTTTTGGATTTGTGCCCTGGAGTAGATTTGTACTAACTAGACTTGTGTATTTCTACAGCCAATTACTAATCTTACATTCGTTGGGAAGTCAGAATATCTTGTATCTGCTTCTGCTTCACGAGGGTCAAAAATCTCAAATCCACAATTGACTGTGTGGAGTATGTCGAAGCTGTGCGCAGCTTGGTCCTACAGGCTTGACATAGAGGGTAAGTGCGTGGGTTCCTTCAAGACTATCTCATTTTCTTACCATGTTTGCAGGTTATCAAGCTTTATGGGAATAATGGGGTTCTATTTAAGTTTGATATGGTATTATGTCGACAACCTACTAATGTCTTGCACTGATACAAAATCGATTGGTTTTAACTTGTTCTTGTGTCTTGGGTATTTTAGTATTCTCGTTTGACCTTTTACTTCACTAAGCTCATTATTGCTAGTCAATAGTGGTATGTTGAAATAAACCATTGCATTCTTTTAGTTGTTCTTTATTCTGTTATTGTAGTCAACAGCCTGCTACTTACTGTAAAGGTTTTCTTATTGGGTATAATACTTGTCTTTTTCATCAGTAAGATATTATGTATCTTGTGCAGCAATCACTTGTTCGATGGACGATTGCACCTTCGCGGTTCTTGCTCGATCTAAGCCAAATGGATCAGCGGATAAATCATCAAAGCATGCAGAGGATGTGATTTTGTTGTTCAATGCAGAAAAAGCAGTTCCCTTGTCGGTGTGGTTTGTGAGCGAGGTGGCTCTTCTGTCTTATCTTTTTTGTTCTATCTATACTAGTAGTTATTTCTTCTTTTATCTGTTACTCCTTTTCTGCCAAATTGATTAATGAAATTTTGCATTACTATTTCTTCTTTGGTTTCTGTTTGTTAAGGTGTGGTGTGTATATGTGCAGTGTAATAGCTGTTAACAGAGTTGCCACTGGCAAAATTCTTATATAAAGAAATAGTTAGATTTGTTACATTCATTTGTAGCTTCAATTGACCTTGCAAACGCTAGATGGGAATTGTCAAATGGATGCAGGAGTTTGAAATCTGTATGAATGAAACCTAGGTTGCATTTCAAATTAAAACCAGTAACCATAAATGCAAATCTGTTGTTGGTTGTGTGATTTGTTATGGATTTGGAGTCTTATCAGTCTCATTATGAAATCCATTTGCCATTTCGATTTCTATGGATGGACTGTTATTTAATGGAAGGATAATTTAAGCCTTTGGCTAGACACTTCGGGGTAGCATTTTAATCATAAAGTTGTTTAGTAATCGTATATTGAAAATTACTATTTCAGGCTCAAGGAGGAGGTCTTTCATTTGTCAGTTCAGATGAAGACAAAGTTTCCGGAACTTTAGGCACAGATGAAGTACTTGCTTATATTAATGGTGCTCGTGAGTATGTTCTCTTGAACCCACACAGTGAGCAAGACATTTCTCGTCAACGAGACTTTACTAACCTTGATGAAACAGGTGAGGATTTGGATTTCTCTTGTTACAGCATGGGTTTGGGGTTTCATTTGATCAAACTAAGTTATGATCGACTATGGATTCATACTAACGAAGCCTCTTGGTTTCATTTGATCAGATACACACGGGTATGCATCAGTGTACGGTGAGTTGCCAGAGTTCAGCTTGAAAGCAGATCAGACCGCATTCCCATCAATGCCATCGGGAAAAACCTGGAAAGGTATATTTAGTGGACCGTCTCATGCCCTTCCTCCCCTGCCCAAGTTATGCTCAGACTTCCTAGAATCATTGTTGGAGAGGAGGTCTGGTGTTGTGGAATAGGCCATTTTTCGTACTTAACTGTGTTTTCGGTTAAGTAATCGTGAGCTTGCGCCTTCTATACAATGCGGAAGGGAAGGAGCTGGAGGATTTTGCTCCGGTATACGATTTTGTGTGTAACGCTCTACCTTTTGATCAAGTTGAGGTGTTAAAATAGTTTGTAACTGCAGAATTGTAGAATTTTGGAAAATTATGTACCGCTTTTAATATATAATATTAAATTCCATTTTCTTTATTTTTTGTTTGAGAAATTGTATACTTTGCAAATTTCATTTAATTGATCTCGACATTTGGCCATCTATGTCTTGCAGATAATCTCTAACGAAATTCCTTAATTCACTAAAATCTGTGGAATATCAGAAATAGGGGCGGGAATATGGGTATCCGTGGATACCTGACCCGAAAAAATCGGATATCCAAACACGAAAATCATCTAAATGTCTATTCAAAACCTGACCCGATATATTTTCGGGTACTCCAATACCTGCCCCGGGTATCCATACCCGACGTATCGGGTATCTAAATACCCGATTCTTTACAGGTGTTAATAACTAGTAATAAAAAAAATCAAATTTTATTATATTAATATAGATATAGAAATATTTAATTTTACTAATATCTTTAATGGTGCATTTATTTTGTAGTATAAAACTATAAAAAATGGGTTAATTTTATTTTAAAGTATATGATTATAATTATGGGGGTTGGCTATTCAATATGTAAGTAAAATAATAAAAGTTATGCATTTAATTAAACTGTAGATACAACCAATAATATAATTTAAAAATCAAAATAATTAACTAAAATATAAAAACCACTTGAGTTGGTTATGAAATACGTAAAACTTGAGAGTTTGGAGAAGTCGTGATCTAGAGTAAGAGAGATCGACTTATTTATATAAGTTTAGAGAAAGTTAGCCTAGTAGTAAATAAATTAGCCTAGCTCTTAGAAGCCTAAAATGGCTAAACCTAATTTAAAAAATACTTTAAATAATAAATTGGATATTCGGGTAATATCTGATACCCATTCGGATTACCCAATACTCGATTTATCTTAAATTTCAATACCCAATCTCATACCCAGTCCCATAAAATTGAATATTGGGTATCCAATACCCGGTGGATATCGGGTCGGGTACGGGTAAACCCAATACCCGATATCCATATTCCCACCCCATGGTGGAGGAGGACTGGGCCTAAGCCCAATTAACCAATTTGAGGCCCAGCCCGAACCCAAAGAGGAACAAGAGTTTTGGATAGAATTCCCATGGCTCATTTCATCCTTTGTTTTATCATTTCTCTCTTTCAATTTCTCTCCAAGCTTAAATCCCGCCTATCAATCTGCTGGTGGAAGCCAGGATTTGATCATCTCATGTAAGCCTCAGAAACTGCAAATTGCCGATTGATTTTGTTCCATGAGAACACCTCTAAGCAGAATTGACATTCAGCTGTTCACGGTTTTGTATAATCCATGGCGATTCTCTTCCATTCATCTTCTCCAATCACAAATCCATCGCTAGAGCGTACTGGAAATTCCTCAAGCTTCCGCGCGCAGGTACCGAAATTTCACTCTCTCTCGTTTAACAAAGCCTTATCTTCATCTCAGACCGCCATACCTCCGATCGCCAGCGTCTTCACGCTGCCGAATTGGAGATCTGGCCGAGCCGACGCGAGGACTAGAGAACTTAGGGTAAACGATGCGTTTCTATATTTGGAATACATGGTGGAGAAGGGGCACAGGCCTGATGTTTCTAGCGCCACTCAGCTCTTGTATGATTTGTGCAAAACGAATAAAGTGAGGAAAGCGACCAAGGTTATGGAGATGATGGTGAGATCTGGCAGCATTCCCGATGCCTCCGCGTATACTTTTCTGGTGAATCATTTGTGCAGGAGGGGGAATGTAGGGCACGCGATGCAGCTAGTCGAAACAATGGAGGAGTACGGATATCCTACCAATACGGTGACGTATAATTCGTTGGTGAGAGGGCTTTGTATGTGTGGGAATTTGAATAAGAGTTTGCAATTTGTGGAGAGGTTGATGCAGAAGGGGCTGGTGCCGAATGCGTTCACGTATTCGATTTTGCTTGAGGCGGCGTATAAGGAGAGAGGCGTGGACGAGGCGATGGAGCTGTTGAATGACATAATTTCCAAGGGTGGGAACCCTAATTTGGTGAGCTACAATGTGTTGTTGACTGGTTTCTGCAAGGAAGATAGAGTTGAGGAGGCAATGCAGCTGTTTAGGGATTTGCCTTCTATGGGGTTTAACCCTAATGTTGTGAGCTACAACATTCTGTTGAGGAGCTTGTGCAACGAGGGGCGGTGGGAGGATGCGAACGAGCTTCTTGCGGAGATGGTTGGTGATGACCGCGCCCCATCCATTGTCACGTACAACATTCTGATTGGATCGCTCGCCCTCCATGGCCGGACTGATCAGGCGCTTGAGGTCTTGGATGATCTGTTCCGGGATGGCAGCTTCAGGCCTAACGCTGCGAGCTACAATCCCATCCTCGAACGCCTCTGTAAGGAGAGGAATGTGGATGCTGTGGTGAAGTGTCTTGATCAGATGGTTTTCAGGAACTGCAGCGCTAACGAGGGAACGTACAACGCTGTTGCTGTGCTCTGCTACGAGGGGATGGTGAAAGAGGCGTTTTCGATCCTCCAGAGCCTGAGGAATAAGCAGGACTTGTCGATCCATGACTTTTACAGGAATGTGGTCTCGGGCCTGTGCAGGAAGGGCAACACGTATCCAGCGTTTCAGCTGCTGTACGAGATGACCTCATGTGGATTTACTCCCGACTCCTACACGTACTCGTCGCTGATCAGGGGGCTGTGTTTGGAGAGGATGTTGGGTGCTGCCATTGCTGTTTTGAGGGTGATGGAAGAGAACGGCTATCAGCCTAGTGTGGACAATTACAATGCACTGGTGCTCGGACTGTGCAAATGCCAGAGAACGGACTTGTCTCTGGAGGTGTTCGAGATGATGATTGAGAAGGGGCAGATGCCTAATGAGACGACATATACCATCATAGTTGAAGGGATTATATACGAACAAGAAAGGGATCTGGCAGCTGCGCTCTTGAAGGAGCTGCATTCGAGGCAAGTCATGAGCCGTAATACTGTGAAAAGACTTGCTATGCAATACGATCTCGATGGCGTTTCCGTGCAACTTGATTGAAAAATTTGGTGATTCTTTTTGTGTATTTCGTCGTGTACATTACTCGTTGTGGTGGTGGATAGAGGAGGAGGAGGAGGAGAAGGTTTAGTTTCTGATTTACTACAACCTTAGGCCTACATTGTTGTGGCATGGATCAGATGTTTAGATTCCACTCAGTTTGAATAGGAATACAAGTTTTAGATTCCATTGGGGATTTGATTTAGTATCTTGAAGATTATATTCGTTCTACAAAATGGAAAATTTTGGTCAAATCATACTATGGACTCTCTTTGTAAAGAGTCTGGATTTCTGCCACTAAATTTACTACAACCTTTGCAACGAATAGCCATGTTCTTTTATTTTATTGTTTTTTTTGTTCAATTACTCGTTACATAATGAGTATCTCCATTACATTGTGGAATAAGTAATATAGCAATAAGATCATACTCCTATATATTAATCTAACATCGTAAATATAAACAGAGCACATCTTGGCGTGGCAATTATAAACCATAGGACATGAATACACTAACAAAACCAATAAGGTAGCTAACAATATAATTTCTCTCTCACAAAGTATATACACACCACTGTCAAATACAAGCATTATATCACCATTATCTAATAGCAGTCGTTACATTACTTAACAATTTAAACAATACTAATAAACTAAAAACAAACAATGGGATCATACATATTACTCTAGAATTATAAATACAAATAGCACAATTGATGCAAATAATAGGAAATGAAAACAATCACAAAGAAAACAAGAACCAAAGTTCAAGCAAAACCCAACCCAATCAAAATTGTATCCATCATTACTAATCATCATAATGGGCAACACCCAATCCCTCCCTCTCTAACACACACACTTATGTATAAATTTGAATTGCAAGAATTATATCACCATTATCTAACAACACCATAAAAACTCAAATCAAGAACACATGAAATGATAAATGTGTTGAAATAGTAGTAAGGTTGAGATACTCAAAGCAATAGTCTTGAACAATAACATTAATTAAGCATGGACAAAACAAGTCTCATGTTTTCCAATAAACCAAACCTAGATAAGATGGTAAAGAGTTTCATAAGACTAGGAAGTCATTCTTGCAAAGTAAACCACTGCAAAAAAACAAGCCTTTTCTCTACTTAGATCTCTGCCTCATCTTTCGGCGCTTCCTCTTCAACCTCCTCATTCTCTTCTTCTTCCACTGCAAAAAATTCATATCTAATTTAATCACAAAATTCACTCTACCTCTACCACATCGTAAACCAAAGAAACAAAACTACAATGGATCAATTTTAGGGAATAGCAAAACATACAATCTCCCATTCAATTCAAGCTAATTAAACACATCAAATGAAAATAGATCGATGCGTTTCCAACCTAAACTCTCAATTGCAAAAAAAAACATAAACATTAACTGATTAAAACAGCAACGAATTATCAAATCGCACGCCTAAACATTAGACAAGCATCAGAAATAGAATTAACACACAAACTGAAAAACAAACATAGAGAATCGGTGCGATAATCGCGAATGTAGATTGCGGATGATAACGGAATTCAACGAGCTCAAATTCAAATTCAAATTCAAATTAAACAACAGATCCAGACGGAAGGAGAATTACCTTAGCCCTCATGTCTGCTCGAAGATTTAGCTACAACTTTTGCCCTCTCTTCACGAGTGTTGAAGAAATCTTTTAGGTATCGGCGCAGCCACAGAGTGTTAGAGCGTCGAATTCGGTATTTATAACGACAGTGAAACCCCAATTTCAAGGTTCCGAATTTTCTGAATCCGTTTACTAGTATGGGCCTTGACCTAATCCAATTAACTCCTAGGCCCAAATACTAAATGGGCTTATAAATCAGGAAATTTAATCAAACTAAATAGTATTATTCATGTTTATAAATCAGGAAATTTAATCAATTAACTCGTTTCGGGACTGGATACCCGAGTCGAATATTCGGGTATCCTAAATCAAATTTGGGTCGGGTATCGGTTATTGGATTTTGGAAATTTCGGGATCGGATACCCGAAAATTTCAGATCGGATATCCGCGGGTACCCAATTTGACATGCCTACTGGCCATCATGTATCTTGGCATTCCACTCGGCGCTGAACTATATAAGTCTCAAATTGAAAACTAGTTATTGATGGAAAAGAGACCGACCTTATTGAAAGCTAGGAGTTTATCAAAGGCAGGCATGTTGGTTATCATCAAATCTGTTCTAAACAACCTGCCATCGTACTACCTAAGTTTGTTGTGTATACCTAATACGGTGGCTAAACGCATTATTCAACTCCAAAGAAGGTTCTTTTGGGGAAACAATGAGGGTCAACGAAGAAATGTTTGTGATTGCTTGGGATACCATTTAGAAACCAGTGGATAAAGGAGGATTGGGAGTGGACAATATTTTTATTAAAAATGTCGCTCTCTTGTTCAATTTGGTCCTTGAGGTTTGCGAATGACCAAGAATACAAGATAATCGTCTCTAACCATATATCAAATGCCTTGGTGGATTTCCATAGAATGGATAGTAAGAGCTGAACAAGTATTTAGGGTCAACTACCAAGCTTCAAGAACTTCAACAAAGCAATTCAAGAAGTGGCAATGAGAGGAGAGCATGTGAAGGTAGGCGATGGTGCTCAAACATGATTCTGGCACAGCCTTTGAGCGAGTGAGGAATGCCTAAAGATTCTTTTCCCTATCCAAGCAGAAAGATGACTATATTGAGGATATGGGAGAGTGGGAAACATGTCTTGGAGATGGAGATTTTAGGTGATGGAAGAATCTATTTGCTTGGGAAGAGGACGCGATTGGGATCTCTACGTTGTCGTGGGCCATTTTACCATGAGGGAAAACACGAATGATGTGAGGATTTAGTGTTTTGCTAAATGAAACATCTTTTTGGTTTTTAGCTTCGTTTTGCAGGTTAACAAACTCATGTGTTCATGTGTTCGAGATATAAACGCTGAAACAGGAAGGAATGTGAGGAGGACCCTTGCTCCACCTTGAGCACAACTCCTTTGTTGGTTTATATTTCAAGACTTAATACCAAAGAAAGACTTTTTAGAATGAGTGTCAAAGGAGTCGAAGATGATCTCTGCTCACTTTGCAATGAAGAAATTGAGTCTATTGAACCCATTTTTTTTCTCCTGCAAGGTTTCCAACATCCTCTGGTATTTTTGCTGTGATGGAATATCCCAAAGATCCATTAACTTGCTTTCTAAGTTGGCTTGGATCCCCAGTTCAAAAGCTTGACAAAAAATTGGATCGCTATGTTTACATCATTCTTTGGTTTATTTGGGACATCCACAACAAAGTAATATTTCAAAAGTTTCATCTGTATTAGGAGCTAAAAAAGAGAAGGCTTTTATGACATCTTAGGTATTGGGTGAAAGGAAGGTGTTTGAGCTTCTCATTGCCACCTGGCCGAATATCTATTATTTAGTCAAGTTTATACAATTGGTTGATCTTCCTTACTAGTTGGTTTTATTTTCTTGTTTTGGTGTCTTGCTCGTTGGTTTGTTGGTTTCCATGTTGAGCTGAGGTTGTCTTGTGACTTTGTTGCGGGTCACCTAGCTCATGCGTTACTCCCTCTATTTAATGTTAATAGAGTTATTTTACTATTTTAGGAAGTTCTAAGTTAATTGAGTCATTTCATTTTTTGGCAAAAAGTAACAATTTCTCTTACTATATTCTCTCTTCATTTCCTTGACTTCATTCTCTCTTATTTTATTCACCATCCACTTAACACACTATTCTTAAACCTCGTGTCGAAAAGAAACGCCCTAATTAACAAGGAACGGAGGGAGTATATGTTTATTGTTGTTGGTTTTGGCTTTTTGTAGAACTATCTTGCTCGCCGCTCTGTGTTGGCTTTGCATTTTTTTCTCAATAAAAAGCACACAAAACAATATTTCATAAGATTATGTGTCACTACTCAAGCGTGTAATCTATTATGATACAGAGGGAGTACGTAAGTTTGCATTTATGAGAAAACATTTGCATGCTACATCAACTTTAATACTCCATCAGTCCCACAATAGGAGTCACATTTGGTGTGAGCTCGAATTTTAAGAAATGTACAGAATAATGATTTGGAAAAGTTAGTACAATATGTGGTCTACTTTTTTATATTGGTTTGTAGTAAAATGTTAGTAAAATGAGTTAGTGGAATATGAGACTTATATAACATTTATGGAAAAAATAAACTGTGTCTCTTATTGTGGGATAGATCGAAATAGAAAAATTGACTCTTATTGTGGGATGAACCCAAATAAAAAAATTGACTCTTATTGTGGGACGGAGGGAGTATCAAGTTAATAACACATATAAGTAGTAACGTAAAATGGTATCACTACAACAAAAAAGGCCGGTAGACTTTTTTTAATACAATTGAGGACTCTAATTTGTATTTCTAAATATACAACTATCAACAAGAGAGGACCTAATTGGGTGCATGGGAGTTCTTTGGAAAATGTATCACTTAAAATGGAGTGGAGTGAGTAATATATATGCAGATTTTGTCAATAGTGTATCATTTGGGCTAGTTGGTTGACAACCTTGCCTACGAACTAGGAGACGCAAGTTCGATTTCTGAAGCTAAAATAATTGAACTATCTTAGGATGGAGGGTGTATTTTTTTTTAAATGATTATTTTTATCTATTACTACAAAAATATTACTGCCCATTTAATATATCAGTTATACTACAAAATAACAAAATTGTAATGATCATATTTAAATTGATGCATATTTGGATTGGAGATGTCACATACTTTATTATTTATAATTTAATTCAATTTATTTAATTTTTTTATTCCACAAGTAATTATAATGCAACATAACCTTATCTATATAAATTAATTTATTAATCCATTTACGCACATTCTTTGCTCCAATCAAAGTTTCATATCCATGCGAACTAATTACGCACATTTTTTAAGATGCATAGATAAAAGGTTTGACGTTCAAAGTTACTTTATGTGTTATTGTAACAAGAAATGTTGGGATGCTAATCCTTTTTTTTTCTACTATATCAAATATATTCAGAAATGGTGGCTTACTCGTAAATCAATGCCGAATTAGAATTTTAACATTATCTTTGGTAGGCGTACGATTAAATACTTAAATTTAGTAATAACTAATAACTAATATCAAAATTCTTGTCTTGATAAACTTAAAAGAAAAATTCTTGTCTTGATAAACTTATGTCTTTTGTATTGATATTTAGATTTATATGTTGTATTGATATAATTATATCTTGGGGAGTGATCAATTACTAACTCATCACTTAATTACTAACTACAACTAATTTAAGGCCATAAGATTTTAGAAAACGTGTGGTCTATAATTTGCCACGTGTAATTTTCATTTTTATTAATAAAATAAAAAAGATAAAAAAACGTCAAATTAGGGTTTTAGATGAAAATGTCAATATAGTGTTTCGGAAATGTCAACACAATACTTTGAGAATGTCAACACAATGCTTTAAGAATGTTAACCCATTGCTTATATTGACATTCTACATGTATTATATTGACATATTTTATATAATATGTTGACATTTCTGCTTTACGAAAAAATTGAAAAAAATTTGAATATTTTTTCAAATTTTGACGTCGGAACATATGCATGTATGATATCGTTGGAATCCATATAAAATTATCTTTAATTTGGTATATGTTATATGAATTTAACGTTTTGGGATTTCTTTTAAAAGTTAGTTATAACCAAACATGTAGTTAATTGACATTAATACCCCAATTGATATTTTATGGAATTAATCATATGGCTTTATTGACGTTTTTTGTTGATCGTATTGACATTTCGTGGTTGATGATCTAGGCCCTTAATTTGAATATCTAATGGCTATTATTTAGTTGTAGTTAACAATTAGGTATTGAGTTAGCAATATAACACTCCCCATTATATCTTTGTGTACATAATTTTAATACACTAAGGACATGCTTGGTATGATGGGATGGAATGGAATGG
The DNA here is from genome assembly GCF_023119035.1 of Salvia hispanica. Taxonomy (NCBI): domain Eukaryota; kingdom Viridiplantae; phylum Streptophyta; class Magnoliopsida; order Lamiales; family Lamiaceae; genus Salvia; species Salvia hispanica. Next base: position 2,118,047 of record NC_062968.1, read on the forward strand.
AGGTTGGAATGAAATGAAGATAGGAATGAAATGTCAATTTCCTTGGATTTCCTTTGCATTTTCATGCATTCACTCGTTCATTCCATCACACCAAGCAAATGAATAGAATGGAAGTAGGAATCACATTTCATTCCACCGTTCCATTTCAACATACCAAGTAGCCCCTAAATTAAAAGTTATTAATTATTATTGTAAATTAGTTAGCACGCTAGCGCAACCCCATATATAATAGGTGAAATACATGTTGAATAATCTGAATAAAAAATCATGTGTAAATAGTTTATTAAATTAGAAATTGGAAGTGTAGGAGAAAATTATTGTCCAACAAAAACTTGTGGAATCCTTGGCCCAAATGCAGTCTGGTGCAGTCCTTTTATAAAAAAAAGAAATTAAAAATTAGCTGTATCATTTTTCTACAGTGGTCGGCCCATCACTCTCTGGCCCTTTAAAAAGTAATTTAAATTCCAGATCTTAACGGATAAACATGAGCGTTTTGGCCACTTAAGTTTGGTATAATATCACACCGACCCCTCCGCAGGATGCTTCCAAGAACCATCATCACAACGATCTCCCGCTGCCCGTCACGTCAACCTTACTTTGACCGCCTGTACACGTGGCTCGTCCCCATTGGAACAGAACGGGGACCCCACTGTACGATTGTTTGCTATTTATATGTACCCTGTACTCTGCCCGCTGGGGCACACACTAGTACACTCCCTCCACACACACTATTCAGTTTTGAGAAGAAGGGTATCTCCAAACCCTAGCTTCCCCACATTCCTCTCTCTCTCTCTCCGTTTCCGCTCATGCTTCCGCATTTTCACTCGGCGTTGTTTCGCTGATCTGTATTTTGAGATTTGATCTGATCTCGCGTCGGATTTTGATTTGAATTTTTTTTGTCCTTGATTCGTGCGCTGTGGTTTGCGGAATCGTTGCATGTTAGCCGGAGATGGCGTCTGCGTGCGTGAATAACATCGGAATGTCGCCGGAGAATTTCCTCGACTGTCCTCCGGCGGCGTTCCCGTCGTACGGCTGGCTGAGCCCGAGGATTTCCTTCAGCCGCGAGTTTCCCGACGAGGAAGCCTCGAAAGGCGCGGCGAATCGGTCGTCGCCGAAGCGCCTGCCGATGGCGGAGGAGGAGAAGCTGGAGGAGCCAGATCCGGAGGTCTCCAGCAAGGATTTCGTCGATTTCGAGTTCCGCCTCGAAGATCCGGTGGCGATGCTCCCCGCCGATGAGCTTTTCGCCGACGGAAAACTCGTGCCGCTCCACCTCTCCTCCATCCGCCACTCGATGACGTCGGTTCCGGCGTTTTCCGAAGCCAGATCTCCGGATACGCCGAGCTACCGGCGGAGGAATGAGATATCGTCGAGAGATCCGTATTTGTTTTCTCCCAAGGCGCCTCGGTGCTCGAGCCGGTGGAAGGAGCTTCTCGGCTTGAAGAAGCTGTACCAGAACAGCAATTTGAAGCAGGAGGATCCGAGAACGGCGTCGTCTCTATCCTCGAATAGCAACAACAGAAACTCCTCCAGAGGCCTCAAGAACTTGCTTCAACGCAGCTCCAAGTCGTCATTGAATACATCCATCGATTCATCCTTAAATCAACCGCTCTTAAAGGACTCTGACAACGAATCAATATCCATCTCGTCCAGGCTCTCTCTCTCATCGTCCTCCTCTGGCCACGAGCACGACGATCTCCCTCGCCTCTCGCTCGATTCAGAAAAACCTAGCCGCAACGCTCATCAATCCACCGCCAGCAATCTCGCCAGAGTCCGATTGTCCAAGTATAAATCGGCGGCAATGTCATCGGAAAACCGCACGGCGCCGTGTCGGTCCAGCCGCAGCCCGATGCGAAGAGCTCCTGAAATCGTCGTTCCAGTCCGCGGCGTTTCCGTCGACAGTCCTCGGATGAACTCCTCCGGCAAAATCGTGTTCCACAGCTTGGAGAGAAGCTCCAGCAGCCCAAGCACCTTCAACGGCGGGCCGAGACACAAGCATCGAGGAATGGAGCGGTCGTATTCCGCCAACGTCCGCGTCACTCCCGTCCTCAACGTGCCGGTGTGCTCCCTCCGCGGCTCCTCCAAATCCGTCGTTTTCGGTTTTCCATTGTTCGCTTCGCAACCGAGGAAAGAAACCGGCGGCGGCGGTAGCAGCGCTGGGAACAGAAGTCAGTATAGTCACAGCAAGAACCGCACAGATCGAACTTGAGAGAGAGGAATCAGAATCAGAATCAGGCTTAGAGTTTTTGTTTTTTGGGTAATGCTAAACCTTCCGCTTACTCTTTTTTCCCCCTTTCTTCGAATAATTGGGAGTTTGAGGTTCAGCATTACGTTCTCTCTGAATGAAGGTTCGTTTTCCAATTGATTTTTTCCTTTCCTTGACAAAATTTCAATAGTATTATGTACATAAGTAAAATTCCGGTGAGTTTGTTGTTGTTGGTGCTAACTCTCATTATTCGAAAAGCAAAATATTCTCGGCCTTGTCTGTAACGAGATTTGTTTGGAGATGAGGTTCTCTTTTTCATCATATCTGCTTTTGATTACCGGAAAGTTAAATGGAATCTCTGTTTTTTCTACTTTTCAAAAGGCTCTTGATTCTGGACTTTAGCGACATGTGAGGTGCAGGTGCGCCTGCCTCCCACGCGCTTCATTTCGCGACTGGGTTTTCTCTCACCTGTACGCATTCACTGTTTCATTAGTACTTTGCTGAGTATTTATTTTCCTTTTTATCAATTCTGCAATTATTGTGTTTAATATTATTATAAATATCTGCTTTCATTATACTTCTTCCGTTCCCGATTAAGAGTCACACTTTGACCTGATACGAGTTTTAAGAAATGTAAAGAAAAATTGACTGAAAAAGTTAGTGAAATATGAGATTCATTTTTTTATTTATTAATAGTAAAAATGAATTGTGATTCTTGATCGAGGACGAACTGAAATGGAAAAGTGTGACTCTTAATCGAGGACGGAGGGAGTGATATGATGCAATATTACCCCACCTCTATACTTGCATCTGTATTTTTTTACTGTACTTGAATAAATGTGTTCTCACACACTCAGTGGTGTGACTGGAATATAATAAATAGGGTTAATAAATCTGCTCTTATTTTGCTTCTGCTCTGAACGCTCTGCCACAAGGCTCGTAACTCGAATCGCAGCAATTAATTTTGTCGATTACCAGCTGTGAATTATGATGAATGAATGCAAATGCGTCGTGTCATTAGATTTGGAATTTAACAGCGTCCACCATGTGTTGACTTAGATCTTATCCCATTAATTGCAATTGCGACTCTTCATTCCGATCATTGCGTTTTTTTTATTTAACCTTAGTATTTCAAATTATTCTGTATCACTATAAAATTTATTCACCCCATGTGTCAATTGATTGTTCTGCAATGTCTACTCATCAAATGAAGTAGTACATCCAAAGTGGATTAGGCGACTTTGCGATTTTTTATTCCATATTTTGGTGCCTCCATCAGTTGTTTTCATCCCTTTTAAATTTTTTTGTTTATGTATAATCATCTTTTGTTTTCGGTTTTCAATTTTTATAAGGATTTAAAGTCTAATTTTGAATTGTACTCCTTCAGTCCCATTAAATATGCAACATTTGAGAATTGATATAGATTTTTATATAGTGTTGTTTTGTAAGTTAATGAAAAGAGAGTAAAGTAAGAGAAATGAAAAAGTGGAGATAGAGATATTTTCATTTTAAGAAACGTTTCATTTTTAATGCGATAAATTAAAAAGGAAAACGTTTCATTTCTAATGGGACAGAGAGAGTGATTTAAGAAATATGAAGGAAAATGGATGAAAAAAGTTAATAGTGCGATCAACCTACTAAAAGAGATAATAAAAAAAATAGTTACTCCTATTCAATTACAAACTTACTAAAAATGGCAAAATGAGAGTCATTTTTTGCGGATTGAGTATTTGATAATGCATTATTGGTTATTTCATGATTATATTTTGTATAAGTAGTAGTATTTGATTGAATAGTTTGTCTCATGTAATATTATGTAATTTAATAATGGTACATAAGTGGGGCACATTATTTATGGGGTGGTTTTTCTCTTCTAGGTATGGAGTTATGGAATCGGCAATTTTCATCAATTGAAATTGTTGAATCGTTATGCAATAAAATGAAAATTGATATTAACTGGAGGTCCCATTGACAGAAAATCATTCCTAATGTATAATTAATACAAAATCATTTCCAATCCTCAATCAGATCTTGAAAGTTTTACTACTATATTAGCACATATTTATTAGTCTTTAAATATTATGTTGATTCCCAGCGAAGAATCCTTAATTATGAACCATGTGACTCACACTTATGCGCGGATTCCGTCTGGCAATGAATGTCACACTGAATTTGGGGCTGTTGAAATCACATTTGAAACAATTTTCAATAAATTAATGACCATTTCATTAAAGAATTTATTTGGGATTTTTTCCACAAGTCATCTCCTCTTTAAATGTAAATATCTATACTGTCTTAATATTACTACATCGTATTAATTTCTAGCCAAAATTTCAATCTTTGCCCCAACGGACAAAACAATTAGTTTTCCTACGTTGTTTAGGATAGATGAGTGTTTGCCTAAAAAAGGCTGATATATTTCGTTTTCATGAAATAAAATTTGGATTAAAAGGACATGTCTCTTCCTCAACGGATTAAAATGTGTAGGTGGGATTCCCACCTACAAAAAAACAAAAAATATGTATGATCACCTCTTCTTTCGTGCATAATTAATTGGAATAACTACACCAACTCCAACAATGAACAATTATCATTACATTCTAATTTATGGAGTAATTTAGATTTGAATTTTCAAAAGATATTAAGTAATTTTCAATTTTTTTGCAATTAATTATTATTAGAAATGAGCCACTCACCCCTTAAAAGGCATCATAAGGGGCGATGTGGACCGGAAAGGACATTGGTCTTCCACTCGTGAGGTAGATAAGAGATAAAGAGAGAACCATCATCGACTTGGGCCCGCTCTGATACCATATTAGAAATTGACCACTCACCCCTTAAAAGGCCTCAAGACCTCATAAGGGGAGAGTTATCCACACTTATATAGAAAAGCTAGGATCATCATCAAGCCGATGTGAGACAAGGATTTGGAGAATTTAACAATTATATTCCAAAATTTACAACAAAGTACATGTTGAAATCTAATTCTTGGATTGTAAAACGTCAATATAGTTCTTGAATTGTAAGAAATAATAATGTAAAGATTGGTTGGACACATGGGGGTTGCTTGTGTTTTATATATTCATAGAGGTAGGGCAGGTGAATATTTAAAAGCATATGATAAAGGAAGGCCAAAGACAGCGATATAGAGATTCACTTGTCATTTTCCATGCCTTCTTCTCCTTCCCATGCAACAAACCAATATTCTATATCATCATTCAGGTTTATTTTGCCTTCGATTTTCTTTTAAAATCAAACATTTCCACTATTAATATTAGGGGAAACCAAATATAGTCCAAATATTAGGGGTGGCAGACTTTATAGCTAACTGGGGTTTGAAGATGCACGAGATCTTTCGACTGCTAAACGATTCTTCAGGAGGCGTCGATCATCTACTTCAGCTAGATAAGATAGGTGAGTCTGTCTCTCGATCTGTTGCTGCCTAAGCATTTGTATCTCTAGAGCTTCGGCCCTCCTCATGTAAAAAAAAAAATATAGTCTACAAGAAATGCTTGAACATTGGCTTACGATTACAATCATTTTTTAATCCTTAGGGCACATTTTGTAATTTTATGTACCCTTTCAAAATTAAATGAGGTGTATGCTATAATGACAAAGACTATATAAGCGCATCGCATGGAGTATAAGAATAGCTCATTAATATCAATCAAATCATGTCTTTTTTATTCCTATAGTACTATTTGTAATTTTATGTCTTTTAGGAATTATAAGGGATACATAATTATTAATTAAATTACTATATACTATATACCATAAAGGTGGGACCAATACGGTCGAGATAAAATAATAAAATTTTACTCCATACCGGATATAGACATGATTGAAATCAAGATATTTTACTAAGGAGAATTTTACGGTGTCTAAGCTTCTCTTAAATAAAGTCATTTAAATTTAAAAACTCGATATTTCAACAATGTGTGTACTACTTCCATATCAAGTTAATCAATTCATATTTTGTTTGGGACATCCTAAGCTAAAAGATATTTTATCTTTTGGCAAAATGAATTCCTTTTACTTTAATATTTCTTCTATTTTAATGATTTTATTTTATTTTTTCTTTACTTGACTCATTAAGTGGAGTATTACGTACTTTCTTCAATCCTATTTTAAAAAGAAATATCTTGATTAAGTTAGGACAGATGGAGTTTTAATCATGCTCAACATACATATGAAAAGGGTCGTATGCGGTATGCCAGTCTATTTGGTGATTCAATTTTTGATTTTTTATTTTCTTTTGAAGTAGTACTCCCAATTTCTTTACGAAACATAAACTTACGGAGTAACATTTACTGAATTTTTTTAGTAAAGAAATTATTTTTTTTAAAGTGTATCCAAAAAGTTCACAAGTACTAGTACAATTTAATATCTACAATCACACCAAAATCTCATTCGATAAAATGTTACGAATTTTTATCAAAGCTCAACTCAAACAAATTAATCCGAAAAAAACCCTCCAAATCTACGTTGATTGATTACCAAATGAAATATTTGAGCTGCCCAAAATTGGTAGCATAGAGGGATGGAAGAGTAAAATATGTAACTTCACACATATATAGATTAGATTCCAATTACCCATCCCTTCCAATAAAAATTAAAAAACCCACCACAGCTGATTTGATTTGATGTTTGGCCCCCCAAAAAATAGTGAAATGAAATATTATTAGAAGATTTACTTTGTGTTGACCGTCAAGGTTGTCTGAATTGTGGAATGTGGTACATCTTATCTAGAATGCAGTGCTTATGTTGAAGCTGATGATGAGTTGTTTGACCACTGCCTCGGGACCTTACCCTCCCTTTTCTTTCTACTTTTATTTCTTTTTCTAATGATACAACTTTCTCAACAATTCTAGGAAGAAAAGTGGAAATGGAGCACAATTGTAGGGTTGGAATATGGTGAGATTGTTGACAACTTCAAAGATTAAACTTAACAAAGTTTAATGGCCATGATAGGCCAATATTGAAGTCTATCAAACTTAAATCCGTCATTGACTATAACAAAATTACTAAAGTTAAAGGTCTCGAGTTCAAGTTCACTATGATACGACCTATAAATTTATGTACTATTCATTTGATCATGAAAAAGAAGAATGCCACGGGTGTGTGTCAATTGGCCTAGTGATAAGTGGTAGTGCTTGATGTCATCGGTCATGTGTTCGGATTCACCATTGCATATACTTTAAATTTATGTTCACTTGCCTATAAAAAGGATGTCAGAAACAAATCACAAAGACAAAGTAGGAGAAGAAAAAGGAACAAATACAAATAAGATAACGATCCAAGCATCGACAAACAAAGATAAAATCAAACCAAAACCACATTATCAACATCATTCAGCTACTCAACACAGCCCAAACAACCAAATAACAAGCAAGTCTACCAGAAAATCGCACTCAGAGTGTACCTCTTGTGTCTTTCTTGAGGCATGTCATTCTGTAATATAACTTCAATTCTCAAAACAAATTTCCAATTGTACAGATAGCTCCAAATTAATTAAATTATGAAATAAATTGTTATATTAAGACATTCTTACAAAATATCCTAGACATTCGAAGACTATATTTGCATAAACCATTATATATCAAAGATGGGTTGTAATTTCCGTAATTTGGAGAAAGAACAAAAGACACATGCACGCCATCCGTAATTATTCGGAATGTTTCTTCATTCTAAGTATGTTTTTTTGTTGTTGAATTTTTTAGTAGTTGGAATACTACAATGTGGATTTTATGGAATCTACAACAAAAATATACACTTCCACATGCATACAACACACCTATATATACACGTATGTGCTAAATCTACTATACATTCTACTTTTTTTTTCTTTTTCTTTATGCGTTAATTAATCAATTTTTTCAATAAATTGCACACCTTCGACCAATAGAATGGAGACGGTATATGTGTGTAAGCAATAGAAGATGACCCCTATTAGTATAAATAAAATAAAATAAACTATATATTAATATATACTCCATATTGTTTTCGGTTTTTTTTGAAAATTTCAGTTTTTCGATTTTTCAGGTTCGGTTCAGTTCGGTTTGGATTTTGAACTAAATTCATTTTTCGGGTTTAGTTCGATTTTGGCAAAAAACCGAACTGAAAACCAAATGCTCACCCCTATATGTGTGTGAGTTGGATTAACATAAATGGTAATGCCTGAGGTCAATGATGACTTCGTATATAGTGACATGAACTTTAAATTATTGTTCATTTTTGCCTATAAAAGGGTGATTGGCAACATGTGTCATTTCTGAAAAAGACGTGTATTAATAAATCCCATATTGGCTAATTTCTAAGTAGCAATCCATTAGCCTCTAATTCTTAGTAATAATTGCTATGGGATATTCGCACATTCATGATTTATCCTAGCATTTTTAAAGATTGTGAATTTGGAAAGGATCACCTAATCCGAATATTAAATTTTGGCAATAATTTATAATTTTTCTAACCAATTTCACTTTCTATTTTTCTGATTACCGTACATTATTTTAAACCTGTGGTAATTTTATCTATCTTTAGTAGAATTTTTATCACTAAAAGTGACACTTTATAAAGTACTACTACTATCTTAGTTTTTTGTCTACTATAAACAAAGAGTTATCTTGATTGACGCATATAAAGCAAGATGAAATAACTATAAAAGAACCTATTTGCACATGCCACTATTACTCTAGTCCTATAAAATATTGAAACTTTATATTAATGTCAGAATATGATAAGTTTGTAAAAGTGGGAAATGATGGTGAATTCGAAAATTGATAGAAATAGATTCCCTCAATAAATTCATTTTTTTTTAATAAAATAGAGAGAAATGGGAGATATATAGATATATCCGTTGTCACATGGAGGCAGCCTTAATTTGAGCATTTCCCCAAATTGTATATTACTTCTCTCAACTGCACTACTTCGTCTATTGTCTCTTGAATTCAGAAAAAAGTAAATAATAAATATATCAAAGTATAATATTTTATTATAAGATATGTTGATTATAGAATGAGAGTATCGGCAAAATAACGTGGGCTTCAACTGTGGTTTCTGTGTTGAAGATTCCCAATTACCCAATCTTACCAGATTATGGTCTGCTTTCTTACAAACACAAAAAATTGTTATTTTATTCTCATTTGTATGTATATAGATTAAATTTTGTGAATATATTATAGGTGGTGGCGGCATAATTAAGGTTGTCGGTTGGAGCGTTGAAATGACAAATTGATGGACTAACATCACATTCACAACACTAATAACAGATTTTTACTGGTTCAAGAATTGCTCACCTTTTGATAAATGTATCTATATTAGGGAATCATCGATGCACGACTTGGCGCACGTCCCGGCGTGCATACGGAGGGCACACCGCGATGTAGATCGCCGGCTCACCGTGCACAACTTGTAGATGTGTGACGGCTTGCGCACTGTGACATGTGTGCGTGCACCACGCACTATGTTCTTTACGATTACAATTGATGATGATTGACGAATAATGTCGATGTGCTATTTTAGTGTTTTTGGTGGTAATTGTTAAGTGATCTGCCTAGAAGTGATGTGAGACTTATTAATAACACGAGAATAGTGCAGTAAAAAGTTTTACTGAGTGTAGTTCTTGATTCGCTTATTACGAATTAATATATTAAAGTAAAATAACACCACTTTTATGAAATTAAATCACATAAGAATCTAAGTCGGGTTGCATCGGGTATGTTTTTACATTACTCCTTCGCTAGTTGCGTGGATTGCAATTAGTTGTGAAGAGTGGTTGCTTGATGGTGAAATTTGATTCCACACTTTGGTATGTGTTACACTCTTTTTTGCTTAATGCTTTGACAATTTATGTTTTGTCTATACTTGTTTTTTGCTTTTGGTTGTAATAGTGGAGATAGATTGAGGTTGTTATACTGTTAGGATAGTGTCGGGGTGTGTCGGTTAATCTGTTAGGTGTTTTTATGTTCCTTTGCACATTCTTGTTGCTTCATTGTCGATCCTCTGATTGTATTGAATTTCTTCAACTCGTCCATTTTTTGACTTGAGCTTTTCTTTAAAAATACAAATAGTTATAATTTCTACACGTATTATTTTAAATATATATCGTAATTGTAGTATATTAATTTTTTTTTTATCATTTATGTTTGGTTCGGTAAAGTAATTTGTTGCTAATACTAAATTATTTTTATATATGCATTAAGTACTTTAAAGTAATTTGTTGTAATTACAGAAAAAAACAAAAATTATACCGGAATAGTACGACTACTAAAATAAAAATGTAATAGTAATTTTTGGGGCAATTTTTATGTACTTGGTAATTAGAGAGATTCACAAAAGCTTCCTACACTACTTTTGGGGCAAACATAAAAAATTACTAAAAGATTCGCATATGTTGGAGACCAACTTAAAAACATTAATAATATAGTATATCTAAGAATTATTCGTGTGAATTATCAAGAATTCAAGATCGAACATTTATAGCAAAATAGTCTCTAAATTTACTGTTCTCCGACCTATCAAGAATTCAAGAATTATCAAGAATTCAAGATCTGTATAAGTTTGGTGTTAAATATCCAACCTATCATCTATGACCATAACCCTAGTCACGTACTCCCTCCGTTTTATAATAGATAGTACATTTTAGGATTAACACATGATTTTAAGTGATGTTGTTTTGTCTGTTAGGTGCAGAGAAAAATTAGTATATTTACACTAATGTGAGAGGTAGCTTTTTCCAAAAAAAGAAATGTGACTTCTTTTGTGGGACAAACTAAAATGGAAAGTGTGACATCTATTATAAGACGGAGGGAGTAGTATTTATAAGTTACCCTTAACTAAAATATTGAATTCCATACCAACAACGGGTTGTTGCACATTTGGCAATGCAGAGTTGTGGAGACCTTGAGGTCGTGGGTTCAAACCCCACTATCAGCGGGGAGATTTTCGGCCTTAATCTGCAAGTCCGATCGAGCAGAATCAATCCGATCGTTTCAGAACACCTACAATCAAGCCAAGAAAAGAAAATTAAATTATTGCTCGCTCCGTCTCATATGAAAAATACATATACACTTGAATCAACTAATTAAATTGCCATAGGACAGTCATACGCATAAAAAAATATATATATATAAATTTGTCCAAATTATACTACTGTGACAATCTCCTAACTTCTACTCCTACATAAGGTCACATCAAAAAATATGTCAGTGAAAAAATTCACTTGAAATGATAACAGAGCCGAACCTTATGACATTTTCTTGAAATTTTCATTTCTCATATTTTATGGAGTACTATTTTTTTCAATTTATATAACCTATGGAGTACATTTTTTAATAAAAGAAATGCTAATTCATTAGCATAAAGAAATGTTTTTATCATTACTAAACTTGCAACTAATTGAAAGCTGAAAATTGACACAATTTAAATCCAAAAATTGCACATTATTGAAAGTGTAACCAACTAAACTATTGAGAAAAATGCCATACATTTTTAATTCACTACAATTAAAAAAATTCATTAAGGATATTTTTTTAAGAAATTAAAGATTTGTGTTTCTAAATATAGCACCAATGCTTCAAAAAAACGTCCTTATTACTAGTGTCTCAACTAAAATTAGAGGATGCAAATGGAAACATCCTATAAAAATAGAAGTAAATGATTAAATTAATTTATCCTTAATATATTCACACTTTCTTTTGCGTCCAAAATTGTTGCTTTTTTATAAAAATTTCTAATCCATATTGCATCTTGATTTTTGTATCCGTAGATAACAAGTTTTTTTTAGTGATTTGTTCCATAGTTATTTTAGAAATGTCTTGCATGTTGGCTTTGTAAAACAATAAATACAATGTAATGTTGTTTGTTTGGTCTATTGCCATCCTTATTTGGCTCAACTCCCGCAGTGTAGTTGGCTTCTTAAATTAATGAAGTACTAATGCTAGATTCTTTAGGTATGTTTATATTCTTACTTGAAATAAGTAAAAAATTAAAATTTTTGTACTTAGAGATAGGAAAACCGATACACTTTTTTGAAATGATTTATATGTTCATAAGGCCAAAAATCATAAGTAGAAAACAATAATAAAATTGGATTTTGGGAATTGGTACATGTGTGAAGGCAAACATAGACAACCCATATTAAAAATAGGTGTATTTATTGCATCAAACAAAGAATGTGATAAAGTTTGGATGTTCTATGTGTTTTTCTTTATTTATATTTCGCCCCTACAATCCAAAAAATATTTTGAAAAGTGTTGTGCTTTTGGTTTTGGATCCATGCCCCTCTCTCTCTCTTTTTTATGTGATTATAGAATTTTTAGTAAAATTAGTAGTATCGTCTTCTAGAGTGAAGCCTATACATGAATGTAAATGAAAATATGATTTTTTTTTATCGGTTGTGCTTATTTGCATATATTGGGTACCCAATTGAGCTTGTAATTACTATATTGAGAAAAAGTGAATTGCTAGAATAGGCATACAATATGTTGAAATAGTTTTATTTCACTAAAATTTCGAAACACTTCATTTTATTGGGATACCATAAATACGAAAATTGAAAATGCAAGTTGTAATTATAGTACTTTAGCAATTAGTATTTGAAACTAGCAAATTTAAAAGAACGTTGTGCTTATCTGACAATTAATTATTAAATAAGTATCGCGATCGAATTTTATAAGTAAGTTAATAATTATTTGGTTTCATACGAGTGCAAGACTAGGATTCAATTTTGAGGGAAACACATCAAATTATGCTGATTGAAGATAAATTTAATTAAAATTAAATTAGTAGAACCTCCGGAAAATTTGAGAGCTACTACCATGTAATAAAACGAATCAATGCCTAAATATCATGATTGTCCGAAAAATATTATACTGAAAAATGGAAAGAGAAATGATTGATTTGTATACATATAGATGTTCTTTATTGCTGCAGCGGTGTCCCCTCACTGATACATCACGTGATATTTTTCATGCCTAATATAGCATATCTCGTCTCCAACTTTCAAATACATAAAAAAACAGGATAATTTATCGATTTTTTTTGGAATAGTTTTCTCATTAATTGCCCCTCACTGATACATCACGTGATATTTTTCATGCCTAATTTAGCATATCTCGTCTCCAGCTTTCAAATAAATGAAAGAGTGTTTAGTTGGCCATACTAAATCTCATGATTAAATATGTATTAAGTTTGATTTATAAGATTAATCCTCATAACTTAATTCTGGATGGATAGTTTCATGATAATTAATCATATATAGTCTTCCCCTCTAACTAAAATAATCCTAGATGAATAGTCTCATGATTATTTGTCATGACAACTAAACGCCACAAAAAAATACTATAATTGTCATGTTCACATTGTGATGTTTGGGCCCATACGGCCCAACATAATTATTTAATTTATGTGTGAATTGAGTGTATCACATCGATCCTCTTTAGACTCATACTTATCTAAGAATTGTACGATTGTTGCCACGTGTTGTTCCATACGGTTGCTGAGAAATCCTCTTAGTCTCACTTGTCTCGCTGACTCTCTCGTTCTGTCCCATACGCTCTCACATTTATATTCATTTCTCTTTCTCTCTCTAGATTTCATCTCCGATGGCTTCTATTTGCTATCTTTTACTCGTGCTAACATATTTTACTTGTGATGAGTGTCATCAGATCTGTATCGCATTCTTGTTTAGATTGTTAGTAGCTTCTACTCTTGTTTATTTCTTTTTGTATGTTATTTGTGAGATTAGCTATCTCACCAAGGTATCTTTGAAGAGGTTTTGTTAAAATGTACCTTTATATTTATGTCCAAAATTATATCGAATTTCATACTTCATCCGTCTTTAGAAAATAGACAATATTTGAAACGAGACGAAATAATAACTGGTAAAATAAGAAAGAATTCGAAAGGAAAAAGTGATTAGAGTGTTGGCAGTGGAAAATATGATACCCACATTATTAGAAAGAAAAAAAATTTGTACTTAATAAAATATGATTTGCATCCGCTTAGTAAAGTCGGACAACGAAATGAAGGGTTTCTAAAGTAAAACATGTTGATATAAGCACGATCTAACAATTAGAATAAAATTATTAATAATAAAAATAAACTATTTGAAAACTGATTTGTTTTCCTCTGGTGAAAACTGAAAACTTTCAATTCTGTCTTCTCTTTCGACAACCCTTCACATGAAAACCTTCACACTATTCACTAAATATATTTCAGTGGTAGATGTTGAAATGACAGATTTGGAATATCTCTAAATCGTTATAAATCGAATAGTATTTTTTAGTTGGAAGGATTAAAGCTGAGAAAATATTTTAGTGGTCAGTTATATTGGTATGCATCAAGTTGCTAAAAATGAAATTTTATATTTATTTTATACTATTGAAAAAGGGAATATACTCCTGCGGATAAAGCATCTTAAACTAGAGTAGTTTATACTTTATAGTTGTGTTAGATCATAATTTTAACTCTCCCTATTGCTTCTCATCCATTTGTTGGAATATACTCATCATTAACGTTTAACATATAGTGTAATTTTTTTTCCTATTCGTGTCTGCTTTTTTTAATTATTATTCTGTACATATTTTATAGTCGCAGATCTAGATAAATATTCTAATACTACAATATGGTAAGTGTTATTTAGGGTACTGTCGTACCACAAACGGTTTAATCTCGATTGAAGAGAAAATTTTGTTTGTTTATTTGTACAAACAATAATTTACTCCCTTTTCTATTTAAAATGATCATATTATTGAGTGATACTAGATTTTAGATGAATTGTTGAGTGACATGAAGTAGAGAAAAAATATTCTAGTTAAATATTTAAGAAAAGAGGAGCGAGCGTGTGAGTTAAATTCTAAAAGTAAAAAAATGAACATCTTAATGGAGACTGTTATAGATTAGAGCTGGTTTTCGTTTGAGGAAGATGGTAATCTTGAGGGAGAAGAAGAGATAGATTTGCAGAAAGTAAGACTCTATTATTGAACTCAAAATTGCAACTCTAGATACAAAACGATGCTCTTATATGAATGAGCACAAGAAGCAAGAAGCAAGAAACTTCTCTGCTCAACCGAAACAGAAAACTACTTGGACCCTTACTGTTCCAAACGAAGAAAGTAGATGGTAAATCTAGGTGGTATCACAGACTCACAGGATTGATCGTCATATAATGTACCACCTTAGTCTCAGTATTCTCATTATTTTTGTCGTCATACATTATCAACGAAGATCATGCCTACAATGATCTTTACCAATGTGTCCGATCCCATGAATTTTGTGTTCTAACTTCCCTATTACGTACTTAGTAATAAAATCACAAATTTTAATTCTAATTTAAATATGCATGGCCACAAATTTTCGAGATAATACAACAGCTGGACTGTAGACACGTGGCAGAGTTGGTAGTTGCTAACTCCGTCGCCGGAGCACCGAGATTTGAGTGTACCTTGCTTCCCGGAAACGGCAAAATGTGGTGGCGCGGAGAGCCGCAAATCCCATCCAATTATTGGATATCACTCAAGGATTTTGACAGCTATGTCACATTTCATTGACCCCCCAAACCTAAATCAAAATCACTTGGAATTCTAGTTTTTCTCTCTCACAAACACACACACTGAAAAATAAGTCTAATTATAAAGGATAGAGAATGAAATAATATCTGATATATAATAATTGATATGTTGTGATGCCCACCACGTGTGATAAAATACCATCGTGCTTGTCCAAGAACCACGAAAATTGGCATAATCGAATTAGATACTGTTGTGATGTCGGATTCATTATTGTAAAATTTTATAAAGTTATTTATATTTTAAAGATAATAATCGTATTAAATATCTCAAATAATGTGGTCAAAGGCTTCAAACTTGAAAAGCTTAAGTAGGGTGGAAATACGGGCAATGACGGACCTAGACGGGGTCACGCGGGGTCGCCCGACCCCACCGCAAGTCCATGAGTGCTGGCTTGAAGCTCAATAATCGGCGGCCAACTGAGGGCAACTCCGCCTTCCGACCCCACGAAAGACAACTTCATTTCTACTTCAGAGAAATGAGGAAGATAGTAACTAAAAATTTAGAGAAAAATAAAAAGGAAAGGAGAGAAATAAGAGAAAATATTATTGTAAAAATGAAGAAAAAGAATCTAACTTGAGGAGAAATTTAAATTCAAGAACTGAGCTTGATGAGAAAGAGTTGCAGACGCAGGGAAAAGAGAAATGTGGGAGAAGAGAGAAGCCGTTGTTTTGCGTTAGTAACCATGGAATTTCAATACTACTATTCATTTTTTTATTTAATTTATGTTATACACTAACTAATTAATATATTTAAGTATAATAACTAGTTTAATTTATATGCAATTGATTTAGCTGTAGTAGATTCCGTGTAAATTATTTTAAAAAACTAGTATTAGTTAGTATGGTAAATAGATTAATTTAATTTTTAGTTGTAGTTAAAATCAATAATAATATTTGTAAAATAACATAAACAAAAGCATGATTAGAACAATAAAACAATAAAATAAGTACACGGTATCACAAATTAAAAATAAATTGAAATTTTAAATATTTAAGATATGAATACTCTCGTAGAAATCAACTACTACCCTAAATAATACTAAAACCAAAAGTAAATTTTAAATTGTAATGCATATATTTTTTATAATAATAATTTAAATATATTTAATTAAATAATAATAATTTAAATACTATATATATTACTGATACTAATTCTTTATCCGACCCCACAATTACAATTTTCTGGGTCCGTCATTGAATACGGGTATCCGTGGATATCCGATCCGAAAAAACCGGGTATCCAAACCTGAAAATCATAAAAATGTCTATCCAAAACCCATCCCGATATATTTTCGGGTACTCCAATACCCGCCCCGGGTATCCATATCCGACATATCGGGTATCCAAATACTCGACTCTTTACATGTGTTAATAATTAATAAAAGAATTAAATTTTATATATTGATAGAAATATAGAAATATCTAAATCGACCAATATCTTTAATGTTACATTTATTTTGTAGTATAAAACTAAAAAAAATGGATCACTTTTATTTTAAAGTATAAGATTATATTTAATGCAAAATGGCTAAACCTAATTTAAAATATGCTTTAAATAATAAATTGGATATTTGGGTAATACCCGATACCCATTCGGGTTATCCAATACCCGATTTATCTTATATTTCAATACCCAATCCCATAAAATTGAATATTGGGTATCCAAATCCGACGGATATCGGGTCAGGTACGGGTAAATCTAATACCTGATATCCGTATTCCCACCCCTAAGCTTAAGCTCCTTTATTTCTATTATGGGCCTATACTTCATCAGGCCCAACATATGCCCCGGCCCAATTTAGGAAACCGAAGTTGTATTCTGTTGGGCCGAAAAAGGAGAAATATAATAAAAAAAATTCAAAAAAATGAAGAACTCAACAAGATTAGCTGCGGACGGCGGCATGGCTGGCGGCGGCGGCGGAGACGGCGATCGTAGATACTCGTGCAGGACGACAAGCGAAACTCTGGAGTGGATCCACGGCATAATAGATTTCCTCAAACGTTACCGATTTTTCCTAGATGCTCACGTCGTTAATTTCTACAAGGTGAATTTCCTGGCTATTCGATCAAATTGAAGGAATTGACAATCTCTTTTGCTTCATGTATGTTTTTTGTGTGTTAATTTGATACAGGATAGGCTGTGGGAAGCAGTTGATGGAGAGTGGATGGATTGCCTGCGTAGAGAGCCTGTCGAGAAACTGATGCAAATTCCTTCTGGTATGGTCCAGGTATTTCTTCATTCTATCGATTTTGTGCTTTTATATCGTCTGCTTTATGCATAAATTCATGAATCCTGACTAATTGTTCACTAGGAGGGGAAATGGACATAATCTGTAATTTATTGCGAATGTGGCTGATGTAATTTGTAAATCACTCTAAGTTTAGGAACATTGGCCTGCTTCACTCAAGGAATATGTGCACACAGTGAGGTCTCTTAGTCTTCCTCGCAACCAGGCAGATCTACAGAAGGTATTTCCAGCTTAGAGTCGTTCATTATTAGCTGTGTCGTGGACTGATGGTGAATTGTTCCTGCATTGTTGAGGCTGAAACATGTTAGTTTAGTGGAATATGTCATCATGTTTTATTTGCTTCAGCCGAAGTGAGCTGAGAACAGAACATTCTGTGGATGCATCCTGGAATTTTACTGATACAATCAGCTTCTTTTTTTCGTCCTTATATTTGTTTTCTACTACCTAGCAAATTTACTAGAATTCATTATGAGCGTTGATTTTGGGTTGAGTTTCTTCATTTGTCTTCCCAGGCTTTCCCAGGTGTGCGAGTAGCAGAACTCAATAACGTAATTTCGCAAGGCATGAATCGGAAGAAAAAACATGAAGTAGGCTCCATATGTTCGCCTCTTTTCCCTTGGAATATTTTAATTCTCTTAAAAGTAGTATTTCCTTAGTATGTTATGTATCAAGCAGCATTGACCTCAGAATTTGTTCATCTAATTCTACCCTGTATTTTATGAGGGAATCCTAAAGTTACCAATGAAACTTAATTTTCTTTGCATTGATTGATGATGTACTTGTTTCAATCAGGTCACAAGTTATGAAGTTAGTTCCAAATTAATTGGAATAGAAAAGTTCTTAGATAGATGGATTTGCCTGTACAAATTGCATGTATAAATTTCTGAATAATTTCGATAGTAATTGAAGTTGGTTGTAACCACATGTTCATAAATTAGAAGTTAATGTGATGTCTTTTGGCTTTAATTGACAGTTCAATTGGTGGAACTTGGAGGGGTAACTTACTCGTATTTGATGTTTGCCTGAGTAGATAGAAGCCCTTGCTGCTGTTATTGATTCAATTGCTAGGAGAGTTGGAGCCGACACTGTCGTCGATGTTGGTTCGGGGCAGGTGTTGTACCTCTTGCTTTGGTTGTATCTACATAAATGCTTACTCCAACCACATTCTAGCTCATGTATAGTCAGGGAACTTGTATTTTTTTTTAACTCGTTCCAGACACTTTTATGTTTAATGGGTTCATGGTTTGGTTT
The DNA here is from genome assembly GCF_023119035.1 of Salvia hispanica. NCBI lineage: Eukaryota > Viridiplantae > Streptophyta > Magnoliopsida > Lamiales > Lamiaceae > Salvia > Salvia hispanica. Next base: position 2,137,320 of record NC_062968.1, read on the forward strand.
TGCAGGGTTACCTTTCTCAAGTTCTTTCCTTTGAGCATGGTCTTTCTGTAATAGCAATTGATGCCTCTTCCCACCATGGGAGCATCACAGATGCACGGGCTAAACGAATTGAGAAATATTATGCAGCTAAATTATGCAAATCTAGGTGTGGGATTTATTTATTATATTTATATTTGTGGGTTTTTTAAGTTTCATAGACCTACTCTTCATTTCATACACCTGTGCAAACTTTATTGGCCAAGCCTGTTTGTCACATATACCTGCTGAATAAAGATTTGTGTTGAATTATATTTCCTAAATACGTATGCTGACTGAGAGAATTTTCTTTTACCTTTATCTTAGAGACTGATTGAATTCTTGTACCAGATTACAAAATAAAGGTTTCAGCAAACCCAGAACAGTCACATGCCAAGTGCTGTCCCCTGCAATGTTGAAAGATGTCAGCAGCTCTTTAGTCCAGGTTGATGATTTGGATAAACCTTCGATTATCAGGACACAGGCTGAAAAAAATTCCCTAGAAGAAACTAATGGAAGTAAATCTCCCTCGTCCTTGAAAGGGAATGCCAACTCTTCATTGGTTCTGGCCGGACTTCATGCCTGTGGAGATCTTTCAGTGACTATGCTTAGGTTGGTGTCAGATAATTTCCTATGTTCAGTAGAGTTTTCATGATATATTGACATGGACAAGTTCCCTTACGTTCTTTTTTTTTGGATGGCTAAATGAATTTAATATAAAGGCAGCGCCTGAGATCTTAGATCTTTGGTCTCAAGCATTAACCTCTCTACCGCTAGGCTAATTCACACACACACCTTATGTTCTTCAGTACTCAAGCATTAAGGTTGTGAGGTAGCAATGATATTGATGGTGCCACTATTTGCAATTTGCTATAGTATTCTATTCACTCTGCATTTAATTTGTTAATTCATTCATTCTTGTTATTTGTATCTAGGACATTCATGGAATGTGATGAAGTTAAAGCAGTGATAAGCATTGGTTGTTGTTATAACTTATTATCTGAAGATGACACCGCAGAGGCAGATAATCTATATGGTTTTCCAATGAGCAAAGGCACTAAATCTGCAGGTTTCAGGCTAGGAAGAAATGCCCGCGATCTCGCCTGTCAGGTAGCTTTCGTTTTGACATATCTTTTAATACAGTGCTAAATTGTATTTTGGCTTGGTATTGCTCGGATTCAAGATACCAAGGTGCATAAAATTTCATTTGGTGCAGCTGATCCAACAACTTAATTTCTCAATTTTCTACCTCCAATGAAAGATACCGGTAGTGCATTATTATGTTTTGTAGGGTGCTGCTTCAGATAATATTTTGGACCATGTTTGGATAAATGTTTTCATATGCTTTTATTAATTTACCCTTTCTTAAAAAATAAACATGTACAGTACATAATCTTTCCAGTGCCTTTCTGTGAGGATCAACTATTTTGCTAACCTTGCTTAATTTCATTAGAGTCCAGATAGATGGAGAACATTGGGAGAAGCGGCTGGCCTCCACAATTTTGAGCTTCATGCATTTCGTGCTTCCTTTCAGATGGTACAGACTACAGACCACAGCATGTTTTGGGGGAATTTTTATCTGTAACCTATATTTAAATTTAGCAGTAGCATTCCTTTCATTAAGTCAGTTGTTAGCTGTGCTGAAAATTATGGTGACCATGAGCCATAACTACGTTTAGTGAGTAAAATGTAAGAATCAGTTCATTTTTCACTAAAGTTTCACTGATCATGATGATTCTGTTGCAGGTTCTGTTCCGGTACTATCCTGAAACAATATTTAGAAACCCTTCCATAGGCCGTCAAGGCAAGGCTATACGCCGCCAACACAACAGAAGGATCCTGGTTTTGGATGCAGATTCGATTGATAGTGCTGAATCTTTCTCTCAGAAAAATTGTAGGTCTTTCATTTCTTGAATCCCAGTTTGCTGTAGTTGGCTTATCAGTGTATAAAGTTTTAGTTGTTTTCTCTCTATGAAATCTTCTAAGTATCATTTGAAATTCCATGGTTTGCAGTTGCTGGCAATATAAATAGCAAGGACCTAGAAATCCCCCACCCTAGAATTATGGAAAGAGAAACCTGTGCTTTTATTGACTCCTATAGTATAGTTGTAGCCCAGCTAATAGAAAGTTCTACTTTCTATCTTGCATATGGCTATATAATTTATATTATTATACTTTTGCAGGTTCCACCTGGGCTAGAAATCGTTTGATTAATGAACCTTATTCGTATCCAGAATCTTCAAATGAAGAGTCTCATGATGTTGATAGATACTCCATGTTTGTGAAGTTTTGTAAGTCTGGATTAGATCGGCTTGAGTTAAATGATTCACAGGATATTGAATATTCTCGTGTGTGGAAGGAAACAGAAGAATTTTCTGTAAGTTAGTTTTCCTAAATATCTGATTTTCTTCCGGATGTTTTATGTTTATTTTTTGATTGATCCAGATGATGTTCCGTTTTTGCTGGTTTATTTTTTCTTACGGTCTCGTACCCAAATTTAGAAGGAAAAGATAAATTTTGTGATTAGAAATATGGTCCTCCATCATGATTTCCTATCTTAGCATTCCACATAGTTCAGTTCATTGCTGTGGGAAGGGCTTAGGGTTAATTTGTGAAACATGATCAGGATCATATACAGACACAAATTTGGGCCATTGACATTTGGATCCTGAAAATCTTCTAAACGGGTGTTGATAAAATTATGTTAAAAGAGACATGAGCTAAATTATCATGTTGTCTATAATATATTTGTAGGAATAGGATGTTGAGGACTCCATCCTCCTTTGGTATGGATACTTGTATTACTTTTGTGTTTCATATGAAGTGAAGCATGGATGTTGTTTTACATTTTACTTTTTTGATTAACGGGAAGTTATTTGAACAAAAGTTAAATAGAGAATATACAGTAAAAACAAAGCTCCAGATCCTAGGGAGCATTTTGAGGACCATTGGATTAGCTGCTCTCCTCAGAGGTTAATATTAGAAATGGGCCACTCACCCCCTTAAAAGGCCTCATAAGGGGGGAGGGTTATCCACAGTTATATAGATTAAATGGGATCTTCACCAAGTCGATGTGGGACAAGATTTAGGCATTTGACCGTTAATATTAACATGGCTTGGTTGTTAGACTGAACTTAGTATGTTTAGCAGTACAATAAAATATTTCCATCTGAAATGTAGTTTTGTTAGTCCTGTGTATGCAAGGATGCGACATAGTTGAAAAGAATAGCTATGAAAGATAAAAAGATTCATTGAGATCTTGGTTTAGGAAGTATGGTACCTCTGTTAATTGTTTGAATATTTATCTGATTTTGAGCCTTATTAATCTTGAACGACAAGAAGTCCTCTGCCTTAGAATGTGGCTTGATAGAGTATTCCATGATCAAGCATGTTTACATGCAAGGTTATTAAATCTGAAAGGCTACTGGCTATTAATATTTGTATCTGGTAGTGCCCTTTTAATTTTCTTGTTTTTCCTATGTGATATAAGTTGAAATATTTCTTCTAAAATATTTATGAGTGCAGTATTTTCTTATATTCAGATGAATAACATTATTAAGTGCAGGAACTTGTTGGGCCGTATTGGACACTACGGGCTGCTCTAGGACCTATTTTAGAAACTCTACTGCTGCTCGATAGGCTACTTTATCTCCAGGAGCAGAGCAATGTGCTCAGTGAGGCAGTTATGGTGCCTTTATTTGATCCTATATTATCTCCCAGGAATGTGGCGTTAATAGCTAGAAAGATCTGAAACCATCTTCAAACTTCAAGGTCCGAAAAGTCATGCACGTTTGCCCATGAATAGATATCGCCTTTTTCACATGGCTTCTCACTTTCGATATTGATGTCTTTATATTCACTGTAGCTGAAGTTGATACCGGTATGCTGTATATCAGAAGCTGCTTGTCTTGCGTTTTTGCACTTTCAATGATGGTATCATCTCCACGCTTTCCTGTTTTATATATTCGAGAATAATGCAGTTCATTCAAGATGACGCCTGGTTCTATTATTTTCTGTTGATGTATTGTTATCTATTTCTCTCGAGTCCTACGAGTGAAAAGGTATGCACCGTGTAAGTCATATGAATGCGCGCGTGTCCACCAAATTTTTTCCCAGGAGGAGATTAAAGAAAGTGATGCTTTGTGTGAAAATGGCAGCCTCTTTTGTTTTCTAGCTTAGCAAGAATCTGATGTTCTGGTCTTTTAAAAGATCTGGGACCGCCGGACCAGTACATACGTGCTCCAAAATTTCAACAAAATTAGTTTTCGGTCTCGAAAACACAGCCTTTTTTGTGTTAATGCATGTTATTTTCATAGTTGTGCTCTTCTGTTTTTCCTTCTCGTTGAAAGTCAGTCTTTTGATTTCTTTTCTGTATCCTCTACTATGTTTCAAACTTGTATTTTTTTACATGTGGCTAGCTAAATCGAGATTGAAATGCGATAAAGAAAAGAGAACTGGGTGGAAAGTAGTTGCGGTGGCCAACTGTTTGATGCGAAGGCTTATCAACCTAGGCAAATGGTTGGTCACGACACGAGCTATTTTTCTATTAGATCATTCATTTTGCTACCTAAACAACCCTAAAAAATGATTTATCATAATTGATAATACTGAATCTAATAATCAAGAAATATCAATTTCCTACTAAATTCTTAATTGCTAAATAGACTAGAACACTCTGAAACTGAAAATATTGTATTAATGTTTTTATTACTATTATACACTTTAAAAAGCGACACTTGTTATCAATAGTAGTAGAAGCCTTAAGAGTATCCATAATAGCCGACTAGCTGAAGCCCTAACCACCGGTGTGCGGCTAGGGCGCTCAGCTAGTCCGCTATTGCGGTAGGCTAGCCGAGTGGATGAAAAACCAACGCCCTAGAGCTAGGGCACGGACTAGCACGATTAGCCGATCGCTAGCGATTGGCTAGCTGATTTTTCAATTTTTTTAATAATTTTTTTTAAAACTTTTTCTAAAATATCATATTCCCATTTTATTTTTTCTGTCTTTTTTTTTTCAATTCATTTCGTTGTTGTTTTTGGTGTTTTTTTTTCTCGGGAGGGCTAGGCTATAGCTAGTCTATTGCTAGGCTGTTGCTTGGTTAGGGCGGTGGCTAAGCTGTGGGAAGGACATGATGATGTGGCAGAAGGAGTATTTGGCTAGGCTATTGCTAGTCCACTGATCTTAGAGCATTTACAATAAGGCTGAATTTTGGGGGCCTTATAGCAAGCATTGTTTTTTTTTTTCTTGCCGTATCATTTTCAGCCATAGCCTAGGCTAGAGGTGCCCACGGTTCAGGAACCGGCGGTTACGGTTCGGAACCGCTGGTTCCGATTTTAGAAATTGTTGAATCGGAACCGAACCGTGAGGGTGTTTCGCGGTTGTGATTCTGGTTCCAAAACCGCCGGTTTCGGTTTTGGTTCCGAACCGACGGTTTTCCGGTGGTTTTTCACGGTTCCGACTTGATTTCATGGTTTTCTGGCGGTTTTTCGTGGTTCCGGTTTGGAACCGCCGGCTCCGGACGGTTCCAGCACGGTTTCGGTTCGGGTAAATTCTCACGGTTTCGGTTCGGAACCGTAACCGCCAGTTACGGTTTCGGTTTTAACCGCCGGTTCGATAAACCTTGGCAGGTCTAGCCTAGGCTGATTGTTGCATTTTGCAGCTGTTTTGATTTTTTATCTTAATTTAATTTTAATACAGTAATTTATCTATAAAAACACTATTATTTCTCATCTCGTTTCACCATCTCTTTATTCCACTCTCATTGTATATTCTCTTTCCGCCGGTCTGCCAATAAATTCCACGACCCCGACATCTCAGATCCATTTGTCGCGTACTGATTTTTCGGGGCCTTATTGCTAATGCCAATAGGAACCTGATTTTTTAGGCCTTATTGGTATTGCCAATAGGAACCTTAATGGAGAGGGAATGCGTCTCTAATTAGTTTACAACTTGTCATCCTAATAGCCTCACAAATACAATCGAAGTCGCAATCATAGTAAAGGTGAGTAAATGAAACTATTCAATGTACTTAACTTAAGCACACATATACAACTACAAAATCAACTATTCTCTTTGATAAGCATTCGGTCAAAAACACTGTGCAAATGTGTATCTATCAAAACGCATCGTTGTCGCCATGATAGTGCTGTAATTCTTATCGAAACACTAAGCCATATATCCCTTTCTCAGATAACAAGGTTCCACAATTATTCCTTCCAAATTTTTATCTTCTAAATTTTCGTTAATTTGTCACATTCGACCTTAGAATATTCAAACTCTTCGTCTATAATGAAATTATCAATTTATTTAACACCCTAACAATTGTGGATAGAATGTTACGTTCATTTCATTCCATTCTACTAGCAAATCATTTCAACTCAATGTGCAAATGTGTTCTTGAAAACTTGGAATTATGGTTAATTGACCTAGTTATGTTCTAATTAGCTTGTGTGGCAAGATTAATTCGTAATCATGCCACTTGATACCTGTTGTTGTATCTTGTAATAACGATAGCACTGCCAATGAGTTTAAAAGTCGGTTGTGTCAACCTTCAAGTTGCAAGCCCAAAGTCTAATGTTATTTTTATAATATGATTTTCGAATCTAATAATTTGAATGAATCCTATTAGCTCATGATTATGTATTAGTTCATTTAGAAGCAACGAAGAAAGTGGATACTTTGATACTATGAAAGATGGGTCTCCAATATAGAGTAGTGACGCAGAAAAAAAAATATTTATAAGGAATGTGATGATCCGCTTTGCTTATACTAGTAGAATATGTACATACATATTAAAAATAATACTATATTGAAAAAAAATACTAATAATATGTTTAGTACAGAGTATAGTACTTTAAAACTAGTACAACAACTAATTTAACTTAATATTTTGTTTATTATAAGATACTCCTTCCGTCTCATAAAAACATGGACATTTGAGACGACACGTGAATTAATGCATAATTGGTAAATTAAGATAAATGAGAAGAAAGGTACGCTAAAATAGTGTTAGTGGATACTTTTTCATTTTCATTTTGTAGTACTCATTTTTAACATTTTCTTTTTACCTTCTCAACCTAGTCTATATATTGTATCCATTTTTCCTTGTTTCCTTTTTTTTTTTTAAATTCCAGTTCCTCTTAGTCATACAGCTGATCTTCATCTGCGTAAATTTAGTAAAGGACTCAAATGAATTATAGCCAATTTAAAATTAACAATACAAAAAAGAAAAAAAATATTGTGGCAGGGTTTTAAGCCCATTCACCCTATAAGGTGTGTCTACCACTCTCGGTAGTAATTAAAAATTATCGGTGTGTGTGAGTTGGCCAAACAGTAGAAATGTTACTGTCTGAGGCTAAAGGTCTGAAGTAGATATTTTATCTTACGGCAAATTCATTGCCAAGAAATTTTATCGACAATTTAAGTTCATGTTACTAAGTTTTGCGATTATTTAACATTTTCAAAGGTAAAATAATAATTTGAAAGGTTTCAAAGAAATAAAAAAAATTGGTTTATTTGAATTAGAAGTACAAATCACTTATCGCACATAAATAGGAACTTATTCCACATAAATAGCTAGAGGGCAAGTATGATTAAATTTAGCCTTTGATCTCATATAGTATAATATGAACAATTCTCTCAAAGATAAGTATTGAGCCCCACCAATCTAAGAATCTAAGTATGCATAAGACAAAAACTTATACAAACAATTCTTCTCTTTCTAATTCTTTATCACAATCCTAAGCTTAAAATTCATCCACATTAGTTCAATAAAAATAAGGACCAGATCGAGCTTGGCATTGACAATCAACCCAAAAAAATCCCTACACATACAAAAGCTAAATACTTTTAAAACTCACTTTGCATTGACTAGATGGCATTGACGATAAATGGTAGACAATTAGGCATTAACTATTTGTAATAGTTCATAATTATTTTTAGTATAGCATTTAAGATCCTACTTGATATAGGAAATTGACATAACATAAACTAGGAGATAGATAGGGACATATAATTAAAGGGTTGGACAATTTATGATTACCGAAGCTAAGATTCTTTTCTCACTCCCCTTTTTTGTGTTTGTGATTTAGCATGTTTAGGACACACTTATAGTTTCATCCCATTCTTACAATTTCATGTGTTGAAAATATAAAGGATTTTTTTTAACATAGTAGAATGAAAAAAATGTGGATAGAAGATAAAAAAAAGTGAGTAACAGATTAGGTGTAACTTTCCATTTTAAAAATTTACTATTTTTGATGGATGATGAGAGTATATACTAGTATTATAGTAGACTATTTAGATATAAACAGAACACGGTTCAAAGGAAGGATCGAAAATAAGATTGTGGTGTCATCGAGTTCCCACATAAATATATTAGAACATTATCCTGTCTAGTTCGAGCATTAAAATACAATTATATATTTGAATATTCGATTCCAAAAGTTAGCAAATTTAATGGACAATAATAAGTAAACATATGAATTTATCAATATTTGTCCGACTGATTAAACCATGAACCAATACTTTCATCGATTTGTTACAGATTCAATTTTTAAAATATTGAAATTGTGACGTTTATGATCCTTTGATTCCCACTTCTAATCAATTAATCAAAAACATATTATAATCATTGAATCAAAGATTATTTTGAATCTGATTCATTAATATCCAACACCTAGCTAATTATTCCCCTTAATCTCGAAGACTTGGAGCCATTGAATTGTAAGATACTTCCACCAACTCCTTCAATTTATTAGATTGGGGATTAAGTCACCTATAAGGATTAGTGTATGTGTTATTTTGTTGTATTTTTTTTAACAAGCTTTATTTTTTTTAAATAAAACATTGATTTGTAAGATGAAGAATCCGCGTAAGCTTAGATTTAAATCTGAGTGTATATAGATAGTATTATACTTGTGCTTTGTGCTGATTTCTGTTTATCAAGTGGAGGTTGCGTAAATTTATTTATTATGAGGTCGTTTAATTTTTGTGTTTCCAATTATATAATTTCTACATATACTGCCTAACCTCACTTCTATCACAATTTTAGTTATAGATAACATGAACATCAAACCAAGTCATACTTCGTTTTTCCTTCATATGCATTTTTTTAGTCGTTTGTAACTTTCAATAGAAAAACACAATTACTAGAAAAAATGTAACTATTTTATACTCCCTCCATCCCGTTTTAGGAGTCCTAGTTGAGTCGGGCACATGTTTTAAGAAAGTATTTGAGTGTGTAATAAATAAATGTTGTAGTGGAAGTTGGGACTACTTTTAACAATTTTTTACTTAATTTGTAGGCATTTTTTATTAGTTTATCCCAACCAGGACTCCTAAAGCGGGACGCCCAAAATTGATCAACCAGGACTCCTAAAGCGGGACGGAGGGAGTAGTATTCTATTTACTATTTTAAGAATGATCATTTGGCGAAAAGACTAGGGTTAGAGTTTAAAATTTTAGCGTAGTATTTCAATCCGAATAAAATACTACTCCTAGTACTTAGTTTAAATGAATTGGCTTAAATTTGAGTGGATTAAACCAATTGATGTATATAGACAGAAACAAAGTAGTATTCCATCCGTACCAAGGAAGATGATCCCTTTCTTGCGCGGCACGAGATTTTATGCAGTTTTATTTTGTGTATTTTTTGGAGAGAGTGAAGCAAGAGAGATAGAATAAAGTAGAGATAAACGGGTTTCTATTTTTACTAATAAGTCATCTTAAATGGGACAAACTAAAAATGAAAATGACTGAGCGAGTACTTATAAAGTTGAATATAAAACATTAAATTTAAAGCCCAATACCAACCCTAAATTTGCTTAGCCGATTAGGTATCGGTACATATCATTATGGCACTTGCGCATCCCATACTACTATGCCCTCGTCTAAATTATTCAAATTTACATGTATTTTAATAATTTAAACTGTCAATTATCCTAAATTTTTAATTATTGTTTTAATTTTCAAATATCAAAATGATTGTCCACATGCTCCATGACGTTGATTGATTTTGTTGAATCACTAACCATTGCAAAAATTAAACGCTGTTAGAATGAAATTTTTGTAATACTATTAATTAACTGAATAAATACCGTGGAATACGATATAAAAATAAACGTAAATGATTTACGATCTAGCAAGTAGTTTTCTTCTATCTACAATTATTTGGTTAAATGATTTACGACCAACCAAAATAAATTAACAAAATTAATTTGACCAATAGTTTTCTTCTATCTACAATTATTTGGTTAATTACCTTTTCACCAATTACCGCCCTACCTTTGGACATTTGTGGATAGGGATTTGTGCAATTATAAAAAACGACATAATTTGAACATAATTCAAACCTACTCACTAATGAGTGCAAAACGAAAAAAATATACAATTAGATGAAAATTTTAAGTCTAAGCGGTTATGATTTCGACAGTGTGTGGGGAGCCTTTGAATTAGGTGCCCAAATTCAAGAAAAATTCAAATAAAACATAATGCCAAGACTCCTCCAAAAATGCTACACGTCATGCTAAATACAAAAACAAGTTAATAATATCCAATTGTTTGTTAGTTTCTATCATTTTGTTTTGTTATCTACAGTCTAATATTTTGGTAATAGTATTTGCAGGAGGAATGATATGCTACATATAAAATATAGGCTTTTTATGTCAGCACCATTCTTGTTTGACACACTTTTAGCATTGGTCGTTTTGATTTATCTATTTAGTTTAATTCTAATACATTAAAAAATGTTGTTGCAATTTTTAATTTCACAAAATTCATAAAAATCAAAGCTCGATTTGCTCGTTTTCTCTATAATTTCAAATAAATGAATAAAATAATAAATCAAGCTTTGATTTTTATGAATTTTGTGAAATTAAAAATTGCAATAACATTTTTTAATGTATTAGAATTAAACTAAATAGATAAATCGAAACGAACAACGCTAAAAATGTGTCAAGCGAGAGTGGTGCTCACATAAGGAGCTCATATAAGATATGTAGCATATCATTGCTTCGTATTTGCAGATATTTCTAAGTTATGATTTGATTAGTGGGAATAGTGTCAACAATGAATTTGCTCTGGAAATATGAAATTTCAAATATAGCACATGGCCTATATTTTGAGATCGAAAATCTTATAACGTGACACATGTGGAAATTATTTCACAAATTTTTAGATGGTGTGAAAAATTAAAAAATCGTTTATTTTCTCATAAATGTTAGGAGTATACTATTGTTTATAAATAGAGGTTCTCATCTACTCGTGTGCGCGGCGCCCAATAATGCACGTCTAAATAATAGGAGTATTACTATACTACTTAATCCTCTTAATTAATAGTATACTACATAAATCACAATTAATACCATAATTACCGTGCCTAATGCGCGCACCCAAGTTTAAATCAATTGTGTCATAACAACATTATTTTCTTGGTGTAAAATGTTTATTTGTTATTTTTAAAGATGATCAATAATATTTTTAATTTATTTTATTAATTATAATGATTTGAATCTTTGACTTATTAAGTTGAAGAACTGTCTTATTAATTAAGTTTGCATCATCTTAGTATAGGTGAGAGAAAATTATATTATGAGTTTCATTATAAAATTAATTGATGATAGGAGGGTAATACAATGATATGGAATAATTATGGAGTATTAGTTTCAATGAGCAACTTTTTTTATTGGTTGGACCTGACCTAAATTTTTTCTGATTGGTTGGACCATATTCAAATTTGAAGTCCAGATATACTGGTGGGTAAGCCATTTTTCTAGATCTACTACTAGGTCAGTGAAATTTGATCCACGGTTGGCTACCCACTTTAGTACCATGACAGATGATTTCTATCGTAAAATCAATTAGTGACGGTTCTAATATATTTTTTAGTTTTAATTATCAACTTAGTTACAAGGAGTTGATAACCGGTGTTTATTTCATTTTTTAATTTGATCATTAATTAGTTTTGTTTTAGTATTAGATTATTTTACGTGTCTCTATTACTGATTATTCAGTGAAACATATAACTTGAACACATTAAGAATAAGAATATAAGATATATACGTCATTGATCACCGCAATTTTCTGACTCAAAATATTGACATCACCCATGAATGTTTCTCCAAAAAAATACTTGTATTTGTGAATGCTAATTTTGGCCCTTGAACTTAGCCTACTTGTGCTGACTAATTTAGTAGACAAATTATTCATCATTGTATTCACTTTATTTACACGACCAAAAAACCATTATATTTGGTCTGATTAACCCATAACTTTCAAAAATTTCCGATATCATAACTTCCCAATTTTTTCAATCGTCCCATAGTGAATTCATTCATCATCCTACTTGTTTGAATTTATTGACATCACGATGCATATCGTACATAGGTAAAAATAAAGACCTAGATATATTTTCCTGTCTGTCATATCAAACTTAAACTTTTCATGAATCTAATTAGGGGTGGCAAATCGTGCGTGTTGTGTCGTTATCGTGTCGACACGATAACGACACGACACGATAACAACAAACACGAACACGACCCGTTAAGAAAACTCCAAACACGAACACGAACACGACCCGCTACCCTCAGACACGAATACGACACAAACCCATTAACGACACGAACCACTTCGGGTCAACACGACACCTAAACCCGATAACAACACATATACGACACAACACGATAACAACACTATAATAATAATATTATAATATATTAATATTATTTCTAATATGAAAATTTTAATTTTAATTTTAAATTTTTAAATTTTTAAAATTTTAAAATAAATAAAAATAAAATTAATATTATATATACTTAACGTGTAACACGACACGAACACGACACGAAATAATATTATAGTATACTTAACGTGTAACACGAACACGACACGAAATATTCGTGTCCTTATCGTGTCGACACGATAAGGACACGAACCCAATAAGCTTTGATACATACCATTAATTTCGTGCGGGTTCGTGTCGTGTTATCGTGTAGTGCCAAAAATTGTCAGCCCTAAATCTAATATCATAGACAATTGAAAAAATTGCGAAGTTATTATATTAAAATGTCATTGGTTATGAAGTTGTCTCACCCTTCAAGGTGCCTATAAATCCGTACAAAGAACAGTCACTAGATCGGTCGTCGGAAAAAAATATCTCTTGCATAGTCCACGTAAGACAAGAGGGTAGGTCCACGTCATCAAACGAATGGATTTGGAGGTTCAAAACCCCACCTCACACCAAATTCCTTTCTTGACTTTGCAACTACACATTTTATTTTTCATTTCTATGAGTGTATATATATACATACATATATGAGGAGCATTTGTAATTTATATAAAAAGTGAGTTTGCTCCGTCACCGGAAAAACAGAAACATGAGCTGTTTAAGCAGCGTGGAGGCGAAGCTGCCGCCGGGATTCCGGTTCCACCCGAAAGATGAAGAGCTCATCTGCGATTATCTCCTCAACTGGATCACCGGCTGCCCCCACCCTCTTCCTCTCCTGCTTCAAGTTGACCTCAACAGCTGCGAGCCTTGGGATATTCCAGGTCTCTCTCTCTCTTAATTATTTATTGAATTTACAACTGGTTTTTCACCATATATATTTGGTTCTTGCTAAAGGAATAGTAATTGTTTTGATGCTTATCTCTCAAAAAATAAAAACAAAAATTAGCCTTTAATCCAAGAACGTGCATGTGTGCGAGGAAGGAAGAAATTGTTAAATATTACTCTCATTGTCTACTATTAATTGGTCTACTCTGACACAGTTCGGGTTTTAAGAATTGTAATATGAAGTCGATGAAAAAAGCTGATATACAGAATGCAAGTTCTACTTTTATAAATGAGTAAGTAGAGCGTGTGGTCTATTAAAAAAAATAGTACTCCATCTGTTGGTGACGGCACATGTTTTAAGTATATAATTAGTAAAATTTAAAAGATATAAAAACAAAATATAATTGAAGTATTATTAGTGAAAAATAAGATTTATCTTAGAAAATATTTATCAAATACTATTAAAGAAGAATTAATTTTATGGGACATTAAAATAAATTTTTTTTATGAGATGGGAGATATAGTTTTTAATAGACTTAAAAGGAATTATGAGATAATTATTGGTGGAGGAATGCATTAGGAAAGAATCTTGTGAATGGATAAACCCCGAAGTGCGTGTAGACAAGGTAATTGAGTTTGAAAAATGGAATATATACTTACCAATCATCCCACAAAAATTCTCAATCAATTACCTTTTTGAAGAAATCGACACTTTTGGTCTTGTCATAAGCTTAAGATGGAGACAGCTATTAATTTCAGATAATTTGTTCAAACTCATATAACCATACGCGTGGACACCTTCAAATCTCAACCACAATCTCACTTCAAATTAGACACCTACAATATTTCTCTATTAGCAATAGTGGTTGGCAAAAATTAGAGCTCCATAATAATTATTCATGTCCCATTTCACACTTGCGTCACCTTCTTTATCTTATACACTTGGCTATGCAAAATTACATAGTTGAGACATTGACACTTTGCCAATATATAATAATTCAATTGGCCTTATGGGGACATCCCTCATCACCAAAATAGGGACTCGTTTGGCACCCATAGCAGCCACACCACGTGTCGCCAGCCAACTTGTCACATCACTGGCCGGCTGTTCAGTGGTCTGGACATATTGCCACGTGGTGTGTCCAGTCAATTACAATTACAGAAAAAGAGAGAAATTACTTGTATATATAATTGTGATTGGCTGGACACACCATGTGACAATATGTCCTGACCCATTGAACTTTTATTCCTAAACCTCCTTCTAAGCTAAAAAATTATTTTTAATTCATATAATATCATCGAATTTTTGGTATGAGTCATTGTGCAAAATTCCTTATTATCACAACAAATTATATATAGGAAAATTATTATTGTATCGAAAATTAGAATTCAAAAAAATTTCTGCTTCCGTTCCTGCTAGAACATCATTTCTCCATCGATTGCGATTGGTCCATAGATGTGGGGAGTTCTACACTATGTGATGTTGGTTTATACTTAAATATATATACATGGTGATTTAAATAAAATTTGTGATTGTCTTATTAGAGTATGCATGTGTGGGAGGCAAGGAGTGGTATTTTTACAGCCAAAGGGACCGGAAATATGCAACCGGGCTTCGGACAAATCGGGCCACAGTATCGGGCTATTGGAAGGCCACGGGCAAGGACCGGGCCATAATCCACAAGGGAGTCCTAGTCGGCATGCGAAAGACGCTGGTATTTTATCAGGGCCGGGCCCCCAGAGGCCAAAAGACCGAGTGGGTCATGCACGAGTTTCGCCTCGAAGGAGCCCACGGGCCCGGCCCGAAATCGGTCTCCCCCTTTAAGGTAGCATACCTATCTAATAATTTATTATGTCGTTAATCACGATCTAATCCCTTGACTAATCACAATCAAGTTGATCATTTATATTCGACATGATCTTCAACTTGTTAATAGTATTATGGAAGTCATTAAATTACAGGCTGTTTTCATTTTAAAAAGACTTCTCCGAATATCCCAATTATTCTAATCCAAATTTCGTTGCCTTGTGCATAAAGAATTCAATGAATCACGACAATTAGTTATTTGGCTTTATACTAATTTAATCCTACCCATATAATACCCTTTTGTCGTTTTCTGCTTTCCGCTCACCAGAAAGTAGGTGTAATACAGTTCTCTTGATAATGAAATACACAAGCAAATTGCTGAAAAATTATCAAATTTGGTTAAATTCTGACCAATCCAAAACTTTTAAAATTGACAATTGTATATAATTCTGACAATTTTTTTCAATTGTCCTATTATAAAAAATTCGGCGACTTATATAATTTATTTTTTATGTAGGAGTATAATACTTTCTCCATCCTCCGTTAATAGTCCCATTTGCTACTAGGAGTAGTATTTTTTCCATCCGTGAATAATTGTACTATTTGTTTTTTTATTACTTTTGATAATGAATTTCATATATCATTCAAAATTTCTTAAAAACTAGTAATCTATAAAAATAAGATTCATTTTTTGCTAACCTTTTTTATTCCGGTACATTTACATATATAGTAACTTTTTCTTCTTTCTTACTTTACTCTCTCTTACTTTATTCTCTCTACTTTATTCACTTTTTACTTTATTCTCTCTACTTTTTTCTCTTTCTTACTTTTTTATCTATTTATTTAACACACTCAACATTCATTTCTTAAACTCCGTGCCGAAAAGTTCCGCCTCAACTATGAGGGAAAAACTAGTAATCTATAAAAATAAGATTCATTTTTTGCTAACCTTTTTTATTCCGGTTTACATTACATTTCTTAATATCAGAGTAGTCAGAGTGAGTCTTTTATTAGCGGATGAAGGGAGTATGTCTTTAGTGCCCTCTTGTAGAAAAGTTACCTACATGTATGATGCTAGACTTATCGACTATTTCTAAAAGTTATGAAATTGACTAAAAATTATAAATCAGTGATTTTTCTCACTCGTTATCCATTTATTTATTACTCTATTCATCCACGACCAATAGTTATATTTTATTTTATTTTAATCTATCCATAACCCTAAACAGGATTGGGTTCTATGCCGAGTGTTCTTCAAGAGCAGATCAGAAACCCCAGCCAGATCAGAGGAAGCCCCCGGGAGCAGCCGCTTCGACGTCGTCGCCACACCATCATCCCCGCCACTGCCGCCCCTAACGGACCCCTTCTTCCCATTCGACGCCGCGGATCAGTATAATCACGAGCTGCAGGTGCCCTGCTTCTCCATTTTAAACAACAACCAAACGGACCCTAATTTCTCGATCCTCGGCCACATGGACCCGCCCCCGGTCCATGACCCGTCTCCCTGCGACAAGACGATGATCAAAGCCGTCTTGAATCATCTCACCAAAATGGAAAGTGAGATCGATGATCGGACGAGCATGCAAGGCGGCTCCCCGAGCTTCGAGGCCGACAGCTATCTGTCGGAGGTGGTGTGGAATAATAGCTACTCGTGATGTTGCAATTCTTGGAAACATGTGATTGTTTTTTGGGAATTTTCATCAAGATTGGAGTTTTGAAGCCAAGAAATTAAGATTAATGTTGTTAATGCTATTGGTTTAGATTAGATATAGGTTTGTATCAATGTACATGAAATGTTTGGTATGTGCAATTGGATACTTGTAAGAAAGAATATATTTACTAAGTGATGTTAATTAGAACTGTATATGCTTCTAATTTTAATATTTTCTCAATTTCCTCGTGAAAAAATGATCTGATTTCCTATTTGGCTACGTCGATTTATAAAAAATGATCTCAATAAAAATCACAAATTAATAAAATTCATAAATCTAAGCAAACTATTTATAGAATCCCGATAGTTCATAATTGGATCATGATTAATAATCTTGTTTTACCATATCATACTTAAACTTACATTTTTTATTTATTTATTCATTTGAAACCCACTCTGCCCCATGTTTCATTAAATACATGACATACATGGTAAATATACAACCTTTTTAAATTAGGCAGTTGCTGGTGAGTTTACATATTGAAATAATTTAATTGGTACTAAATTAGAATTGGGTTAATTGGCTGTCCATTTTCTTAAGTAATAGTAGTATATAGATAATAGATTACCTTCCAAGTCAATGAAATTCAATTGGTTGATTCATCTACTTGACTTTGTAGACTTAATCAAGAATATAAAATGATGTATTGTTATCTGGAATTAATACATGGTTTACTAGCAACTAGTACTATAAAATAGTTGTACTAGTATTAATTAGTTTGTTTACATTCATAAATTTAGCAGTTGGGTGGCTATATATGTGTACATTGTCATTTAATAATAAAATAATGTAGTAATAAAAAATCAGCTGGTGATATATATATTCACAATTAATCAACTAATTAGAGCACAATTATTGATTACAAATCATATTTTACTTCACATTTTATCGAAATAATATTTAAATAATTCACTAATAACTCTCTTCCCATTCATAGTTCTAATAAGAGCGTCGACAGAAAAAGATAAAATCACTAATCACTAATAGTCATAACGAAGACGACATGTGTGTCAAACAAAGCAACTTTACCACTACCAAAAACATTGGAGATAAATCGACCTTTGAAAACATCATGTCATGACCCCTTGCAATAATTAATAGTGAAAAAAATAATTAAAAAAATTGAGGTGGGCATTTTTAAAGTTGAATGTCAAAGAAGATGAAATCATATGAAGTGGAATTGCGTGGTGAGATTATACACATTGCCAAACACTAGACAACAAACAAATTTAGAGGGCTGCGTTAGTGTTCCAAATAAGAATAATTTGACTATCACTTTCACCCATCTAACTAAATAGGTAAGAAGACAATTATGTCAAAGGAAATAACTTTAAAGCAAATGTAGAACAAAGATCTTACACCAGTCCACAACTCCCCCTTTTAAATTTTGGAATAATGTGCATCCAAGTACCAATGGGTGGTTAGGATCAACTGGAAATATAAATCACTAAAAATCCCTCTAAAAAAGATCTCGATAAAAATCGTGATGTATTACATGTGTGATCTATATTTTATTATTGCAATACTATGAGCTAGTGATCTGCGTTTTATGACTGGATATGCGACACCCAATAATTGTTTTGAGTATATGAAAGGAGTTTCTTATTCTGTATAAAGATGCGGTTAGACTACCTTTGATGGACGAGGACTGTCGAATTATTCTCAGCAATTCGCTTATATTTTTTATTTCTCGTTACGATAAAAAAAGACACTTTTAATGCAAATAAGGACGCTAATTTGTGTTTCAAAATATATCACCAATGCTTCAAAAGAACCTCCTTATTGTTGCTATCCCAACTAAAATTAGAGGACGCAAATGGAAGCGTACTAAAAAAAACAAAAGATTAAGCTAATTTGTCCTTAATTTAAGTACGTTTTTTTTTTCGTCCTAAATTGTTACTATTATTTTTTAAAACTTTCCAACACAAGCGATTGATAAAATTTTTATAGTATTTATACTGATTTAAAATAGAATACTTCGTTGTTAAATAAATCGATACATACAATGATAAAAACATCATCACTAATGTTAATAAGAAGTAAAAAACCAATATTATTTTAGACTTTTTAGTAGTAACGGTTCTACCAAGAAATTAGAAAATACTCCATAAAATATAAGGAATGGCTGTAGTTAAAGTAGAAATGGATAACAATTAAAAACAATAAACCTCAATAGATATATTGTTGTTTCTTATCTAAGGTAGATAGAACTTCCATAATCCATAACATGATCAGATTCTTGTTGCTAGTGTGAATACATGAATCACGTCAAAGTCACTTTGAGCTTCCATTATTTTTGACAGATTATAACTATTTGTATTTTTTATTAGTCTAGATTTAATATCAAAACCATTTTAAAAAAAAGTTATTGGCCTCAATTCACCCACCGGTTTGTGATGAATTTACTTTCTCAAAATTATAAGTTATAACCATTCATATTTAAAACGGTAGATAGCTGAATCTTGCACAAATTTCATTATTCAGTAATAAAAATTTTGAAAATTGAAATGATATCATCATTATTTAGTGCAAAATTAAAACCTTCACATTTTTATCCATCGCCGAAAATTAACACGTCATACTCTATAAAATTTATTTTCTGCAAAGATTGCACAGCCCGCTACAGCCCATTGGGCCTCCCCATAAACTCCTCAGGTGGCCCATGATAAATAATAATAATAATAATAATAATAATAATAATAATAATAATAATAATAATAATAATAAATGACACATATTTGTTGATTTCACTTCCATTTAATTTTTTGGGTTGTGTATTGGATTGGATTGTGCTGGAATATTTTGGGTCATGCCATATTACAGTGTTCTTATCATAATTTTGTTGAAATGATTTTGAATTTTGGGCCAGCGTAGTATACTGGGCTTGGATCTCCTGCTGTGGAAGAATCACGGCAGGGGATGTTGTTCCTCACATCTCAATTTTTTAAATTTTTTGTTTTTTCTTTAAGTATTACTCCCTCCGTTCCATAGTAATTGAGGCGTTTCTTTTCGGCACGGAGATTAAGAAAAATTATGTTAGGTGAGTTAAGTAAAGGGAGAGAGTAAAGTGAAAAATGAAAAAGGTAGAGAGATGAAGAAAGAATAAAGTAAGAGAGAGTAAAGTATGTGTGGAAAAATATGTACTTTTACTAAAAAGAGAAATGACTATATTACTATGGAACGTACCAAAATGACAAAATGACTCTATTACTATGGAACGAAAAGAGTATATTTTAAGTATGAAAAATTGGGATGTGAGGAACATCATCCCCTGCTGTGATTCCTCCACAGGGGATCCAAGCCCATAGAATACTAAAGATAATTGAAGTAAACCATAAATATGTATGATCAAGAAGCGCGCCGCCGGCAAGGATGCCGAGGAGGGTGACCGCTCATATGGCCTAGCCGTGGTGCCTCCGACATAGACATCGCCACTTGGGGACAAATCATTCCGGTCATAGATACGGCTGCATATGCCATTTTCATTCAACATTAGTTGAAATTTGAAAATCACCGTTACTATAAAACGAGATAATCAGATAATAGTAATTTAAATCATAAAATTTGATCAAATTTTGATTAGTCTCATAATATTGATTAAAAGTGGAGTCAGAAATTTATTTCGGGGGAGCAAAAAATTAAAACAAGAGAGAGGAAGAAAAAAATATAGTACATGAACAAAAATTTCAGAATTATAGGAACAACAAGTACTGAAAAAATTAAAACAAATCAATTTTATAATAAATTATTTATATGAAAATTTGGTTAGGTACAAGTTTTAAATTTGAATGTATATGTAAGAGAGAGGGAGATAAAGTGTAGTGTAAGTAGTGTTAGTAGAGAGTGAGCTTCACATTATTAGTAGTGTGGTGTAATGATACATGTTTAAATAAAATATTGGGAGTAATACGTTGTTTAACTATTCGAAAATTAGAAACTTCATAACTAATAAGAAAATAATTTATACAAAGTACTTTTCAGTAGATTAAATTATGAAAATTCAATATTTTTTATAAATCTGTCTCATGAATTCACAACTTCTTATGTCTCATCCATTCACAAAAACAACTTAATTCTCATGTCTCATCAATTCAAGATGATCAAAAGGTAGAAAGGAAAAAATATTCAAACTTAATAAAACGACGTCAATTCAAAATCTACAAATATGTCGTTTTGTACACGATCTAGCAATTGCGTGAAAATAAAACCTTTAGATTCTGTTTTCAAACTTTTTACTGTACGTAGTAGACTAATCAAAATTAAATCAACTTTCATAATTAAAATCTGTTTCATATTCTATACAAGAGTAGGGCTGAAAATTTAATCCGCGGGATTCGGGTATTTCTGATCCAGTCCCAATACCCGACGGGTTTTGGGTACCCGAAACCCGAAATTATGGGTTCGGGTACGGGTTTGGGTAGTGAATGTTAGGATTCTTCGGGTTTAGGGTACCCGAAACCTGTATTAGAATACCCGACTAATACCCGATTAAACCCGATTAATTATGTATTTGTGATAAATATTTTGAGTTATAAAGTTCTTAGTTTACTATTTGGATTATGTTTGGTTGCTTTGACATTATTTAGATTATATGTTTGGTTGCTTTGACATTTCATTGTTCTATTATCTCGACTTTAATACTTCTTTACATTCGTGTTCGGTTCATGTTGCATTATTTATTTTCTTACTTGTTATCTTTTGAAAATATATAGTTTATTAGTTATGTTTTTTCCATTTTATTTACATGTTCAGTTAATATCTTAAAAAAATAATCTCTTTTATGTTTCAATTTATACCAAAAAAAAATTATTTTAAAATTAATTGTCTATTTGTCTAATGTCTATTTTATATAATATAGGAGTAGAATTATAGTCAATAAATAGTACTCCGTATTGTGTTATTTTAATAATCTCTATTCTCATCACAATTTAATTTATATAAAAGAATAAATTCCAAATATAATAATTCCGGGTTTATGGGTACCCGATTAGTTGGGTTCGGGTACCCGCATCGGGTATTAGGATACCCGAATTCACATACGGGTCGGGTATTGGGTATGATATTTTTGAGATTTCGGGTTCGGGTACCCGAATTTTCGGGTTTGGGTACCCATGGGTACCCGAATTTACACCCCTATACAAGAGGGAAAATCTTTTTTGGTCCATGAACTTTGCCAAAGTATTATTTTAGGTCCGTGAACTTTCAAAATATCATTTGAGCTCTGCCAACTATGGGTTAATATCAATTAAAGTACTTTTTTACTATTTCCAATTTTTCTGTACGAAAATACCCTTAATATTTTATGGGTATATATTTTTAATAAACTTATCATATACTCATATTTTTTATAAATATCTTTACTATATATTTGATGAATTTTCTAAATATAATTGCACCTTCAATATTATCACTTAATTTTGTGACATGCAAGAAAAGATCCTTATTCAATTTTTTATTATTAAAGAAAAGTTCTTTATTCAATTTTAAAATTCTTTAATATAAAAAATTGAATAAGGATCTTTTTCTGTATGTCACAAAATTAAGTGATACTACATCCGTCCTCCAAATTTTGATACAGTTTACTATTTCGGTCCGTCCCTGAAAATTCGACACACTTCACTTTTTACCATTTTTGGTAGTGGACCCCATATTCCACTAACTCATTCCTACTCACATTTTATTAACTAATACTTTAAAAGTAGGACTCACGTCCCACCAATTTTTTCAACTCACTCTCCATTGCATTTCTTAAAACCCATGCGGGGTCAAAGTGTGTCAAAATTTGGGGGACGGAGATAGTAATATTGAAGGTCAAATTATATTTAGAAAATTCGTCAAAAATATATTGTAAAGATATTCATAAAAAATATGAGTACTATATGATAAGTTTATTAAAAATATATACCTTTTAAGGTATTGAGGGTATTTTCGTCCAGAAAAACTTGGAAATAGTAAAAAAGTACTTCAAATGATATTAACTCATAGTTGATGGACCTCAAATGATATTTTCAAAGTTCACGGACCTAAAATGATACTTTGGCAAAATTCGTGGACCAAAAAAGATGTTCCCTCTATATACAATTATAAGTCACCTGTCGCCGTCAACGTTAGCACCGTATTTGTGGACAAATTGGTAGACACCCTTTCCGTGGGCTTCCTAATCCTACCGGAGCCCACCAGAAAGGGCATCGACGCCATTTCTCAAGTCCATGCCGCTGCCAGTTCCGTCACAAAATCAATAATTAATTAATTAATTAATTAAGGAAAAGCAGAAATTAAACCATAAGGTGTGTCTGAGCTCATTACTGTGCTTGTTGTTTCATGTAGATACAACTGTTTGGAAATGGATCAGCACCTGCTGTGCACAGCAGGTGCTGTGCTATTTCTACATGTGCAATTAAACAAAAAGAAATGGAAAATAAAAATAAAATAAAAATAAGTAAAGTTGCGTTTCATTCACAAACGGTTGTGTTTTAAACACAGCACAACAATGTTGTGCTGTGCACAGCATGGGATCCATTCCCTTCCGTTGTCGAGACACGTGGCTCCTTCTATGGTTTGCTTCTTCAGGTTAAAACGTTATCACAATTGCTGCAACATTCTATGCGTTCATATATTTTGAGCCTCTTCCCAATCAAATAAATTAAAATGAAATTTTAGGCTCAATATTTAATAAATTGCAAATTGATACGAAACTAGTAATCCTACGTTGGATTTTTGATATAATATATACAAATGTTATGTTTTACTACTATTTCAGATATTAGGAAATTTGAGTTGGGTCTGAACACCTCGTGTGTGCATTATTATATTTTATTATATGGCTAACGTTGTTGAAAGTGGAATTCTTGTCAGAGGTCAAGAAAATAAAAATAGCTTATAGCCTTATATTATTAGAGAAAAAAAATTGTATGAACACATCATGTGAGCATTTTGGTATTACTAAGGTTGAACGTTTGAAAATGGAATTCTTGTTGTTAGGGGTCAAGGAAAAGAATATTTCCTTACAACTATTACACGTGAATACTACTAGTAAACATAATAACAACGCAAATTACCACATCTCTTACTCACAAAGTGGTCTACTAACTTCATAATCCCTTCTCACTATTCAATGATTCATAGTATATCTTATTTTTTTTTAATATTATATAATACTCCTTCCGTCCCACTTCAGAAATTTCATTTGAGTTTTATTTTTTATACCCCCTCCTCCCACTAAAGATGTCACACTTATGGGACAGAGGGAGTATTAATTTTATAATAAAATGTGAGTGGAAAAAGGTTCGTAGAATGTGAGGCCTATTACATTTATAAGATATTCTAATCGAGACTTCTAAAGTGTGACACCTAAAAAAGGTAAACCGATGCTCCTAAAATGGGACGGAGGGAGTATGACAGCAATTAAATTGAACGTTCTTTTTGAATAAAATTCAAGTTAATTAAAAATGAGTGTTTATACTATATGAATTAATTTAATTAAGTAAACGTAATGGTGTGAAAACGAAGTGGCCCACGTGGAGAATTGGTCACCCGCCGTGGTTGACTTTCATATTCTTCCACCCAAATCAAATAAATTTTCAATATTCTCATTCTACTTTATTTCGATCCATCATTGAATATTGATTAACTTGTTCCTAAGTTCCTTACATTTCAAATTAGTACGTAACAAGTTTGGAACAATAATAACTCGCTCTAATCACCGGAGACTTTAATTTGCTCTATTTTATTCCATTCCCTCAATCAAGATTTCGGAGCCTTACTTCAGCTGCAGGTGCTTAATCTCAACTGGGTTTGTCTTAATTTATGTTGTTTCCACTAATCTCTCTCTCGTTTCAGTTGCTAGTGATTGATCAAGGTGTTACTCGATTTTTTTCTCATCAAGACTTAAATTTTATCCCTTTATTTTTTTGGTGTGTGTTTTTGGGTGGGATGGCATTGCAATTTTAGTGTTGAGGAGGCTATCATGTGAGTTTTGATTGATTTATGTAGAATATATATTTATTTATAGGCCAGCTTAAGAGTAGAGCTTATGCATTTATTCCATCTATTTTTTGGGTATGTTACATGATCTGTCCTGTCTATTTCTGAAATGGGAAGTAATCTCATATAGAATTTCATTAACAGTTGTCTAAAAAAACCAGAGTTTGATGCATAATTTCAAATCTCTTGTTGAATATCTTGATTTTGATTGATGTTTAGCTAGTCAAATTGTGGCTTACATGAACATTTTGATTTAAAAGGGTGTTTTTTTTGTTGTAGTTATCTTGATTTTGATGAAGGTGGCTTCCTTTCGTTCTCTTATGAGAGCGTCTAGTGTTTCGCTACTACTCAAGCAGGGTGTTTTACGTAGCTTTATTTTCGTAGATATTTGGGAATATCCACGTACATTGTGGTTCATAGGATGTTAATTTAATTGAAATCAATATATATGATTTTAACAAAAAGTTAATTCTGATTTATATAGCTTTTGTTTGTTGCAGTTTTTACATTGTGAAGCAATCTATCTGTGTGTGGCTATATCAGGCTGAAGTTGGTGGTGAATCCTATAGTTATGTCCTGTTTATCATTCTTATTCGAACGAAATTCAGCAAGAGGCGATCCCGAGCTTGGAGATGGTAAATCTCTAGCTTGTATTTCATGTCACATTTTTGTGTTGATACTAATGAAGCTAAATCATTTACAGAGCTCCCAGGAGTGCAAAATGTTACTCTATACTCATACAAGGAGCTAGCAATTGCAACCAATGATTATAGTCCAGAGAATAAAATTGGGGAGGGAGGATTTGGTTCCGTCTATAAGGTAAAAGTCTCGTCTCGTCTTGTATTTTTCATTGCATTAGTTAACAAAATTCACTTAAACCTTTTTCGATAAATAGGGAAAACTTAGGAATGGGCAGATGGCTGCAATTAAGGTTCTCTCTGCTAACTCGAGTCAAGGAGTGAAAGAGTTCTTGACGGAGATTGAAGTGATCTCCGACATAGAGCATGGGAATTTAGTGAAGCTTTATGGTTGCTGTGTCGAACGGAATCAAAGAATCCTCGTTTACAACTACCTCGAGAATAACAGCCTAGCAAAGACACTTCTTGGTAATGCCTTGTTATAGTAAATATCTAGTTTTTCTTTACTAGGTAAGTTTGTCTGATGATCTCTAACAAACTGTAGGTGGGGGCCACTGCAGCATCCATTTTAGCTGGAAAACGCGGGTCAAGATCTGCACGGGAGTTGCTAGGGGGCTTGCCTATCTTCACGAGGAAGTTAGGCCACGTATCATCCATCGTGACATCAAAGCAAGCAATATTCTTCTAGACAAAGACCTGACCCCGAGGATTTCAGATTTCGGCCTTGCCAAGCTCATGCCTCCAAACATGACTCATGTTAGTACGCGTGTTGCGGGAACCATGTAAGTTGCAGCATTGAATCCAATGGCTTCGATGTTTTTGGAATCCAAATCTCGTCTTAACTTTTGAACATGTGTTTCTGTTATTGCAGAGGCTATTTGGCACCAGAATACGCGATAAGAGGGCACTTGACACGTCGTGCTGATATTTACAGCTTTGGGGTTCTTCTTATCGAAATAGTCAGCGGGAGATGCAATACAAATAGCCGATTACCCATAGCAGAGCAGTATATTCTCGAAAGGGTAAACCACATAACGAACTATCAAGTAGCGTTGTTTTAACTTATTCGCTCGATATTTTCTCATATAACTACACAAGTCTCCCTGGATGTCATGTTTTCAAGCATGTTTGAGCCCTGAGACTTTTTTAAGTAGTTTTGATTACTAAAATTCATGTATTTGTGGATGCAGACATGGCAACTTTACGAGAGCAAAGAGCTCGTGTTGCTAGTGGACACAGCGTTGAACGGAGATTTTGATGCTGAGCAGGCTTGCAAGTTCTTGAAGATCGGTCTGCTCTGCACGCAGGACTCTCCTAAGCTTCGGCCCTCAATGTCGACTGTTGTCCGGATGCTTACGGGAGAGAAAATTTTGGATGAAGATGCAATCACGAAGCCGGGGTTGATCTCTGATTTCATGGACTTGAAGATCAAAACAACCGATCCCAAGCCAAAGGTTGACAACGCGCACCAGACGTCGTCCAATTTCAACTCCTCGGGCTCCGATAGCGTGGAGAAATCGACATGGACTTCTGCACCTTCTTCTCATGCTACCTTCTCTTATCATTTGAGGGATTGATTTTTTATTTGTAAGAGAAATTTTCTTAGTTTTTTTGTACAATTTTGTGCCTGGCTTGCTTTAGATTGTGTTGTTCACTTTGTTCTTCTTTTTTATTTTCCTTGTTTTGTTCATAGGTTGTGATTCTCATGAAATGAGATATCTGTGTAAATAAAGTTGTCTATGTAAAATTAATTGCTTCTATAAATTTGGAACCTCTGCATGTGAAATTATGTAAATTAGTAGTACCTTTTATTGCAAAATTGATTATTGGTGAGGGCGTATATTTCTGTTGTTGCATTTCACTTTGTAGACATTAATCTTGATAAATCCACTATAAATCAAAATGGAAATTGATTCATATTCTAAGAATATTTTAGTCTTAAAAAAATGCCTTCAAGCTCAGTCATAGTTTAAACAAACGCTAGTCTACAATTTGCATTGGATATACATATATATTGAAAATAAAATTAAAAAATTTTGACTTTTCCAGCACATGATGGCAATTGGTATCTGTATAGGTCAACTAATATTTTACTCGGTTAAAATAACAAAGAGAAACAGAATCCATATGGGTAACTTTTTTTTGTGTGATTAATAATAATTAGACTCAAAATTCAAATTGGTCATTTTTATTATTTTACCCCGGAATCATCTACCTCATTTGTAGAATATGATGATTTAAATTTTGTTTGAAAATTAAAAACTATAGCGATTTCCAAAATTTCCACCAAAACCATGATTTTATTAATTATTACGGGCATTTCAAACTTGAATTTATTGCATTTTGTATATTTTAAAAATATATTGCAACGTGACTAGTATAATTACTTGAAGTACTCCTGATCATTATTAGAGCATCCCCAACGCGGAGGGGACGGGCCGCGATTGGGGTCCAGCTCGGGACGCAGGCGTCAAAACGGAGGAGATTTCCGGGCTGGGACGGTCCCGGTGCCGTAGTTGCGTCCCCGGGCCGTTCCCGGGGGCCGGCCCGGCTCAGGGTTAGGCGTTCCCGTGCCGCAATTCGAGAGTCCCGGCCCGGCGTTAGAGGTGAAGCAGGCCGTGACCCGTTGCCCCAATTTCTGATTTTTTAGGGTTTTGTTGCATTTTCTAATTTTAAATTTTTGTTGCATTTTGTTTTTTTTTTGCATTTTTTTTGCTGTTCTAATTTTTAATTTTTTTTAGTTTATAATTTATTATTTTTGAATTTAAAATGATATTCTTATATTATAATTGCTCAATATTTTGAATTTTTTCATGTAAAGTAGGTTACAGTTTTGAATATTGTAATTTAATAGTTGTGGCTCGGAATGGGGCCTGCATGGCTAGAGGAATTGTGGTCTGTGACTCAAATTTAGGAGAATGATAACGTGGAGGGGACTTGAAGCCTGAATTGGAGACAGGTTGGGAATGCCCTTATGCGTACAAGGCATTTTCTAAATGAAAACTAGCTAGTAATTAATCCTACGTTGGATTTTCGATATGATATCATTATCAACCATATTATGTGTAGTATTTTACATACAAATGTTCCAGTCTGAACACCTCGTGCGTGCTTATTGTAATAACGTTGTTAAAAATGGAAATCTTGTCAGATCACAAATAGTTGCAATTTTTAATGACTAATGACAAAATTGAATTCTTATTGGCAGTGGCCATGAATAAGCATTTCCATACAATTATTAAACAAAACAAAATAAGTATTTCCATACAATTATTAAACAAAACAAATTAAATCTGTAGATGGATGGGAAATGTGAATTCAGGGATGTGATCATATCATAACCCATATTATGGTGATAACCTAATAACCCTCATTTTATGGATGAAAAATATCATTTTATGGAACATAATATTATTTTATGGAATAAAAGTATCATTTTATGCATGCTGAAAAAATATCATTTTTAGTAAGAATGATACTTTTGATCCATAAAATGATAGGGTTATTAGGTTATCACATAAATATGAGTTATGATATGATCGCACTCTCGTGAACTCAAATACATTGTGGAAAAAATAAGCTATATTGATTAATTGCTCAAATTATATTCTTCACTCCACATCTTTTATTCAAAAGTGGTCTCTTTTATTCACTCCACATCTTTTATTTTTAATGAAAAATACCAAGTTCATTAAAAATAAAAATTTATATGTGATTAATTCCTAATTTTAGTTATATTCATATGCCAAACACAACAGGTATCATGTGGTATGCTCCCTTTATGTGTGTATCAAACCAAATTTATAGTAGTATATTTTTAAAAATGTTATAATTATTTATGTTTTGTATAGTAAGAAAAATTAAAGGAGGGTGTGAGTGTGACACACAGTGGAAATAAGGTGAGTAGGAATACGCGTTTAACTTTAAACACTAATTTAATTGTACTTTAGTTTTATCCATGATTAATTATTGATTACTTACCAAACAAGTTTGGAAGAAAATACAAGTATCTTTAATTCTAGTTAAATTTGGCCCCTCCTTCTAGATTTCGAGGCTCTTCTGTTCTCAGCTACAGGTGCTTAATCTCAGCTGTTTATCTTTAATTTATTCTGTTTCCACTAATCTCTCTCTTGTTTCACCTACTCATTGATCAAGGGATTTTTATCCCTTTATTTATTGGCTTTGTGTGTTTTTGATTGATTTATGGAAATAATTTGTTGTAGGCCAGCTTATGATTAGAATCTATTTTTAGGTATGTTAATATTATGCTGTCTATTTCAGAATTGGGAAGTGATCTCATATAAAAATTGTCATCATCAGTTGTCTAAAAAAAGCAGAGTTTGATGTATATATTCAAATCTATTGTTGCATTTCTTGATGTTGATGTTGATAGATGTTTTAGTTCAATTACTACATGTATTAATTGATTTGGATAAATGTGGCTTCCTTTTGTTCTCTTGTGAGAGCGTCTAATGTTTCGCTATTACTCAAGCAGGGCGTTTTTACGCAGTATTGTGATGCGTATATAGCCGTATTGTTGTAGATATTTGGGAAATGCATGTACATTGCGGTTACTAGGATGTTAGTTGAATTGAGGGAAGCCCATTTTAGCATCCTAAGTAGCTCCCGGAATGAACTCGGTATATAGTAATTTTAACTAAAAGTTTTGAGTTATAATTCTATCTGCAGCTGAAGTCACTGGTGAATTCGATAGTTATGGGCTGTCTACTTTCCAAAATTGGACAAACTCAGCAAGAGGCTATCCCGAGCTTGGAAATGGTAAATCATTTTCTTATTTGTTCACATTTTCACATTTCTTGAAGCTGCAATTGCTTATTTGTTCACATTTGCTTTATTACTTATATCATCTTTCTGTTGATACTAATGAAGCTAAATCATTCACAGCGGTCGCAGGGTGCAAAATGTTACTCTATACTCGTACGAGGAGCTAGCAACTGCAACTGATAATTTTAGTCCAAGGAACAGAATTGATGAGGGAGGATCTGGTTCCCTGAGTAAGGTAGTTGCATTAGTTAACAGAATCCACTTATATTCTTTTAGAATTCTGACTGAAATTCTCTTGGTATATATAAATAGAAGCCAGCAATTCCAACCAATGATAGTAGAGAGGGAGGATGTGGTTTGGTCTATAAGGTAAAAGAGTGTTATTGTCTTGTATTTTTCATTGCATTAGTTAACAGACAGAAATTGTGTTTGTATGAATAGGGAACACTTAGGGATGGGCAGGTGGTCGCGATTAAGGTTCTCTCTGCTGACTCGACTGAAGGAGTGAAGAAGTTCTTGACGGAGATTGAAGTGATCTCAGACATAGAGCATAAATATTTGGTGGAAGTTTATGGTTGTTGTGTGGAACGGAATCAAAGAATCCTTGTTTACGGTTACCTAGAGATGGACAGTCTAGCAACAACACTCGTTGGTAATGCCTCGTAGAGAGTTTTAGTCCTCGTGATTGTAAATATCTATGTTTTCATTCTTATTATCTGCAGGTGGTGGTAGCATCTATTTTGCCTGGGAAACGCGAGTTAAGATCTGCACGGGAGTTGCTAAGGGGCTTGCCTATCTTCATCTGGAAGTTAGACCCTATATCGTCCACGGAGATATCAAAGCAAGCAATATTCTTCTAGACAAAGACCTGACCCCAAAAATTTCAAACTTTGGTCTTACCAAGCTCATGCCTCCAAACACGACTCGTGGAGCCAAGTACGTTGCAACATCTCATTCACTTGTGTTGTATTAACTTATGATCATGTTTTCTGTTATTGCAGGGGTTATTTGGCACCAGAATACGCGATGAGTGGTCAGTCGACAAGCTGTGCAGATGTTTTCAGTTTTGGGGTTCTTCTTATGGAAATTATCAGCGGGAGACGAAATATAAATACCCGATTACCAGTAGCAGAGCAGTATATTCTTGAAAAGGTAAACCTCATCAACTTTGCTGCTATCATCTCTTTGTAAAGCTCTCGTTGCGTCCTTATAATGTGTATTAACGACGGCTACGCTCTGCAAACACGAGCTATCAAGTAGCGTTCAACTTAATTTTCATATAATTGCACAAGTCACATTTGTTTTGTTTTTGTTTTTGTTTTCTTGAGAAGAATCTTGTCATATTTTTTATAAATGCAGGCATGGAACCTTTATAAGAGAAACAAGCTCGTAACACTAGTGGACCCATGGCTCGACGGATGCTTTGATGAGGAGCAGGCTTGCAAGTTCTTGAAGATCGGTCTGCTCTGCACACAGGACTCTCCAGAGCTTCGACCCTCCATGATGAGTGTTGTCTCGATGCTTACCGGGGGGGAAAATTGATGAAGATGAAATCACGAAGCCAGGGGGGGTTGGTCTTTGATTTCATGGACTTGAACATCAAAACATGACACTCACTTCACCTCCATTTTTGTCAGCTAAGACATTTTTTTCTTAGTTTTCTTGAACTATTTCTGCTTGGTTTGCTCTAGATTGCTTTGTTCCATTTTTTTTCCCAGTTTTTGAATTATCTTTCTATTTTCCTGGTTTTGATTGAAGACTGTGCTTCTAATGAAATGAGATATTTGTGTGATTGAAGTTTTGTCTATGTAAAATTGATTCTATAAATTTGGAACCACTGTTTAGTTGCATGTCATGAGTTTGTTTGATAAGAATTCAAGTGAAGTTTGTTTTTTTTAGACAATAAAAGGTGGGTTTCAACGAGATATTTTGGCTTTGGACGTTAACTGTTAGGGAAATTTAGAATATTGAACAAAAACGGATAATGTGAAAGTCGTGATAAATCACTTTCAGATCAAATCAATTTCGGTGGTTCTACCAAAATATTAGATCGGATACAATTCAGAAGATTCAAAACTATAATATGTTGATATTCGAGATAGTGTTGAACCAGAAGAATCGATCAGATTTTGAAGAAGACGAACCAGTGCATCTGTTGGGAAAAAACCGAAAAAAACTAATTTTCAAAAGGTTTCCGAAATTGCAAATTAGTCCTTTGACTTTCAGAAATTACATTTTCGGATGAATTTCTTATACAACAACTTCGTTGGACCCCGCTACCCGGGGGCGCTGCCCCCGGACCCCCGTTCATCTAACATCATAATGAATTCAAATAAGCGTGCACTCCGCACCTCCAGACTTATATGATGTCTTATTACGACAATACTGATCAATCAAGTTAATCCAATTACACTAAAATATCCGACATTAACCAATATAAACAATCAGATGTTAAATCCACTATAATATCAAAATTGAAAATAATTAGTGTTGAACTCTAAAAATATTTTATGTTAGTCAACCTCTCTCTCTATATATCCATTAAAAAGGTTTAAAAGCCCAGTCATAAAATCGCCAGTGAATATATATAATCTACTTCAATTTGCAGTGGATATACATATATATTGAAATTATAATAAAATGCAATATGACTTCTCCAACACATTAATGGCAATTTTCATTTGTAAAGGTCAACTAATAGTTTATTTTTCACTTGGTTAAAATAACAGTTGAATCCTGTTGCAATCACACACTATTTCCATTAATCATAGAAAGGGCAACTCTCTCTTTTTTTTTTTCTGATTAATAATACTAATAATTAGACGACAAATTCAAATTAGTTGTTGTCGTTGACAGCCAGCTCAATAATCAATTATGATAAAGCAATAAATATTTTTTAAATGGAACAACGATTTATGATTGGGTCAGTTTATTCCATCCTTCATTAAGTATTCATGTGATGATGTAAATTATTTTATGTAAGCAATGGAATATTTTCTTGATTTTTTTGATTGGTAATATATTTAATTTCTACTACAAGTACACAATTTATAATTACAAGCTGCGATTTTGGTAAATGTCAACCATAGACTTAATACTTTTTCAAAGTCGATGCCTTTTCCCCACGTAAAGTCTCTTTGCTTTGTCTTTTCAATTTTTCAACTGAATATATTTTTGATGAGAAATTTAATATAGTAGTAGTATCCTAGTTTATCATGTAATAATACTATTTTCCTAGAAATACAGAGCAAAAGTCCTATTCTTTATTTCATTATATTATGTCCAATTAGTATAAATGACCACCAACATAAAAATAGTCATCATTGAAAATCGGCAATTTACAACTAATAATATATTGTAAATTTAGTTTTGAACTTGCCAATTAAGGGCAAAACTGTTTTTTATGTCATAAAAATGGCTACTTTTAATATTTACAACTTTCTTTTTATATCTTTACAGCAATATTACAATGAATATGCTGATACATTAAGTCTAGAATAATCCAAGCACCTTCCAAGATTTTCTTCAAAGTGATATTAAAAAGAGGGAACTGCATAAATGATACTTGATCTTTCATTTTCGCACGCAAATGGTACCTGATCTTTATTTTATATTATTTTTGGTACCCAGTGACCAAAATAACCTTAGGTACCAAACTTGTGATTATTTTGTTATGGAGGATATTTTTGGAAATTTCCATTAAATAGTATACCAAACATGTGATTATTTTTTTCTTCATTTCTTATTTTTTTTTTTCTTCTTTAGTTTCTCCTTCTTTCTTTTTTCTTCATTTTCTTATTTCTTTTTAGTATTTTATCTTCCTTTCGAAATATCACAAAAATTTATGTGCGAAAGTGAAAGATCAAACCCCATTTATGTATATCACTCTATTAAAAATATCACAAAATTTCCCAAGTAAAATCCAACAAATAAAAAACACATAGCACATCTACAAAATAATATGCGAAATACTTTTAAACCAAACTAGCTATATCATCGGTAAAGCATCATTATAAGCCTATAATTTTAGAGAAAAAAATTGCCCCATCAAAACAAAAGATCGACTACTAATGGATACTAGGAAATATACTACTAATAAAAATCTCTCCCTTTACTTTACTTTTCACAGGCATTCTCTGAGTAAAGCGAATAAAAGCCTAGGGTTCCAACTTTTTCTCCCATGAGCCACTGATTATCAGCAGTTTCTCCACATTGTTTCCCTTCTACTTCACGTTCACTCGCTCAAAGTTTCAATTTTTCACCTATTTTGGTGATTTAATCGACTTTTCGCCTTGCTTGCTGGTGCAATTCTTCTTCAATTTTGGAGGGAGTTAGTTGCTTTAAGGGGGTCAAGAAAGCGAAAATGCCGTGAGTTCATTTATTGGGATTTTTTGCTTTTTTGGGAGACGTACATGTGAAGCTTAATTGTGGTGTTTTAAGTATGATTTCGTTGCTAATTTTCCAACTTGGAGCTGTTGAATCCTTTATTTAACTCTGTGGAGAAGGAATATTCTGGATCTTTTGTCGCTCTTGTTTATGCCACTTTGTTTGCTCAGACTCTGTCGATTCGCAATTGGGATCGCTTTTGCCGACTTATAGTAGCTGAGACTAAGTTAGATTTAGGAAATGCTTTGCAGATAAGGAGATGCCGCATCGCACATTTTGCGGTTGTGTTTATTGTTTATCAGTCAGTACATTTTAGGGATTTTAGGCGATGGAGGATATTGGGCTGTTCAATCAAGGGTGGAAATGGCTGCAATCGAAGGACTGTTATTCTGTAGCGAGGACGGGTCTGAGCTGTTTAAGAGACAAGATTGGGATTTTCAAGGAGCGGCATTGGCCGATGGTGTGTTGTGGATGTGCGAAATTCGGGAGAGGTCTTCTGTTCTTGTTGGTGTATTGGAAAAACTGCTCTATTTCTGGATTCCGGTCTTTTGCTGGGCTCGGATCGGCGGCTCTGCTTGTCATAATGTGGAGTTGCTTCCTGAGCTTGACGTCGATGTCATGTCTTCTATATGTGCTTCTTAGTATGGTATGTTTTCCAGTCTCATTAATTAGTTGTCAAATCAATATTCTTGGAATTGCTTGTTTTGTGATGCATATTTATGTACTAGCTGGTTGAGATATCCAAGATCTGATTTTTTTTGTGAGCCTATGAGCAACATGTGATTGATCTAAATAAAATGTTTTTTGATTCCGTGGACTTTGAATGATGTGGGAGGGTAGCGTTATCTTGGAGTTTGCAGGATCAGTTAAATTTAGGGGTCATTTGGAGAAACTTCTTCTAATTCAGTAAAGATAGAGGGGAGTCTCCACCTCTTTTCCCAAGCAGAAAAATGAAAACAAAATAAGGGGCGATTCTTCTTTATCATTTTCAGAAATGTTTTTTCTTTCTTTCTCTGTGAAGATCGAAGATTTGTTTTTGAAACTTTCATGCTTGATCATATAGTGTTTGGGCAATTACAGAGGGCATGTCTCTATTATTCTTGTGGTAAAATTGGCATGATTCATATTGCCCATCTTTTGCTCTTTAGAAGGTTCGAGGAATTTTGTGAAAGAGTGCAGCATTAGTTGGTTTGGCACAATTTTATTCACTTACCTTTGATTATGTATTATGGTAGGATTATATAGCAAATGCTAAACTTTTGGCTACTCATTGTTTGTTTGTGTGCTTGCAGGGAGCGGCTGGGGCTGCTGTTCAGTATTTAGGCTACACTCCTGGAATTTTTATTGTGGGGCTGTTTGCCATTCTAATTTTATGGATGTATGCTAACTTTTGGATAACTGGTGCCTTGTTTATAGTTGGTGGTACGCCTCGCTTCTTTATGATTATATCGAATTCAGTTCACTCTTCCTCAAGTCTATTTCAGCCTTCTTCTATCTTGTTCTTAGTTCTTATATCTATTCCATTTTCAGATTCATTCGTTTATCATCTTCAGTGTAAATATTGGTTTGTCCTTAGTCCTTGCTCCTTAGGCTGAATATTCAAATTGGAACTTACCTACTAATTGGCTTCTCAAAATAAGTAGAGGAACATTTCCAAATGATTGATTTTACCTGTAATTGATTTTTGACTATAGAGTGATTAATTTTCTTAGAATTGTTTTCTCTTGCTTCTACCTTTTCCAGTATTTTAGCATTTTCTTGTAGAATCTGCTGATAACATCAAGACTTTGGGTATGCAGGCTATCTGTTTTCATTGAATCACGCGCGGCTGGTGGTGTTTATGGCAACATTGTATTCTATGTATTGCGTCAAAAGCCAAGTAGGATGGCTTGGAGTTTTTCTCGCAATTAATCTCGCGTTCCTATCTAATGATGTGTTGAACTATTTAATCAAGTGGTGTGATAATTTAAGTGAAAGTACTCATTTTGAGGAGCATAAGGAAGCTGATTCATTTACAGAAGATGATTTTTGCACCAAGTGTGATTACTCTCCTCCTACTGAAGTAGAAACAGAAGAAGAGAAGCTAAAATCATGTAAATCAGCCACTAAGCCTGCTAGTCCTTCACTGATTGTTGAAAAGCCAAAAGAAGTTGCTTCTAAGGCTGTGGTTAGAGAAGATGGAAGTTCCCTGATTGAGATGCAGAGGATTTTAAGTAGTGGCAATCACTACGAAGCCCTTGGGTTTCTCCGCCATAAGAAGATTGATGTTATATTATTGAAGAAGGAATACCGGAAAAAGGTATGCGAGTCTGATTTTTGTTCATGCAAATGATCTTTTTAATACCTTGGTTGTGGTATCAGTTATTCCCCTCAAAATAACTGCTTGGTATCAGTTTCTTATGCAACTTCGCATTTTGCATATCTTCAGGCCATGCTTGTGCACCCCGACAAAAATATGGGAAGTCCACTTGCAAGTGAATCATTTAAGAAACTTCAATGTGCATATGAGGTGAGTAAATTTTCATATTTATTGTCTACAAGAAATTCATCGAAAAGAAAGAAATGTGGATATAAGTTCTGCTGGCAGCTGATGTTGGCAATATTTGTAGGTTCTTTCTGATGCTGTGAAGAAGAGGGACTATGACGAGCAGCTCAAAAAAGAAGAATCAAAGTTTGTTATGCAGAAATCAGCTAGCACATCTTATCAGGTAAATCTTGATTAAATATGTATTGCACCGTATGCGCATCGTGATAGGTTTTCAATTCTAGAATGCGTTTTAATTTGGGTTTGAACTTTGCACCACTGGGGGATGTCTTTATGGATTCTCGTGTCTTGTTCTTTGATTATCGCTTATTTCTTGGACTATGGTGTATCATGGATAATCTGTGTCAGCATGGAGAAAATAGATAATTATATTTTTCATGATGCAGACAACTGATTTTTGCTCTGAGGAGTCAAGGCGCATACAGTGCACGAAGTGTGGCAATTCTCATATTTGGGTTTGTACAAACAGAACCAAGGCGAAAGCTAGATGGTGTCAGGTTTGAAAACTCCTTTAAAACTTGCAGAGTTATTGTCATTAGATTTGTACGCTATTCCCATTGTTATGGTTTTTGGATGTAGGATTGCTGCCAGTATCATCAAGCTAAAGATGGCGATGGATGGGTTGAGAACAAGGGCTCACTTGTGTTTGATCGGCTGCAAAAGGTATAGCTTGAAATTTACATGCTGTAGTCACTAGAAATATCTCACTTCTTGATTTGGGCTCTAAGCTAACTGAAACTCACTAGTAGCTTTGAGTATTAACCCTTCTTGTTTAGAAATCGACTTGATTTGGGGATGCTTGTGTATCACCTTTCTCTTTCTCATTTGCGGCTGTTAAGAAGAGTATGCTATGTCTTTCATATGTAGGTGGAAATACCTCGTGCTTTTGTATGTGCTGAAAGCAAGATTTTTGATGTGTCGGAGTGGGCTACATGTCAGGTTAGTTAGTGTGTTATTTCTGCACTCACTCGCCTGTATCTTCTCGTATGTGAAAATACACGGAGACAAGCATTCGTACTTTCTAATTTGGTGGGAGATACAGGGAATGTCTTGCAGAGCCAACACCCACAGGCCGAGTTTCCATGTAAACATGGTTGGATTGGAGAAGTCAACTCAGAGGTCAAAATCGAGCCGGTATCCATGGGATTTGGACGCTGAGATGACTGACGAAGAGGATGAATTTGATATGTGGCTCCAGCAAGCCCTGGCGGCCGGACTGTTTTGTGAAACTTCAAAACGTAGGAAAAGCTGGAGTCCCTTCAATAAGAAAGGAAAAAACCAGTGGCGCAGATCGTCTTAGAAGGGCAAGTTTTGTTGTAGACTTGAGTAATCGGCATCTATCTTGTTTCCACCCATGCACGTCTCCATACAGTGTCGAACGAGGGAATCGTACCCGGAAAGCTTCTAGCAGGTGAAAATGTGGATCAAGAATGTGAGGACTGCTTTCCTTGCAAGGTTGAATCATGTAAATAACCAGGATTCGTCTAGTTTTTTCGCACGTTACACGCCGGCTTTTGCTGCATTCTTGAGCTTAAGAATGAAATTTGGAGGAATAGCAGAAGTGGTTTGATTTGGTGCAGCTTGTTTGTGTACACATTTGCTCACAAGTGTAACCATTTGAGCAGATGCAATAAAGTGAATAGTAGAATTAGCATCTCTCACCTAAATGCTGTCTGTGTTATCAAAATTCATTGATTTTATGGTCATTTTTATCTCTGGTGATAAATACTATATTAATCTGGAGAAAAAACATATTGGTCATGGTAATTTAAAAATTTTCACCTAAGATGCAATTTCCATATTTTAAGCGCTTCTTTTTATGGAAGTATATTTTGTATTATCTCTCATCTATTTTTAGATTATGAGTATTAATATGATGATGACATTGTACAATTATGACGAGTACATTACAAGAATTTTATGATTGTTATCTATCAATATGATATCAAAACCAACGTTTTGAAGAGTAAATTGCAATTTTGTGATTGACAAACTATATCATTACAAGGAAATAATATCTACATGCGTGAAAATGAAGTGATTTTTGGATTTTCAATTAGAATTTAGAATATTATATCTTTATATATATATAAAAATAATAAATCTATGTGACCAAATTTTGTATAACCAAGAACTAATTTATTTGGAAAAAAATAGGTTTACTTATGCATTTAATTAAAATATATGGATGCATATGTAGTACATGGAAAGTGTATAATATTGTGGTCATATATTTATGATTTATGTATAATTTTTTTATTTTTTGGAACAATAAATGTGATTAATGCATACTTTAATTCAAATTTTTAAAATAATAGAAAGAAAATTCAAATATAAAAATAAAAAATGAGGTTAAAGGCTAATAAGTCTTTTTAACTTATCCACCTACTATATTTATGATTTTAATATATAATTAATACATCAAATTATTAATATTACCTTATTCTGGTTGTACAAAATTTGGTTGTTTATTATCACTTAAATTTTTTTTTGGAAAGTTTGTAAATACACTTTAGAAAGTTAGAATTAGAAATTTTAAAGAATAAAACAAGATGTTTTATACTCCATGTATATGAGTCGAAATGTATGCTGATAAATTTAATAATAATCAACTATTTAGTACTATTTGATCACATCCCCTTCATATAAAATTGATTTTGATGTCTATATTTTGAAAACATATCCGAATAATTCCCTTTATACTATAAAAAATAAATTAATAAGTAAAGTATTTCAATGTTAATAGTTGGAAAGAGCACAACCACATAATTTCCACGACCAACCTTATCTGCAAATAACTATCACATTTCTTATTTTGTTAGCTACAGCGAATCCTTCATAATTTCCATTTTCTATGATTTATTATTTTGTTTCTTTCCCATCAACAAGAATATTTTGCATTTTTGTGCTTATCAACTTCTGTTTATAGGCTACTGCATTTTCACATTTTCCTTACATTACGTAAAATAAGACCCTACAAGCTTATTCGTTGTAGCCATAGAGATCTTGACATTAAT
The DNA here is from genome assembly GCF_023119035.1 of Salvia hispanica. NCBI lineage: Eukaryota > Viridiplantae > Streptophyta > Magnoliopsida > Lamiales > Lamiaceae > Salvia > Salvia hispanica. The sequence continues at coordinate 2,177,758 of NC_062968.1, forward strand.
TTATTTATATGTCACGTGTGTTAACCTAATAAGAAACTTTATCTATTTCTATGACACAAAATACTCGTAATTCGAATAATCGAATTGAATCAAATCAAAATATTAAGAATAGGATGAGATTTGTTTCTCTTCAAAATTCAAAATTTCGGTCCAATTTAGATTATTATTCTAAGAACAAAAAAGGACTAAAAATATAAATTATAATTAATGTGGTATATAATTTTTATGTAGATATTTCATTGAATTACATATTTTATCCAAATGATTTTATTTAAATATTTCTTACTTAATAAATAAAGTAACAAAAAATATTTTTGTTTTTTTCAGTTATTCTGAATTTTTCGTTTCAGTTCGAATTTAGTTTTAAAGTTTAAAATTTTTACATTCAGATTGTCGAATATTTTGAATTGATTCAGAGTTATATTCACCCAAAACTACAAATTAGACAGAAATTTACTCCGAAAAAAATGAAATGCTTACCTTTGGCTATTGTCATTTTTATTTTATATACGAATGTCAATTTAGAGTATGATGGACCGATCCGAAATCGAATAGACAGAAAAAATGGAATTCGAGACATAATATTTTAGTCCGAAACACAAACAACCCGATTGGCCCAAACTGAAAATAGCCCAAGACTAGGGCTAACTCAAAAATCGAGTAGATTGACCCGATTAACTGAAACATTATTTATTTTTTTACTAACAAATATCTTTGCTTTATTTGTTGATTTTATGATAAGATTTGATGCTTGAAACATGTGTTTTGATTACATAAAGATTGAATAATGTTAATCATTTATGATAAATATGTGTCAAATTATTAACTTATATAGTGTAACTTATTAGATTCTATACGTAAACCTATTTTCTATGTTGAAACAACACTATCAAAATACGCGCTAAATATTTTAGTTTTAGAAAATATGATTTTTTTTTTTGTAACATGATAAAATTTATCAAGGGAATTCATACACATTAAAATATTTCTCTAAATGTTCCGGCTCAACGAGCTGGATCAACACATAAAAATCAACAATATAATTGTACTGTTACATAAAGATTGGGACTTATAGAGAAATAAATTATATTGTTATACTATTAGGGATGTTGATTGCAAGGGAAGACAATTTGGTTGGGTTTAATTAGCTGCTTTCTGATTTTATGCTATCTGTTCAACCTCTTCTACTTATCATTTCCTCTTTCAACTTTCAACTAACTATTTACCTTTTGTTTTAAGGTCTACAATTAAAAATATTGGCACATTCATAAATTAACTTTAATCATCAATATAATCATGTACTTGAGCTCTCCTACTTTCTTTTATTGGTGCAACCATTCATACATCCAAGCGTTTTAGTTTCAATTAAATAGGCAATCTTTTTTTAACTTATTATGAAATTTTTCTAGATTGATGTAAACAAAGAATAATTATTGGACTATCTAACTATAATTTCATACATACAAATTTAGTACTTTCCAAGGCCATATTACATGATTAACGCACAGCTCATTAGTTTATTAGAAGCAAATTCTCATTAATATTATTTTTGCATAATTGGTACTAATATCATATTCATTTCGTTATTTATTCGGGGACGTTTTATCTTTATTAAATTGAACGGCATAGATCGAATCATTTATTAAAGTCAATGCTTCGCTGAGGTACCAAATAAATGATGGAATTATATAAATTTAAATGATGTCGTCCTCCCTTTATTCATTTCTCATATGATTTATAATGCATAGGAGTTCTTTTAATCAATGAGAATTTTTTTTATTATTTATATGGATTCGATGTTAATTTGAGTGCCCCAGTAATTAATTTTTTAATAATTTTACGTCAGGCTAATTTGGATTGAACTTATGTGACAAAAAAATATTTGGATTCGCATTGGATTCCAATTTCCAACCGGGAGCCACCATGGAGACAAGAGATATTGCATTACTTAAATAAGTACTCTAAAAAAAATACATAGGGATATAAACTACTTCATCCTACTATAGTTGATACATTAATTTTTTGGCAAGTGGAATGAGAAATAAAATAGGAGAAAAAAATTAAAATATTAAGAAATATATTAAATATGTTATTTTTTGCTAAAAAATAAATACTCAACTATAAATAGAAACAAAAAAAAAGAATATGATTCAACAATAATGGGTTATATAGAGTACTCCCTCCGTACCATTTCACATGACACATTTTTCTTCGCACGTGTTTTGGAAAAATTATACTAATAAATAGTTAAAGTTTTTCTAAAACACGTACAAAAAAGAAATGTGTCACATGAAATGAGATAAAGTGGGACAGTAATATACTCCGTACATTAAATAAGTTCACTATGCACTATACACACATTGTTCATAGTAATATGCTAATAAAGTGTACATTAATTGGAAATTTATTACGGCCACCAAAGCTCATCGACCCCCCCCTACTCACTATAAATTACGACAAACCAATTTTTAATCCATATTCCAAATAAATGGAGTAGTAAATGAAAGAGTTATTTATTGGTAAGAAAGAGTTATGATATTTAAGACAAGTTTGTCCATTAAAAAAATCATATTTTTGCACAAAATCGGCCTGTGTTTGCAATAATGCATTTAAATAATGGGATGGTCATACTTTGGAGTTACAACCGAACTATGTAGTTTTAGCCTCACGTAGGTGGTCCACTGCTGATTAAATATAATCTGATTAAATTTCTATAGTAATTAATATCTTAATTCTACCAATACTTTATTACTCATTCGGTCCTTGAAGAAGAGTTACTAATTTTCATTTTGGTTTGTCTCCAATTAAAAGTAGCACTTCATTTTTACCATAAATAGTAAGTAGGTCTCACATTCCACTAACTCATTTCACTCACATTTTATTATAAAACCAATATAAAAAATGGGTCTCATATTCCACTTATTTTTTCAACCAATTTTTCTTTACATTTCTTAAAACTCGTGTCTGGTCAGAGTACTACTCCTAACGAGGGACGGAGGAAGTACTATATTATTATCTATAGAATAGACATATGACAAGTAATTGTAAAAGTATTGAACAAGCTACCTTGCATTTCCCTGGACTTGTGTGAATCGTGACATCCTTTTTGTTGTCAAAAATCATTAAAGTTTGTTTGAAAGATTGTGCTATGTTTTTCCAAGTAGAAAGATAAGAACGGTTGAACCAAACGGCCGTTAAAATAAATAACCGAATACTCTTTTTGTAAAGTCATAAATCATTGAAGTTGAAAGTTTGAAACTACCCAAGAAAGATTAAAATATTAATACTATTAATAGAATAATTGTAAAAGGGGCAATTGAAGCTAACGGGAGTTTTAGGGCGCCACCATCTTTTAAAATAACACCCTACTATTATTTTTAGCCAATCATTATATACACGGACGAATAATAAACTGTCATGTGGCAAAAAAAAGAGAATAAAAAATACGGCCAGCAATATGCAACACTGCATACAATAATTTTTCTCGGCCAGCAATATCTAGATTGCTGTATAGCGTTTATAACATTGTTGTGTAGCGTTTATAATATTGTTGTATATGTGGTGTCACAGTGTCACTTTAAGTGGTGTTGTCATTTTAACACAAACATTGAAGCTAAAGCTCATATCTTTGAGTCAATTTTGATTTACCGATCTCATTCTTTTTATATGAAATTTTGATTTTTCTGCTTTTATCTAACAAATTAAATTCAGATATTTGCAAATCAACCTTAATCCAATAAAACATTGTGCAATTTATATAGTTGAACATTTTATTAGGGGAAAACATCATTCAAATTTGAAAAATATAAAATAATCAAAATTTGGTCCTTTTAACATTAATTATCCCATTAAAAAAAGAAAGAGGCGACGTTGACATCCGTCCACCCTTGATTGCAACAGTACAGCTCACAATTAGACTTCTCCAGTTTCAACTTTCAAGATTTCAAACCTCAGAATCCTAAGCAATTATTTTTATCTTCAACTATATCATTTTTTTTTCTGTTAATTAGCAGTAAAAGATTGGTAACAAAAAGTCATAAAATCTACACCTACTTGCACCTTCACTCACCTGAATCCTGCCTTTTCTCTCTCTCTCTCTCTCTCTCCTCCGTAAATCCCTATTCCAACCACTGTTCTTTCCCCCCATTACCAATTCTTCTTGATTATGTTTCTACTTTGATCAATTGGGGGAATCTCTTAGCTGGGCTGACAATTTTGGGCTAAAAATTGAATCTTTATTTGGGGGTTTGGAGTTATTATTAAATGGGTATTTGCTATTCGTCGGCCCGTGGAAAGCGGAGCACGGGGTGGGAAACCGGCGACGAGAAGACGGATTCCCGCCTGAAGAAGAGCAGCTCCGGCGATTTCTCCACCTTTATCAGTAAATTGAGCGGCGGCGGCGGCGCCGCCACCGCCGCCGTGGTAGCGGAGGAGCGGGCGTTGCATCAAATCCCGGGGCGGCTCTTCTCGAATGGGGCAAGCCGCATCGCTAGCTTGTACACTCAGCAGGGAAAGAAAGGGACTAATCAAGACGCCATGATTGTTTGGGAGGTCAGTTTTTCTTGAATCGATTCAAGCTTTGTGTTGAAATTTGTTGGCTGATGTAATGTGTTTGGTGTAGCAAGGAATTGGGGCTATTCAAAATTCATAATTTTGTAGTTTAGTTGTGAATTGTGAGGGAGAAATTATAGAATAGCATTGGGGCTGTGAAGGAGTGAGAGATAATGGTTTTGTTGTTGTTATTGTCTATTTTGGGGTCAGTTTATGACTTGCTTGGGTTGTTTGTATGGTAGAATTTCTGCACGGGAGAGGATTCGAGGGCGACTTTCTGTGGAGTTTTTGATGGCCATGGCCCTTATGGTCACATGGTGGCTAGGAGAGTGCGGGATGCTCTTCCGGTTCTGCTGCGTTCTCAGTGGGAAAGTAAGGGTGAAGATGAGCAGAATCATGTGCAGGAGAATGTGGGGTTTGAAGGAATGAAGCGATTCGATGACTTCATGGATGAGGATGGATGCGAATCAGTGGAAGCAGAGGAGGTTGAGAGAGTGCCTGAGATGCATATTCCACTCAAGAATTCAATTCTAAAGGCTTTCAAGCTGATGGATAAGGAACTCAAGTTGCACCCTTCTATCGACTGCTTTTGTAGCGGTACAACTACCGTGGCCTTGATAAAACAGGTTACATTTAGCTTGTTAGCTTAGGTCTATCGTATGGCCTGAAATTTCCTCATTATTCGTATTCAAATATTTGTGATTTTTTGCTTAGCAGATGCAATGTTTTATTGTGTTATCAATCTCTTTACATTTTACACACATGTATTCAGCTTCGTCGTTTGCAAGCTGGCTTTTGGGTACTCTGAATTCTCTTGTAGAGATTGATAACTTCTTTTGTGGATTTTTTGAGTCCTATTTGATCTGAAATGATTGCTCTCAGTAGCATATAGCTGTTTCAGCCTTGCATTGTGGGATTGGTGCTATGGTGTTTATCTGCATTTGTAGATACTTGATGGATCTAACGACTTGTGATTAACGATCTTCCAGGATCTTGATCTTATAATTGGGAATGTTGGCGACTCCAGAGCAGTACTTGCAACCCGGGATAGGGACGATGTTTTGGCAGCTGTACAATTAACCGTCGACTTGAAACCTAATCTTCCAAGTATGCCTATCTCACTCTCAAATGCTATAAATATTTCTATAGTGCTATATATAGGTGGTGTAGCTCAATGGTTTCTTGATTTTCAGGAGAAGCCGCAAGGATCCAGAAATGCAAAGGAAGAGTTTTTGCTTTGCAAGATGAACCGGAAGTAGCACGTGTGTGGCTACCCAATAGCGATTCACCTGGCTTGGCCA
>NC_062968.1:2183709-2210433 GCF_023119035.1 Salvia hispanica
ATGAAATAGGCAACTTTTGGCTTGAGAATTTTGTATCTTCTTACTCTGCCTATGTCTCAAAACTCTATATATTTTAGATGCTTTCCATTTTGCTTCTTTGTAACGCCTTAAAAAAATCCCATCATTAAAATTGTGTTAGAGCCAAACACTTCCATTTTAGCTAATAAATAAATTCATCCACAACTTATAAAATTTAAGAAATTAATAGTATTAGAATGAATGGAGATGAATAAGGAATAAGGAATTAAATAAAACTCTTGCTTTTGAAAAATTGAATTATTTGAAATGGGATGAGGACCGTACATTAAATGGGACAGCAGACATTTTGGACACAAATAATGGTGTGGACGACAAAATAATTTCTAGTAAATGGAAGCTGGAGAAGAAAACATTGATAGTTAATAATTTTGGATGGATTATCCAAACAAACTTGTAAGTCATTCAATTGGAATCTGATGACGAATTTACACATTTATTATTCCAACAAACTTTCTTGACAACTTTTGACATTTAAATTATTTCATTTAACTTATTTGTGACATATCTCAACTCCTCTCACTCATCCATTTTTTATATTATAATCCGGATAATACCATTTCCTTGCTAATTTAACTGACTGATCATCAATTAATGGAAGGTCTCAAAATAATTACAACAAAGCAATACATGAAAGTGGAAACTTATAAGTAAATAATCATGTTCCCAAAATATATATAGTCTTTATTTTGGAACTAAAAATACAAAAAAAAAAGCTATATATAGAACATACTCCCTCTGTCCCATTAGAAATGCAACGTTTTCCTTTTTGGATTGTCCCACTAAAAATGAAACATTTCCTAAAATGGAAATATCACTCTCTCTATTTTTCCCTCTCTCCTACTTTACTCTCTCTTCATCAACTCACAAAACAACACTGCATAATATCCCGTGCCGAAAATCAAATGTTTCATATTTATTGGGACGGAGGGAGTAGTTGAGAAGACAAGTTGAAAGTGGGGTAGGGTGGAGGAGAAGGGTTTCAAAGGGTGAATAAACATAGTGAAAAATTTGTAAATATGTCAAATCACTAACTACACGTGAATTGGATCAGCTTTTCAATTTTTGCACTCCTAATTGTACAATAAAGCCAGGTTGCTTCCCTTTCCTCTCCATGCATTTGTTGCACCCCACAATCACAGAGAGAGAGAAGAAGAAGATAGAGAGAGGGGGATGGAGCAAGTCAATATTCCAAATGCTAACATGGATTCTAATTTGAAGATGAGCATAATTTTGAACTTCACTTAATCGTACAAAATATGTGATGGTATTACTGTTGGATATTTTAGTGTAATTGGATTAACTTGATTGATCAATATTGTCGTAATGAGACATCATATAAGTCTGGAGGTGCGGAGTGCACGCTTATTTGAATTCATTATGATGTAAGATGAACGGGGGTCCAGGGGCAGCGCCCCCGGGTAGCGGGGTCCAAGGGGCAGAGCCCCTGGCTGGGGTGGAGCTGTATAAGAAATTCATCCGAAAATGTAATTTCTGAAAGTCAAAGGACTAATTTGCAATTTCGGAAACCTTTTGAAAATTAGTTATTTTCGGTTATTTTCCCAACGGATGCACTGTTTCATCAGCAGCTGCACTGGTTTGTCTTCTTCAAAATCTGATCGATTCTTCTGGTTCAATACAATCTCGAATATACATATGATATTTCTGATTTCTCTGAATTTTATCCGATCAAATAGTTTGGTAGAACCACCGAAATTGATTTGATCTGAAAGTGATTTATCACGACTTTCAGATAGATTATCCATTTTTCTATTCTGTATATTGAATCTCCCTAACAATTACTCCATATTTATTCCAACTGTTCTCAAATTAAAGTGGTACCCTATATAGGTTATTGGAAATTTTATGGCATCAACTTCAAGTGGAATGCATGTTGATCTTCTAAGTGCTCAAAATCTGATAAAAATAACATACAATCAAGTTGGCCCAATTAACATCCTTATAAGTAATGTAACAATAATAATTTTTGAGCAATTGGTATCATTAAGTATTACTCCTATAACCTTATCAGTACATATAGTATTATTTAGTTTCCTCTAACTAATTTACTGATGACCTATGTACATAATAAAAAATTGCATTGCCAGGAAAATTAATACATTGAGTTATTTTTCTTTAAATATATCTAAAGTAAATATTCAATTCAAGAAAAGAAAAGAAAGTTTTCTTTATAACTATTTGTAATAGCTACAAATAGAAGAAAAAAGGGAAATACTCCAAGGGAAAAAAACCCAAGGGATTAAAGGCTAACAGAAAACAAGGAAATGGAATAAGGGAAAGGGGAAAAGGAAATTATTGTATCTTGTTTTAAGTTATCCTTAGCTGTTTTAATTAATTTATCATCCTCTTCTCTAGTTTGGTGGGTTTTAAATATTCCCCTTAACTAGAGTCTACATGAACAATTTTATCTTGCATATAGGAGTTTGATCAGATTAATATATAGTGACATTTGGTGGACTAAAAACAACTAAGTTAATTAATGGAACATGGGCAGAGTCAATATCAAAAGTAAGGTAGGATGACCCTAAATTACAGTAATATTTTTATATTTTTTGTCCACTTTTTCTGAAAGGTATGTTTATTGATTTGAATGAAGAGAATGAGGATTTTTGTCAACCAGTCATCTTGGATTTTTGTTGGTGGTTTTTACTTACTACTATCAAATCCACACTACAGTTTCCACATGCAATACTATTTCTTGCGATTGGAACTTATTCAAGCCATAGTTGCTGGTCTAATCATATCATCTATATATGCTCAAGCCTTTTAGTTGTGTGTGTAAATTGATTTTTTTTTCCATTAATCACTCAATATTATAACTAAAACTAGGAAAATAGTTACAGATATTATCCGATAGAATTTACACCATTGTTCTCTAATTAGTTGAAACACTACACCTTGATATCGATCAAACTCCTCAATTTGACCAAACTTCTTTTGACGGCTGATTAAAGTGACTCTTCACCAAATTAAACTGCATATTAATTTAGAAATTCTTTCCTCATATAAAATAAAGCACTGTTTGTGCAGTCTTCAAATATACCTAAGTCATTGATGTTAGTAACTTTTTTACCCCAAAACCTCACAAATGGAGGAATACACACACCCACACACACACAATATTATGAGAGAGAGAGAGAGAGAGGAGGGTATATATGAGTATATTCGTAAAGGGGAATCCAAAAAGATAGTAGTATAAGTAAAGCATTAAGGATAGGTTGTTGACCAATTCATGGATTGTGATCGATATCTCATTTTTCCAATTCACTAACATTGTGGCGTTGAAAACACAAAAGTTAAGTAGAAAACGAACGAGTGATGATAAACAATCAAATTTTGTACAACCAAAATAAGGCTATATTAATAATTTGATGTATTAATTATATATTAAAATAATAAATATAGTTAGTAGACAAGTTAAAAAGACTTATTAGCCTTTAACCTTATTTTTTATTTTTATATTTGAATTTCCTTCCTGTTTTTTTTTTTAAATTTGAATAAAAGTATGCACTAATTACATTTATGGTTCTAAAAGAATAAAAAAATTATACACAAATTATAAATATATGACCACAATATTATGCACTTTCCATGTACTATATATGCATCCATATACTTTAATTAAATGCATAAATAAACCTATTTTTTTCAAATAAACTAGTTTTTGGTTATACAAAATTTGATCACATAGATTTGTTGAAAACGATATTCTATTGTATATATATCCTAAATTCCCAATTCTATTTTGCTTAATTAGTTTGTTTCATCAATTCTTGTAGTGCACCCTCATTGAATACATGATTACATATGGTGATCTCATAATCCAACTAGCTAGTAGATTTAATTAGTTGATTAAGTGGTTGTGAGAAATGAAAGAGTTGGAGGGTAATAGTAGGTGGGGGATGCACGTGGGTGAAGTGAAATGAGAATCCAATATAAATAGACAAACATGGAAAAAAATTAGGGTTGTCAGTCTAAAGACAAAGTGGAGGGCGATTCATGTGTTTTGTAGAGCGTAGCATGTAGCTTTCGACATATTTAAGGCTTTGCGTGTAGTTTCTGCAGATGTGGGTCACATACCCCCCAACTCACACTCCCTATATAATCACAACAATTTAGGATTAATATGCAAAATCATCATCATGCATCTACTAAACATTCCCTCCTTTTACTTCTCACCCTCTCTAAATGAGTCACTCATTCTTTTAAATGAATGAAAAATGCTCAAGCCAAAAATTGGTGTGCAAGTTCGTCAAGAACAATGACAATAGCAAATCGACACAATACTAAGAACGCAGATGTACCGACAATGACTGAGCCAGGAATTCTATTTAAGTGGAGCAAAAATATATATATATATATGAGGAAATTTCGAGGATTTGAAAAATGACATATATAAGGAAACTAAGAAAATTTTCAAAAATTAAAGATCAAAATAACATAAATGAAAATTTTTGGTATTTATTTGTCATTCTTAATTCTCACAAATAGGAGTATTTGTCATCTCAACGCCGAAACCAAATGAAATGTTAATTTGACGGCTTTGTATCGAATGTTAGAAGCAAGAAAATAAACATAAGAAAGGTCGGGAGAATATTCAGTAGCATGATTGGCAATAGATTTATTTGACCATTTTGTCTTGATTTTTTTGATCTTTAGCTTGATCTCTTATAGACTTGTTCATGACCTCCATAAGTAATGTTTGACCCCCTTAAATAATTACAAAACCACTATTTTCCGTAGCATCTTTGCTTCGTCTAAAAGCAGCTATTTGCTAGGAATTATGGAAAAAAATTAATAGGCCCATTTAAGAGGAAAAAGAAAAAAGAAGATACCAAAAATAGTCATTTTGGTTCACTACTTTCTCCATCCGAACATGTAATAAATTTCCAGCCTTCCATATGTTGCCAATTTATAGCTTTCGGTGAGTGAAAAAACTACAGATAACTTACAATCCCAGGTCAAAAGGACAAAATGTTTTGACTTGAAGTTGAGGGGAGTTAATCAACTACACTTTGCAAATTCGACGAATAATGTAAATTCAGTGGTCTAGACATACTGATGTGTTCAACCAATCACAATACATACTAGTGTTACCCTTTTTATATCTTCTTTTTTTCCGAAATGAAGAACCATGGAACACACCACCGCAACCAAAGCCAGAACCCGAATGCCGGATTCGTGCATTTGAACACTTATGCCATGTTTGATAGGGTAGATAACTCATCTAGAGATGAATTCTATGAACAAAAATGACTGTTCGAGAATTTGACCATGCATGAGAGATAGCAGTGCAGCCGCATCTTCAGTGGATTCTTTGGTAAATTGGGCAAAATCCAACCCCAAATGTGTAGTGTGTGAAGCTTATATAACATTATATTGGTTCTATGAATTAAGATTGACATTTTTCTCGATTTATTGTTCTATGAATTAGTGTTTGCGTTTCTACTAAGGTAGGAGAAAGAAAGATTGTCAAATATTGAAAAACAATAGGAGTACAAAGGTATGTATACATATTTTGGGCATATGTAATCCTAATGATTAAATCAATATATACCGATTAAGATAGAAATAGTATTTCATTGAACAGACTGAGAGTGGAATCAAGAGAGACACAAACAAAAGAATATACATTTATATAGCAATTCCCACATGTTTATGAAAAAAACGTAGAGGTACGTGAAAGAGAGGATTACAAAATAAGCCGAAAATGCATGATAATTAAGCCATGAAAAATACGATAATATTGGCAAATATTCTCTTTTTCATCTGTTGAATCAGACATTTGGTATTGTATGTCGGCAACTCTTGTTTCCTCTCAATCACTAATACTGTGTGTCTCTGTGTGTGTATGTGTGTGTGTTAAAATTTCACACACAACCCAACCCAACCCTACACCACCATTTCTTTATTCTCTCCCTCTCTCTCTCCAATATAAGTATATGCATTGCATTGTCTCTACTGTTTGCTAGCTCCCTAGTCTCCAGTTATAACCATCTTCATTTCAATTTCATCACTTCATTCATCTATGTTCAATAACTCCTCTCCAATCCAATCCAATCCCAATCCAATCCACAAAAAATGCTAAACAACATTGTCCTCTCCACCACCCCCTCCTATTCCACTTTCCCAAATTAATTTCTCCAATCAAACTCTACTTGATTCTTCCTCTATTCATGCTCTCTCACTAGGGTTTTGCTTACTTGTCAGTGTGTGATTGGTGATTTAATCATATAGCCATCATGCTAGGCTCATTTGGATCATCATCATCCTCCCATGAAGAGGAGGAGCACCGCCGCCGCCGCCACCACCAGATCCCCCCGCCGCCCATCCACATGCGCCAGCTCCTCATCAGCTGCGCCGAGCTCATCTCCCGCTCCGACCTCTCGGCCGCCCACCGCCTCATCGCCATCCTCCTATCAAACTCCTCCCCCTACGGCGACGCCACCGAGCGGCTCGTCCACCAGTTCACCAAAGCCCTAACCCTCCGCCTCAGCCGCTTCTCCGGCGGTGGCGCCGCCGGGGTCGGCGGCGGCGCCGCCGACGACGCGGTGGTCCAATCGTCGTTTCTTTCCCTCAACCAGATCACTCCGTTCATCAGATTCAGCCAATTGACGGCGAATCAGGCGATCCTCGAGGCGATCGAGGGGCAGGCGGCGATCCACATCCTCGACTTCGACATCATGCACGGGGTCCAGTGGCCGCCGCTGATGCAGGCGGTGGCGGAGCGGTTCCCGCCGCCGACGCTCCGGATCACCGGCACCGGCGCCGATCTCGAGATCCTGCGGCGCACCGGCGATCGCCTCGCGAAATTCGCGCACTCGCTAGGGCTCCGCTTCCAGTTCCACCCGCTGATCGTTCAATCCACTGACGAATCGATCTCGGCGACCTCCTCGGTGGCGATCCTCCCGCACGAGGCGCTCGCGGTCAACTGCGTCCACTTCCTCCACCGCCTCCTCGGCGACCGCGACCGCCTCCACCTCTTCCTCCACCGCATCAGGTCGATGTCCCCGCGGATCGTGGCGGTCGCCGAGAGAGAGGCCGACCACAACCACCCGGTGTTCCAGCAGCGGTTCGCGGAGGCGCTGGACCACTACGCCGCCGTGTTCGACTCGCTCGAGGCCACGCTGCCCCCCGCGAGCCGCGAGCGGCTCGCGGTGGAGCAGGTCTGGTTCGGCCGCGAGATCAGCGACATCGTGGCGGCGGAGGGCGACGAGCGGCGGGAGCGGCACGAGCGGTTCCGGTCGTGGGAGATGGTACTCAGAAGTGCGGGGTTCGGGAACGTGGCGCTGAGCCCCTTCGCGCTGTCGCAGGCGAAGCTGCTCCTCCGCCTCCACTACCCCTCGGAGGGATACCAGCTGCACATCCTCAGCAATTCCTTCTTCTTGGGATGGCAGAATCAGCCCCTCTTTTCGGTCTCGTCTTGGCGCTAAAATTCGGGAGAAAACCCTAACCCTAATTTTGATGATGATCGAAGGGAGGGAGCTAACACAAACCTAATTTCTTCTTCTTCAATCAGGTTTTCTTGGACTGCTCAAATATTTTTATTCTTATATATATATACTAGTGCTATTTGGGGTGTATTTAATTTTTAATTACTACCATACTTTTGATCATCAAAGATTCGGATCTTGATTAATTACCATTATCTTTGTGGAAGGGGCGTTTGTTGTGGTGGCCATTAATTAATTCTAAAAAAAGCTCAACTGCTTTTATTTGTACTTATATGAATGAAAAGTAGTAGTAATGGAAATTGGTTGTTTGGGGTATCCCTAAAATTCCTGTGTCTATGGTTAATTAATTTGTAGCCCTAATTTGTGCGTTTTGTCCCCTGAGAGCAAAAGCATGAAATTTGACAAAATACACATAAATTTTGACAAGCTTGTGTCTCATCTCTCCTACAAGTTGGCAAAGGGATCTCTCTTGTGTCTGATGGTGTATAGCAATGGACCACTACACCACTTATAATTTTGTGTTTGTCCATACTTGTTGTTTGTTATAGCTATTCAACCATCCAAACATTTGCATATATATATAGAATGGTTGATGGAGAAATTAAAGAATCTGACAAGAAGCAGGTGAAATCCAAATAGTAAGCAAATTGAAGTGAGTAATGAGGGTTTGCCCTAAGTGAGTAGGGATGAGCACAAAATTCAGTGTGGTATTCAGCTCCACAAGAAGCAAAACAAAGATCCTGAAATCTTGATATTCAGTGGAATGGGCATGATGATGATGATGTATGTGTGTGTGAAAGTAATGTAGAAGTAGATTTGTATTGTGTGCAAGTAATAGTAGGGTGGGGTGACAGTGATAAGATGGTTATCAGTAGTATTTGGTGAAGCCCACGCAACCATCAACAATATTTACTTTTTTTCTTCTCTTCACTCTTTTCTTTTTTATAAGTATTTTTAGTCTTTGGGATTATACAATTGTCTGACACCGCACGCATGCAATTATAAATGGAACGTTACCCCCTCCATCACATTATTCGTTACTCACTTTTTCTAATTATAATTTCTGGATTCATGTTGCCTCTGTTAATTAATAGTCTCTTCTTCTCAAAGAAAATACGCAACTTTTTTTGTTGTCATGTGATTTTATTTAGTACTAGTATTATTGTTTTACTACTATATGTTAAGTGAAAAGAAAATAAAACACTACTCCGTATAAGAAAGATAAAGTAAAGAGAATATTATTTCTATTTCTAGAAAATGACTCATCAGATATCTTGATTGGTACTTTCTCTAATATGTATGGTTTCATGAGATTCCCGTCTTTGATTCTTGTACTGGTCCGTATACTCGAGATTATAAGTAAGCGCAACCCTCGTGTTTAGTTGCCATCGTTGAATTTGGAACCCTAAACAGACTGCCGATGATAAGCCGGAGGAAGGTGAGGATGACGTCAAGTCATCATGCCCCTTATGCCCTGGGCGACACACGTGCTACAATGGCCGGGACAAAGGGTCGCAGGATCATTTGGAGGAAATTATGTAAAAACTTGACATTACTTATTAAATTAAGGGATATAGATCCCTAAAACCATGAAATTTGACCTAGTTCTAGTATTTTTAAAACAACATATACAAATTGTACATTCTATGTGTATTTCCCAACTAGACCCGTACAAGATGTTTTCGGCGAAAACTTGTTCTATATGAGCAACTATGAAACGCCTGTGTAATTTTAAACCACTTTTAAAGTTTATGGCAAGTAGGATAAAAAAGTCATGTACGCCACTCGGATGACGATTAATCTATCGTGAAAATAACGTACAAAATGTAAAGTTTGTGGAAAATACTAGAATTGACCAAAATCAATATATATCCCTTTAAAAATCAATACATATCCCTTTAATATTTTTCAGTTTTTAATTAGTCAAATAAAGGATATTACTATACATACACTCATCAGAGCAGCTCAGGGTTTTAACAAAAGACGACCGACTTAGGGTTTTTTAAAATGGAATGATGAAATCGTAGTTATAAATTCAACTTTTGCTAGAAGAGTTTATATAGGAGTACTGTTTAATTTAATTAAGGTGGTGGCTATAGGTATACGGTCATATATACACGTCCAAAGTCCAAATGTAATAATGTTTGAATTAACCTTAAAGAGGCTTCGTTTCAGCAATAAAAAGGGGATAGTAAGAAATATTGCAAACATGTTGAATACATTTTATATAGTAAATCTCGATATATATAGTATTTTAGAACTTAGAAGCAATAAGAAAGAAAAAGTATAAATAGAAAGTGGTGATAGAGAGCTCGTGATCTGTGACGATAGATATTAATTCAATATCTACTCTGAAAAGAAGACAATAATGAAGAACAAGAAAAAGAATCTCCCCTTTTTCGTAAAGAGACTTTCAAAATTATTTTTCGTGACAGTACTCGGATAATTTCCAAATAAATGTCTCTATACCTGCTTTTACTCGTTTTGTTACGTTTGTGAAAAGATATTTTAAACTTGTCCAACTAAAAACAAAAGATATTGTAAACTTGTCTTTCTTTAAACTAAAATTATTTATCATGTATCCCATTTTGAACCTTTTTTTATGCATTGCTATTTTAATAGTCTCTTTTTTTACAATTTCTATTGTTATATATCGAACCAATAGCAACTCGACAATCAAGTTATGATCCCACAAAACATTTAAATGTAATAGTTAGTGTAAAGTTATCCAAATTTACTACAATATAAGCTTGTATTATCATGCTATCATAAAATAAAATTCATGTAATTCTAAAAGAAAGTAGTACTACTACTTATAAATTAAAATTGTAGTAGGAGCTAGTAGTAATTTGTTGATCAACAAGAAACCTTTAATTTGTCATTGGCAGAAAAAGAGATTGGATGTTGTTTGAGATTGGAAGAGTCGTTATAGGAAAGAATCTTGAGCAAAATTTGTAGCAAAAAGTGTGAAATCCGAGATCCATGTTTCCTCTATTCTGTCTCTGAAATTGTGCCACACCATTTCTTCCATTCAATGCTTATCTCTGTATTTATTGTTATTATTTTGTGTACAAAATAAAAGTCCAAAGCACATGAGATGAGATGATGATACCAAACACTGGTGGAATCTATCTTGTTTTACTCCACATTTATTAGATTTTTGTCACTTTTACGACTAACCATGTCAAACTTTAATCTATTTCCACATGTCAAATTCGAGGAATCTAAGAGAAAACTTCTCAAATCCATAAGTTTTTTTAACAGATCTATTTTCACAATTTTTCATTTAGTCTTTCCTCATAGTTCCAAACTTCCAATAACCTTATTAATGTAAAGTGAGTGGAGTATTTTTTTTAGGTCAACTTATTAAGAATTTTTTGCTAAACTAAATTTATTGGTTATCACATCCCTCCAAATTGCACAATAATTCTCTTGATATATGATAGTGGCGCATAGTGCCACAAAAATAAAATCACTTTTAACTTTTGAAATTTTCAATTGAATAACTTATGGTTAATTATGTAGTTTCTCTGTTGAGTATAAAACATGACATAAGCTTGTATATGTAAAAAGGCCCTAGCTCTTCAAGTTCCAAAAAGGTTTTAATTATTTTCACATTAATTAATATTTTATCAATTCATTATATGCCATAATAAACTAATAGTGTTGTGTAATTATATTCCATTCATATATTGTGAAAAATATATTTATTATGTATTCACCACTTTATTGAATTAATAAATTCATTGTGTACGAAGAACGACATATCAAGTAGGGTTAGTAGTCCAATTAGTCCATTTAGAGAAGATGGAAAGATTAAAGTAATGCACATATCAAAATATTATAAAAATGGTCGGTAAAGAAAAGGGAGATTGTGATAATTGAATACTACTTTTCAGAAGGATATTCCTAATCAATTATATTAAATTGTGTAATGGGCATCTTTGATCCTATCTTGATTTATTTTTTGTAAATTAAGTCGATGGACAATTCTCAAAGACGTCAAGTTGACTATGTAATATGTATATATATGTATAGACGACATAGAAATATATTTAACATTTTGGATTGTTGGAAATGAGTGTGTGTTGTGCGTGGTTTGAGGGAGACAGCAAAGGCATAAATCGCGTCCCCAAATTTAAATGCCTGCCAGAAAGAAAGAAGAAAAAAACCTAACAATTTGTTGTACTAAGATTTTGTATCAAACATTGTTTTATTCGAGAAGCATTTCTTTGGTTATAAAATTAAACGACCTTCAAAAGGTCTCTTTACTTTTGTATATGGCCTTTTTATAAATTAATTCAAGTTGTTAGGTCTAATCTTACTCTTTCAGTTGACGTTAAGGTCTCCTATAATTTTTTCTCTAAATATTAGTACTCCACTAAACATCCTTAATATTTTGTACTTATTCTTATTCTTATATGGACGTGATCAAATGAAAACTCTAAATATTGTACAAACTCAAAATTATGATCTGGACCATTGAAAAATGTCAACGGATTACAAAAAAGCATCAACAAAAAAATGTCAACAGAATTTCAACGGTAGTCGATGCTGTGTTGATATAGTATTGATACTGTGTTGACATTAAAATCTTGAAATTTTACACTGTGTTGATATTGTATTGAAACTGCGTTGAAATTGTGGCGAGGAGTTTTGAGTTTGTAAGTTTGCATTTTATCACTATCATATTCTTATATGTTTGTGTATATATTCATAGGGTTTGGAAAGTAAAAATTTGATAGCAAGGGCTCATTGTCTTGTGGTGTCTAGTCAATTGCAAACAATATTCCTAATTTATTCTTTTTTTTGTATTTTATCATCTCTATTTATTCTTCTTCCATTTATTCCTCGTTTACTTAAAAAAATCCACTTTTTGACAAAGAGAAACGCCATTAGGTATATAATTTTTACATTTAAGCAGCTGATTGGATTGAAAATGATTCAACAATGTGACATTTCCATTGCATATAGTGATCCTTTTCTCTTTTGAGGAAAATAAATGTGTGTGCATGTGTATCTATATAAAGACACATAAAATCAATCATTCAATTGACTAGGTGGAAATGATAGATCCAAAGTGAAAGAAAGAGAAAGAAGCAACCTAATTTCATTTATACAACCTTTATTTTTCTTGAAGAAATACCTAGAAAAACAAGGAAAATCATGATATACCTCTGATTATTTATCCCCATCACAAAATGTTTCAATCATACAGCAACTTACATCAATCATTGTGCTCAATCAATAGTAAAACTTCTTCCTAATTCATCTGTCAACTATTATTACACTTTATTCCTTTCCATTTGCTTTACCGCTATAAATTTATGCAAGTTCAAGTTAATTACTCCCTCCGTCCCTCCCTAATTAATTGTCACTCTTTAACCGATCATGAGTTTTAAGAAATGTAAAAAATAGTTGGTTGAAAATGTTATAGTGGAATGTGTGACTCACTTTTTATACTATTGATTTTATAATAAAATGTGAGTGAAGTGAGTTAGTGGAATGTAGGACATCCTTATCATTTATGGTAAAAATAAAGTACCTATGAGTCTGACAATTATTGAGGGACGAACTGAAATGGAAAAAAGTGACAATTAACCGGGGACGGAGGGAGTATTTTTCTATTTAATTAGTTATTTAAATGCCCACCTGTCTTTTCATTAAAAAACTGTAATTTCCTCTTATTCTACATTGACGTGACATGATTTGTCATCTTGTTATTTATAGTTTTATCATTATTGTTTTAAACTCCAATTTATTATAACCAGCGATTTTAGGTCATATTGAAACTAAAATTTTATACTCCAACCTAAGTGTACAAAATAACATACAAGTATAATAAGATGAGCAAATATAGAAAAATATTAAAATCAAACCTATGAATTCTATGATTTATTTTTAATATAAATGTGGTCCAGTTGCAGGAAGATTTGTTTCCTTCGATTATTGTACTTGTTTCAAATAATATCATTATATTTCCTCTGTTGTCAGGTTCATATCATACTTTTTTACGAAAAATTAGGTATCTTTGTTACTTTTTAGTCGTTATATGCATCAGAATGCACTTACTTATTTTTATAGTATAGTTTACTTTTTTAATTATATTGCACAAGCAAGATTCACTTGGAATTTTTTTTGGACTTGGTTGCATTTAATTAACAGTTCAGCATTAGTTTCATAAATTTATCTAGCTACTAATATTTTGCAATATAGCTATTCACTTGGATTTTTTTCTTAGAAGACATGAACATTGTAAATGTTTTAGTTGTCAGGAGAAAAAAAAATACTCCAGGTAATTTCTTCTTCTTGTTGAAAAGCATTAACAGTAGAAGGATCATAAGTATCTATTTGTTGTAGTCTTTAAAGGGCATCTTCAATGGTTTACTCACCAATAGTAAAATCTACACATTATACAACAGGAGATACCCCTTTTTATTGTTAATATTGCATTTATTTTTTATCCAACTATTACATAGGGATGGGCTACGATAAAAACTAAATTTTAAATAAAAATTAGGTATGATCAAATCACTGATTAAATCTTAAAAATATTGACTTCAGTGATTTTATATCTAAGTTGGTCGAGAAATATCATCCAATTACACAGTGAGAGAATTTGCCAAAAAAAATATAAGAAATTAAAATTAAAATTTATGGGAGAAAATTTAAACAATATAAATGTAAAAGAGACAAGTGTGATGATTGTGGGGTAGAATCGACACCCCCCTCAACCAGTCTCAATTGATTCTCTTTAATTTCTACTAAAACCTGCTAATAATAATACTATCATTTTACATATTTATGGATTTTGATACACTATATTTATGGTCATCGCTCCAAATTTAATGTCTCATACATAATTCAAACTAATTTTAACTTGATAATTTCAAGTGAAAATAATGAAGATATGTAGCTATGGATAGGTCATAG
Organism: Salvia hispanica; assembly: GCF_023119035.1. Lineage (NCBI taxonomy): Eukaryota > Viridiplantae > Streptophyta > Magnoliopsida > Lamiales > Lamiaceae > Salvia > Salvia hispanica. Next base: position 2,198,154 of record NC_062968.1, read on the forward strand.
GGAGAAGTGGGAGTGGTGTATAGGGCATGACATCTCGAAAGCAAAGGTTGGAAGTCTATAGCCTAGAGTATAATTTAAATTGAATAAAGGAGCACTCTCACTTGTATTAATTGGTACCATCACAGCCTTGTCCTACTCAAATGATTTGGAGAGATAAACTAGAATAGAATCTCTATCTTGTGAGATCGTGCATTAGATTCATCTCAAACCTAAAATTAAGTACACCCTCGAAAATGTTCAGTCCTACAAAGGGGAAAACATTGCAATTATCAAACCCAATGCCAACAACTTGTTCACTTTGAGACTTTGATACATTTACTAGTAGTACAAATTAATAGCATATCCTTTTTGAATTGATGAGCCTTTTTGTATATATTTATTGCAAATAATCAACTATAATGATACAAATATGATCAGGTTTCATGAAAACTGTAGTATCCTGAACCATACTAATTTGCCCCAGCAGTTTTACTTGAAAACCAACTCATTGGTTGATCTTCCATTCCTGTAGAGAGAGAGATTTGGTTATGGAGCGAGCAAGCGAGCGAGCAAGGTGATGGAAATCTACAGGGGAAAGGTGAATCTGAAGTTGTCACTGCTTATGGATCAAATTTATATCATGGGAAATTCTTTTTGCAGGATGTCGAGATTCCTTGAGTCGCAGGCTTCAAACATGTCATTCCGCGATGCACAGCTGAAAAGTGTAGTGTGTAAAGTTTATATTCTTAGGGATTAACTAATAGAATTATGTATAAGCTGCTTACCTCAGTGATATTCTCAAATATTGCCAGGCATTATCTGCCTTTGGGTTCATTGCCAGTGCTCGAACATAGTAACGGATAGAGTCCTCATACATACCCTGAGAAATTATATTGCAAGCAAATCAAGTTTCAAATATTATTTATACTCTGGAAATTCATATACATGACAACTAGACAAGTTTAAATGGATGTATGCATGAAAATCCAAAAAGAAAGAATGAAGCATATACTTAATGATTTTGCAGATCAGAACTCATCATCAAGTATTATTTTCATACTGTATGATTCTGCTCATCAGAACTTGTGATCAAATACATTTATATTGTTTAGAGAAGCATCAGAGTTTTCAGTTTCAACTGTGTGCATCTTATTCAGCTATTGCCGCTGACAGCCATAGACATTAACTCTCCAACCAATATTTCTTTACTGTAAACTACGAGCAATGTAATAAGTGAAGCTTAACCATTACCTGGTTGGCATAACTGATTCCCATGTTTGCCCATGCGCGGACATAATTAGGCTTTAGATTTAGAGCCTGAAAGCCAACAAGTATAAAAATATTAAAACATCTAATTAAAGAAGCGTTTCGCAAGATTATTTCATGAGGATAGGACACGTGAAAGATTATTACAATTGAGACATACATACAAGCACTTAAGCTAAATAATTGCTGCAATAAAATATACTCCCTCTGTTCAATTAAAAATAAAACGTTTCCTAAAATGAAATCAACAACATCTCTACTTTTCTCTCTCTCTTACTTTACTCTCTTTTCATTAACTCACAAAACAACACTACATAAAATCTCGTGCCGAAAACCAAATGTTTCCTATTTATTGGGACAAATGGAGTATTAAATGCTATTTTCAAATTTTATTGATCACTTCCGCCTTAGAGAACTCTATATCATGTGATCCAGTCTAGTGGTAGTGGATGTCAAGCACAGGCTACAATTTTAAGCTTTATGTATATTTACTTCCATATGCTATATTACAGCCACATCCAGGTTATGAATGCCATCAATCACCAAGTTACAGGTAATAAATTATCACCTGTTGATAAGCTAGAATTGCATCAGCACTCTGAACACTATTAGCTTGTGTTGCACCAAGCTTATTCCAGAGTGAATAATCTCGTGGTTTGAGTTTCAAAGATGTCTGAAAAGCTTCAATGGCTTTGTCATATTCTCTAGATAAGTTGTACAGCACCCCAAGTACTATATGTACATCAGCATCTTCAGGAGAGAGTTTAGCTGCATCATTAAATAACCTAGCCACCTATACATCCACAAGCAAACCATCAGAATGAATCTTACTCTGAAGATATATATAACAAATATAGGCAACTAAGGATGCACCGTGAACATGTATCATAGTTTGTGCATGTTCCAGTCCAGGTAGACACTTACATCAGCATAATACAAATTCTCGGGCTGATCTGGAGGGGCTATGGTGCTATATCTAGGATGATGACGTAGCCAACTATACAGGTACTTTAGTGCAGCTGCCTGCTCCAGCTCTGGAAGTTTTATGAACAAAAGTGAAATTCATTAATCCACATTAATTATTGCTAGGACACACAATATATGTTGGAGAAAACATAGTGTGAGCATAAAGTCCTATAGAATCATAAGAAGATAAGATTGTAGAATATGAGAGATCTATAATGACCTCTGTGACCACAGTATGAAAATCACGATTAACAATCCCAAACAAACAAAGGAGAAGCTGTGACCTCTATTTTAAACTTCAAAGCTTTAGCTACTAACCATTTGTATGACTCACACCAAGAGCAAGAAGAACTTCCAAATTTGTTGGATCAACCTCATGTGCGCGCATCATGGCTGCAATTGCCTGAAATAAGGTGAATTGTCTTAGTGATAATAAATGGAGGAAAACAATGCAATTAGAGATTACACTATCAGAGTTTTAGTTATTTGTGGATTTCAGAATAACTTCCTCATAAATTTTAACTGTTTAACGTAAGGATATTTCTCATTAATTTCACGAATATCTAGTGGTAAAATCATGAAAATATACAACAAGAATTCCAAGCAGCACAAATTTATGTACTGTCCAGCGAAGGGAAAACAGAGGTAGCAAATCCAATATATCAACCTGCTGATCATCATCATTCTCTGCATGAGCTATACCAAGTAATCTCCAACCCTCAGCATTATCTGGGTTCTTCAGAACCTCAGCCTCCAAAGCAAGAACAGCTTCACTTAAAAGCCCCTTACGGAAAAGTTCCTGGCCTTCCTTCAAAGGATTAGGTCGGCCAACATAAGGATTTAAATCAGAGAACACGTATACCCCTCTTGACGCATCCGATTTCTGCTTTAGTGCTGTTTGCTCATTAAGATAACTGCAGGTTGAACCAGATTTATATCCAATAAACTTAATACGCATAACTATAATAGAAATTCTTATATCAAAGCTGACACAAGTCCTCATACATGACATGCTATTAAAAAAGAAAACAATTACATACAAGAACATGCTGGCAATGAGATAACACGACACTCATTGTTCATGGTTGCAAGTATTTTTATTTCCTACTAACGCACAATGACAACCAACAAAGGTAAATCATGCCCTGCAACGCATTCCTGTCCATGGGTGAATTTGATACCACAATTTCCACACAAAGAACAAGACACGGGAAACAGTGCAGATTGCAAAAACAAGCACATTTCCAAGTTCATTCAAACATAATTATTCTGTATATATGCAGAGTATAAAGATCTCATACCTATAAAAGAAGAGAGTTGGAAGTCATTTTACAAGTTAGTTTACATGGATAATTGGTTTAGAAGAATCAAATTAAATGCAACTATAATCTACAAAGGGAGGTTCCTACTGAGGCAAAAACTGGTGCATTAAAAGGAAAAATATGTTAACAAGTTCACTTTTGTATTGAGATATAATGGCGATAATCATTGATATATATGTGCGGACAGACCAAGACAAAACAAAGGTAAAAGAGTGTGCATCAAACAAGTAACAGAAATGAAAATAAAAAATTTAACATCCCCCAAATTGTTTATGGTGGACTTACTCGTCATAAGCATTGGCCCAATTATCACCAGAAGAATCGCCAAGCACTCCATCAGTAACCTGGCGCTCAAATTCATCAGACCAGTCATTGACATTTAGCTTGGAAAATTCATTCGCCCACTCATCTTCTGTTGATCCTTGTTGCCCACGTTCAGTAGCAAACTCATTTGCCCAGCCATGCGGTCCATGAGAAAGCTGAATGGTAAGAATCATAAGATCAGAAAAGATTTTAGCTGACTGGAGAATGTCATCACTTATCAGTACAAGGAAATGAAGCAGGAATGTTCTAAGCATGCTAGTAAAACTCCTGAACATTTTTGCCTTTTGCCATAAGCATGGGTTCATGGTGTCTTTAGGAAAGTCTGAACTTGCCTGTTCATTAGAAAACTGGTCAGCCCAGGATCTGCCCCCACTGTGCTGCTGTTCATATTCTGCAGCCCAATCTCCAGGTGCAGAGATTCCAGCAGGCTTGAATTGATTGTCCTCAATAGTGATTTCACCACGGCTCATCTTTGATACAAACTGGAGGAACTTCGAATTCTATACGTCCAAATCAGTACAGAAAAGAAAATCAGGAAAAACTTGTGATGCAAGAAAACTGAATAATTAAGGACATGCATGTATGCGGATGTATACTCGACTAGACTTGTCTTGTCATACGTTGAACTTGCAATTGAACCCCCTTAATCCATCATAGCTTAGTATTCAGTCATATATATTTCTCTTACAAGTTAGATCAGTAACTTGATTGTTGTCATTTCTCATATGGAGCTGCTTTTACTTTTGAAGAAGTGTATAAAGAAGTATTTACAGCATGAACATATTAACGATGGAATGCAACCTGAAACTTTGGGTCATTATTTTGAGCAAGCGTATGAGCTAACATGCGAGTCTGCTCCATGGCAGCAAGGTTAGGGACACCAGTAGCTCTCATTTGATCAACTGAAGCAAGTTGCAAGTGCTCCTGAAAGTAGCAAGGAAAATCAAATAAGCATATTCATCAGCATCAATATGAACCCTGCTCTCTTCCAAGAAAAGCAAGTGCAAAAGGAGATACTGTATTAATGGAGACTTTACAAGTATTGTTACTTTCCAAATGAAAAATGCAGCAAATACCCCTTAAAAAATCCACCAGATAAGTGGAGGGCAGAGATTCTCCCTCAAAGTCTTAGTAAAGAGTGTCAGAGTAAGAAATGGCAGTCACTATAGCCAGTTCGGCACTAATAAAAAGTTGAGTAAGATAAGCTCAAAACTACTAGACGTTTATTGTTCTTCAGAACATACATTATGGTAGTTACACCATCCAGGGGCTTTGATTCAAGTTTTACATATAAGTGTTCCTTCAGCGATATAAAATTAAAAACTAGTAAGAATATGTTTCACCAAGTTGAACAGAAAAAAACTGATGCATTAGACACCACACTTGAAATCCTAATTTCTATATTTAGCAAGCAAAAAAATATTTGTCCAGACATGAATGTTGAAACTGGATATATTGTAACACTCAGTCTTCCCATGGTTTTCTTTTTTTGAAGTATTAAGGCAGAGCTGACTTAGTCGCAAATAACCACCAAGTAAAATGCTGAAAATCAGCTAGAGCAAATAACATACTCGATGATGGTAATACAAGAAGAGATAATTCCTTACATGCTCAAATTCAGATGCCCAACCATTTGCACCATGTTGTCTTTCAAATGACTGAGCCCACATATTTGGATTGTCATGAGGCACTAGCTGTTGTGAAAATTCAGAGGCCCATCCATCTGCACCACCAGACAAAGGTTTCATATGTTGTGACTCGGTCCAATATTCCTCTAGCTCCGGAAATCTCCCAGGTATTGGGCCTCTGGCTCGGATATCATTATCAATGTCTAAAGATGACAGCAGTGCATTAACCTGAAATGATGGTTAATCCAAATTATCTGAAAATGCAATGCCAGATACCATCAAAATAGGAGCAATGAACTGTAAGGTTACACACTCAAAATTTAGGCACTACTAAAAGAACCATAAGAAGGATAATCTTATCATGGCTAAAAATACACATTAGCATATACTTTAGAAGATTTCCTATGACCGATGCAGAGCATATTTGCTATGTTTAGAAGTAGGATACCAAAATCCCATGTTAATACAATAATTACTTTGTAAGAAGATTCATGTTTATAAAGGATAGACAGCAGTACACTTGCACACACTCCATTTTTATACAACTACCTGTGTATGAATAAACTCTTCACTCTTGTCTGCAAAAAGATGACGAGCCATAATACTGCTACGATCACGTATGCATTGCTTGTCACCTTCAGACAGTCCTAAAACAGGAAGTGAAGCCGGACGGAAAGGTATGCTACCATGTCCGCTGTGAAGAAATGAGTGCAAAAAATTGGACAAAACTTTTTGAGGTGGCCCTGCAATCGACAAAATAAAATAGATGGTTAAGAATACATAAGTCACTTCATAATGCTTTAGACTGGCAGGCAGTATGAACCTACATGTGAGAGCGACTGAGTTGAAAAGAGAAAAATATCTTTGATCAAGTAAAAAAACACTCTCTGTTGGGCATCATACATTAAACTCAAAGAGAAACAAGGTTTCACTCAACATTGCAGTTTAAGACCCCATTTCCCACCAATATTTCACCCTAAGAGAGAACTTCATATGACGTTTTACCAACTCAACCAAAACCATGACACCATGTGTAAACTGGAACTTTGTTTGCTACCACCTCCACTTTACTGAAACTCTTCAACCTATCGAGACTGAAGTTTCAAAATTTCACGTGATTATTTACACCAACAACTCATATCAGAACACCCATGCCACCACTCTAGCTATCCCCTCAGTTGTGTAATACAACAACCAGACCACTGTGCTGAATGGCTTGGTCTAAGTCTAACTGCTGCTCAGAGAAGTCACAGAGTCCCAGTCAATCACTGAATTATCGTATTAGAGCCAAAAAATAGTAGATTGCAATATGCAAACGTATCTCATCAAGTCAGTCCGGATTTACCAAAGCCAAATTAAATGGCTGTTTTCCACAATTCAGTTCATTTGCAACAGAAAACGTACAGTCAAAACACCAATTCCACCCTGGGCAGAAGGCAGAAGTAACTGAAATGCTACACATTTGACAGTTCCTGCCCCATTTTTTTTTACTTAATTCATAACTCCTTACATTACTGGATGTTAAACAATGCATACAAAAGAATTTCGTTTTTTTCTTAGGTTCCTTTGTGGTTACATATATCTTCCCTATTTGATTGGGGGTAACTCATGCGTTCTTGAATTTTCACATTTGGCTTTCATATATTTTCATCCACTGCATATTCCATTCCAGAGTTCTAATCTGAACTTCTCTACTTGTATGTTGACATTAGTGAAGCGGCTGGATGCATAAGGGAAGCTAGCATATATGAGGCCCATATCAGGAAGTAACTTGTAAGTGAACAACATGAAGGGCTCATGCTCTCCTTGCATATGTTAGATAGTGCTTAAAAATTGATTAAATTTGATAAATGGTGTTAGAAGGAATCAGCTTTGTTCATTAAGTAGCATGTAATTTACCCGCATAAAGAAGACAAGGGTCAAAACAAAACACAACTTGAAGAGAAAAGATTTAATCAAAATAATGATAAAAAAAAAAATTACCATCAAAATCTTGTTGAAGCCGAGCATGCTCTAAAGGCAAGTTGGTTGGTCCAGTCCTTCCCTGAAAATGAGGAATCTGAGGCCTCTGAATGTCATCCCAAGCATCTGAAAACCTATTTTGATCCATTGAGTGAAAGCCTCGAAGGAATTCTGAACCCTGAAAATATAGCACATAATGAAATTTATCCAATAGATCCCACCAGCAATCAGTAAGAAAAAGAAAAAGTAATACCAACCTGCGCATTAGGAGGCATATATTCAAGCTCAGCCCCCGGAAGCGCAGCATTAAAGGGTTCTCCCATCCCTGCATGCAAATTGCCATCTGATGCAGTAGCTGTTGCAGTCGGTATCTCTTGAAGCCTTTCCTGCTTGATGATAAAGAGAGCTCCCGTGAGCTATTATGCATGAGACATATGCATATGAACTCTAGTGAGCACCCAATATTAGGTAACTCCACATCCATTTTTGTCTGAATCTCCTATCCGTAGCCTACTAATATACTAAGTGTTCCTGCCCCATTTTTTTCTGGATAAGTGAGATCAAAATAATACAATGATCATACTCCCCTTAATCAGTCTAATCCCTCAACAGTTAACAGAGGCTTGTCTCAACACATAAAACCCCAAGTACTACAGCCCCAATTTGCACTCTCCGCCCTAATCATAACATGATCTTCTACAATAGCACGTGCCAGCTAACCCACACCGAGCTATGCAGCAATTGCTCGAAAAGAAATGCTCTATTGCTCGATCAATTAATCTTAACATGAGAATCGTGCTTCCCCTACTTGCGCGAAAACATGAAATTAAAAAAAAACTGCTACCAATCCAATAGAGAAAGCCAAAGTATTGAGCCATACAATCATTAGAAACGGCAAATTGAAGCGAAAAAAAGAAGATTATTGATTGGAGAACCTGGGTTTTGGAGGATGAACCAATAAGGGCGTTGGCGAGAGCTCCGAGGGGGTTAGATGAAGAAGACGACCCCGGCACCGCGCAGGCGGCGCCACCGCTCACCAGGTCCCGCATCGCCATAGTGAGAGAATTCCGGTAAGGCTTCCTACGGCAGCAAGGCGCCGCTTATTTTCTTCCCGATTTCAGTAGCTAGCTGTGAGAGAGAGAGAGACAGCCGGAAATGGAATTTATCGAAATAAAAGTTTTAATTTTGAGGCAGAGAAAATGTTTGGAGGTGAGGAAGTAAACAGCATAAATAATTTTAAGTTTTTTTAATTCTATATATATTTATTTAGTTATTTAGCGAAGATATAGTTCAGATAATTTATTGGGATGAGGGAACTTATCGAAAAGTCTTTATTGCTTTTTTGTTTTTTGGTTTATTGAGTAAAAATATTAGAGGGTACCGACCTATGGCTCAGCCTTCATGGATCAGTGAATGAGATCAAGTATCCTTTCGTTTTTTTTCTAATTTATTATTTCAAATTTAAATTTAAATTTAAAATACATTCTTATCTTGAATATATCACCTCTAATGATTAATTTTTATATGATAAAATTAGGGATGTCCCACCAGAAACCCGTGGATCGGCCAAACAACCTGGTAATATGAGCGGGTTAGGGCTGTAATTTTATTACCCGAATACAAAACGGGCTAAACGGGTTGGCCCGAATGGGTTGGCGGGTTGAACGGGTTGCGGGTCGGGCCGATGGGTTGTGAGCTTTAATTATAAAATATTAAGTTTTAGGGGTTTTTTATATTTTTGAATCCTCAATCTTCATTCTACACCATCATTAGTCTTATTCAATCTTCATTCTACACTCAATCTTCATTCTACACTTTTCCACTTGATCCCACAATATTAGCTTTCAAGTTCTATCTCAACTCATTATTGCACCGTCCTATCATCTGCCACTAGTGTCTTACCACCACCAAAGCCAATCAAGACAAAATGAAGAACTAACTCATCAAAATCTTAATATATTTATCATTTTAATAATGATTCATGTAAGATATGATTTTTAATTTTCATAAAGAATTAGTTACGAACAATGCCATAATAATGATACGAACACAAACTTTAATTTATATTGTAGTTGATCGAGATGAAAGGCTTCTTTTCAAGTATTATTGAAGAAAACTATGAAAATTTGAAGATTTTATATGATTATAAACTAAAAAGAAAAAAGTATCTAAAATTTAAAATCATTTTATAGAAGAAAATTTTGATACAGAGAAATTATTTTCGAAAGCTTTTAGGCCCGAATAGCCCGATGGGTTAGCCCAAAACCCGACGGGTTAGGGTTAGAGTTGAAAATTTATGACCCGAAAAATCCATAATCCGAATGGCCCGTACCCAAATAGCCCGACAATCTGAGTGGGCTGGCCCGAACCCAAACAGATTAGCCCGATTGACATCCCTGGATAAAATGACAATAATTACTAAAAATAATTGCATATAAAATTATAATTAAAGAAAACAAAAGTAATATGTTACTAGTGAAAAATAAAAGCCGGAAACGGATTGGGAGTTTGTGGGATAGAGAAATTAGACCACTAGATTCATTGGTATCAACCCAACAATATTTCTCCCCTCACTTCTTTTAGTTGGACTCAATTCGATTTCATCATAATTGAAATATTTTTCACTCATTCTTTGTCAATTTTCTGGTGTCCTGCAAGATCAATTTTACGTCAAAACAAGCCTTTAAAACATTCCAAATAAAGACAATGTAAATTCGATTCACATAAATAAGTTATCATCAATATATTAAGATAAAACACACAATATCTTTAAATCACACGTGACACAATAAGTGGCGGAGCCAAGATTTTAGTCCTGGGGGGCCCAAATTAATATATTAAAATTTTTGTAGTGTTTCTTTGTCAACGACGCGGAAATGACCCTGACATAAGTAGTAGAGTATTGCGCGCTAGAGATAGACAATGAGATAAATAATTAGAGGATTAGTAATAGAAAATTTAGAGATACTGTAAAAACGTCGACCATCGAAAAAAGTTAAAGAATAATATTTTTATAATAAAGATCATAGTACTATTGAAACTGGTTTTACCAATAATATATAGTAGTATAGTACTTATATATTTACAAAATAATAGAATTACTTTCTTCTATTCTATATTGTATATAATTATAAATAAAATTATTTATACAAAATTAATAGCTAATAAGTTTATACAAGATAAATTATTATGAAAAATTGTTTACAGCATAAAATAAATTTATAAGATTATACTCCCTCCGTCCCAAGATAAGTGACTTGTATTCCTTTTTGGGGTGTCCCACTATAAGTGACCTATTTCCATTTTTAGCAAAAAGTCATCTCTCTTACTTTATTCTCCACCTACTTTATTCTCTCTTCTCTCCTCTACTTTTCCTCTCTCATACTTTACTCTCTCCACTTTAACTTATTTAAATATCATTCCTTAAATCTCGTACCCAAAAGAAGTAGGTCACTTATCTTGGGACGGGGGAGTATAAAATTGGTAGAGAAATTAAAGTCCAAAAGCGGCATAAAAAAATAAGATTATATTAAATTGGTAGGGAAATTAAAGTCCAAAAAGAGGCATAAAAAATACTCAAAATCATATTTGCTAGAAGGAAGGATCGAACCCTGCCCATTTCAATTAGTGACAGGTTTTCAAACCAACTACACCAATTCGTCATTTATAATTTTTGCGTACATATAGCATATATAGCGATAACTGAAATGGCTGGGGGGCCTAAGGGCCCCCCTGGCCCCACCGTGGCTCCGCCAGTGGACACAATACAGATTAACATTTCGTACAGAGTTGTCGTACATCAAGAATTTTGAGTAGAACTGTAGAAGAATGACCATCGAGGCTCCGAAAAATATGTGGAAGAGCTTATGAGTTTGATTCAAATAAAGAAGAATTCCACTATTTCACTTCACTAGTCAAGAAAATTGTTGGAAATTGTTACATACCAAATATGAGAACTCATTTTAAAAGATTAGCCCGGTAGGAGAAAAAGCTCATTTAGTCTATAAACCTCACACCGATTGTTCTTGTAACCGATGTGGGACATTGAGTCCATAACAGAGATTTACACAAGGATTACACTACTAACTTCCTCTACCTACTCTTTGGCCATTTTGTTACAACTGTTGAAAGTTACGGGATGATAGTCGGAGACCGCTGAAACAAGTGCAGCGACCGCCGCCCAAGAGTCGGAAGCCTCGGACCAACCCACAACGACCGCTGGCCAAGGTGCAGCAGCCCGCTGGAAAAAAGAGGCGAGCAGAATTTACCCTATTTTCTCTCCAAGATTTACCATATTTTGCAATTTTTTTCCTTATTTGAAGGAGACGATTTCTCCCCTATAAATAACCCCTCAAGCTTCATCATTAGGATCCTCTTTTTGCAACATACTTTCCAGAGAATCAAAGTTAATGTATTTCATTGTGCAAGGAGCTGAAGAAGGATTCAAGATCATCAAATCGACAAGGATTCAACCTTTTGGTTTTATTAGCTTTAGTTTGATGTTTTCATTGTTTTCCCTTCAATCTATGTTTTTAGATTATTCTATCATGTGTAACTAAATTCATAGGATTCTAGGGATGTGTTAGTAACGACTTTGGTTATACAATTCCTTTTTCTATTTAATATCCGTTTGTTCTTACTTTATTTCTTCCTTAAGTTGTTGGATAATGTTTCACGTTTGAGTGACACATTCTGTGATGAAGTAATATAACTTGCTACATAATCGTGAGAGGAGGTTGGCGGGTTATGTCCACTTAATAGACACTACAATTAGCTTCCTTTAAAACGATATTGTTAATTGAGAATGAGGGCTTTTCAAGGGTCCTAGGAGCT
>NC_062968.1:2210533-2233533 GCF_023119035.1 Salvia hispanica
TAGTGGTCAAACTTGGGATTTGATTCTCTGTGACTGTAGAATGTAGAGAGAAAGAGGGGAAGAGGAAGAGGAAAGGGTTACGGGGAATCTACGTCTTCGTCACCATGTAATTTAATTGCTGAGTGTTTCTCCACTGCAACAGACTCCTCTATTTCTGTCTTTTTCTTACTTACTTAATTTTGAAAATCTAATTCGAATGAAATAGAATTTTGAAATCTAATTCTATTCAAATTTTAAATAAATCTGAAATATAAGTTTATATAATTACAACTTTGTGGAGTAGGTTTTTTGGTTTGGGGTTTTCGAATTTTTCTTATTTTTACATTATTTTTATGCAATTTTGGATTTTTTTCGTTTTGGATCGGATTTTGTAGTTCGGATTTCGGATTTTTCAAACAATTAAAATTGGATTTGATTCATTTTTTCATAAAACTTGAGATTTTTGGATTGGTTCAAATTAGATAATAATTCGATCGAAAATCTGAATGCTTACCTTTAGTTGCGGTGATTCTTTTGTGTAGAAATACAAGTCCTTCATATTTCTTTATCTTTTTAACAATAATAATATCTGAATGCTATTAACTTGATTTTATTTGGGTTATGGTAAAAAGTTTAATAGTAAGGAGTAGTATTTATTTTTGAAACAATTCATTTATCATTACCATAATTCCATAAACATACAATTGATTTAATTAATACTATGGTTTTTAAAACAACCCTCTCAATTCAGTTATCATTAGGCACATACAATGCAATCGATTCAAATTGGACTATAGATTGAGTGAATTAAAGTAGTAATAAATAGTACTCCATGTTTTATTTACTCCGTAAAAGAGTGGTTTGAGTTTTTGCATTTATGCAAACTATTTGGTCTATTAAAGTATTGATGAACCTATTTTTCTGGCATTGTGCAGTGTATGACTTATAATAATAATAATAATAATAATATGGATATGTTAGTATTAACTAATTATATTATCACAAAATTACAAAATCTTATCTTCAAGCGCATAAAGTTGGTAAAACAAAACGTATAATTTAAGTCCATGAATAAGTCGATAAGTCAAACTTTAATTCATAATTATCTACAAAATTAACACCATTTCAAATTTCTTATTAAACATTTTAGATTGAAAAAGGGGTCAATACAAGCATGCGTGCGTGATCTTTGGAGAAGAATTTAAGCAAGATCCTATACATTTAATATAGCAAATAATCCATCAAATTTGAGAAAAATTAAAAGGGAAATTAATTAATCCACAATTAATTAACAATTCAAAGTGGTCGTTGGAGTAATAAATCTCGAGTCTGCCACCACTGTAAACACACTATAATTAAATCAAAGTTTTGGGAATTCTACAGTTTTTTCTCCACATAATATTATACTCCCTATAATGGGCAAGACAAAATTTATTTATTTATTTTAAGGTAGAATTCTTGGAAAGTGGTTGCATTATAAATTAATAATCTTATGTGACATTAGGCACGGGGCGCGGGACTTAGGGTTTGATGTTGTAAATTTATTAAATATTTATAGTTTAATTTTCTCTCTCTAGATATGCATAAATATTTTGTATGCATATATATATGTAGTTGAGATAGGGCACATTTTGTCTGTATTCTTTCCACAGCACACCGCACGAGTGAATCGTATTCTTTACACCTTTCACTTTTAATAGATTCTCATCAAAAACAGAAATAGTGATTTTTGGTTAGATGGAAACAAAAATTGTATATATATTTGTGTATAAGAAAAAGAAAATGTCAGTTTCTGAATTTGTTGGTGAGATGGACTTGTCATTTTCTAAATAGAAATTAAATTTTATAAATATAAGAGTAGGGGTGTGTTAAGGTGCCACCACCCCTTAAAATTAATAAGCTGCCACGTGGCCAATTTTTTTTTTTCAAGGATTAAAAAGAGACGGGCAGCAATATTTAATACCTTATACATCAATTTTTCTTGAACAACAATATTCAACACGCTAGACAACAATCTATAGATTGCTGCCTACTGTATTGAATATTGTTGTGTAGCGTTTATAATATTGTTGTATAAGTAATGTCATGGTATCACTTTAAGAAGGATTGTCATTTTAACGGAAACTTATAAGAGTATTTTAAAGAGAAAAAAAGGAGAAGCGGAATCCACGCAATGAAAACTTGCTGATTTTTGCACCGTTCTTTATTTTATTTTGTAGGAGTATTTTTTATTTCCTTTAAGAAAAGCGACCCACTATTTCAATCAACAAGAAAAAGGAAATTGCAAATGGGCCCCTCGTTCTATTTAGAAAAAAACAAGAATTGGTTGCATTGCTTGATTTTAGATGGTGAAAATTTCATTCAATTTAGATATTTTAATGCAATAAAAAGTGATAGCTAAGACTCGAATCTAATAGATAAAAAAAACTGTAGTACTAGAATTTCCCCTCCTATTAATTAATATAAATAATTTATCTTTATGTGATATCATGCATGGTTGTTATAAAAAATAATACTACCTACGTCCCTCAAAGTTTGACACATTTTACCATTTCGGTTCGTCTCTGAAAGTTTGACACACTTCACTTTTTACCATTTTTGGTAGTGAACCCCCATATTCCATAACTCTTTCATACTCACATTTTATTATAAAACTAGTAATACTTTAAAAGTAGGACCCACATGCCACTAACTTTTTCAACTCACTTTCCATTACATTTCTTAAAACCCGTGTCGGGTCAAAGTATGTCAATATTTGGGGGACGGAGGTAGTATTATCATATACTCCATAGAAGGCATTCATATTAACGCATATCGTACATATATACATATATGTATGGATTTGTGTTAAAATAACAACAGCATTTAAGATCACATTGTACCACTAAGGACTACCGTTAGATTTATGAGCAGATTCAGCTTTAGCCTGCGACGTGGCATGCTTGCTTGCCTACGTATCGTAGATTGCTTGATTATATTTGATTTTGTATCGCAGATTGCTTGAAACCATATGCCGAGTTGTTTGTCTATGTATCGCAGATTACTTGCCTAGATTGTCATTTCAACAATGATGTCACCATAGTGCTTTGATTTCGTATCTCATATTGCTTTAAACCATATACCGAATTGCTTGCCTTTGTATCACATATTGCTTGCATATGTGTTGTAGATTGCATGTTACTTATTGTCACATTGTCACTTTAACAGTGGTGCACCCTAACACACCTCTACATATACGTATAAATAAATGTATTATCATATTAATCAATATAATTACTTTATCTTTATGATGCATGATATTTTGTTGTTATAAGAGACAATATTATATATCATCATATAAATGTATTATCATATTAAAGCGTACTGCATATACCCAGAGGTATGTATACAATAATGATTAATTCAAGGAGTAGTAGTTTTTGGGGAGTAAAAAAGTTACTCCCCCGGTCCCGGATAATTCGAGTCACTTTGATCGGGCACAGATTTTAAGAATTGTAATAAAAAGTGAGTTGAAAAAGTTAATGGAACGTGGGTCCTAACTTTATATATTAGTTTTATAATAAAATGTGAGTAGAAATGAGTTAGTGGAATATGTTATCCACTACCAAAAATGATAAAAGTGAAATGAGACAAATTATGTGGGACGGACCGAAATGGAAAATTGGGATGAATTATCTGGGACGGAGAGAGTAATACAGTATATAGTTAATTATAAGCATACATTATTGTCATATTGATTATTTTTTTAATTGATTGCTGACATTGTAAACAGTATATACATGATATACACACCTTTTGTTACTTAAAAATAAAAAAAATGGATATTAGAAATGAAGAAATAATTCAGCCAATTACACATGAAATCTTACCTACTTATTGGTCGGCTAGAACAACTACTATTATGTCCATTTATTCCACTTGATTATATTTCAATGCTTCTGATTGTGCTACATCTTCTGATCGTATTTCAAATGAATGCAAACAAAAATAGTTGCTATTTAGGTAGAATTGTCATTATCAATAAGTCGCCCTTATGAATTTTGACAAAGATTTCCAATAAACTAAATCGCTCCAACTTTTTTCATGTAGTAATTAATTTATTTTATTAATTTATTTTGGTAAGACTAAGAGGCAAGCAAATAATAGTGGGGAGGTGGGATTTAATCAGAAGGATATTTATTAATTAAGGTATTTGATTAGTCATAATTAAATAATCGAAAAATGACGTGGTTTGGGCCGTCGCCCCCACAAAACCTGGTTTCGCAATAGGAGGAAAGTGGGCCCACACCACACGAGTGGAAGTGGGCCCATATCTGTTTGACCTTACTACAACGTGTTGCAATAAAATTTATTTGCCGTGACTTGAAATGGACAGCTGTTTATTTTGATTTTTGAAAGTTGCTTATTTTTGGATAGCGTTTGAATCACGATGAAGAAAAGTGATCGTTTAAATGGACTTGTGTTGAATTTTGTTAGCGTATTTATAAAGTGAAAATGAAACTAATCTCTAATGAATTGAGATAAAAGTAGTAAGATTAAATTAATAATATAATTGTTTGGTAAATAAGATTAAATATTAAAACTAGACTATAAGATGATATTATAAAAATATGATACGTGTGATATGTTAGGGTGCCACAACCCTTTAAAATAACACCATACCATCATTTTTAGCCAATCATTTATACACGTGGACGAATAATAAGATGCTACGTGTCAAAAAAAAATCTGAAAAACTCAGCCAGCAATTTGTTGCTTTTTATACAACAATTTTTCTTGTCCAACAATATCCGACACACTATACAACAATCTATAGATTGTTGTGTAACATTTATAATATTGTTGTATAAGTGGTGTCACGGTGTCACTTTAAGAGGGGTTGTCATTTTAACACAAGCCTATGATACGTTTATCTTATTTTTATTAAAATATAAAAAATATTTAAAATTTGTTTAATTAATAAATCCTAAATCAAATACTTCATCTGACCTTATTATTCACTAACAATACTCCAATTATATTTTTTTATCTACCTCTCTTCTATTTTACCAATTGTTTATTAAAACTTTAAAAGTTTGAAATTAATTAATTAGATAGAGTCTCCTTGGCGCCATCACCCTTTCCACACAACAAGTAATGTCAGTGCAATTTGAGAACGCATGAATCACTTGTTAAATTATAGGGTTATTTTTTATAATTCTAACCATCTAATGTTTCTGTAGCGCATCCTTTGGTGCCATATTGCCTTCTACTACTTCAATATTTTAAAACGCTGCGATGGAATATCATTGAAATAATCCCACTTTGACTAATCTTTGTGCTTTGCTAAATAGGATGCAATATCGTTGCCTCTTGATATTGCTCAAATGGGAATTTCAAATACACTATTTTTGATCGGTAGAAATTTCTGATTTCTGATTTATAATGATTTGTAGGGCTTCGATTTTGCTTCAGTGATGGAGAAATTTTATATTGGATTGTTGGTATTGTGTATATAGACTTGAGATAGTCTCAAGTATGTTTTTGAGGTTGGCTATTAAGTTGTCCTTAGATGATTTGACTGTTGTGTTTCTAAATATTGGAGGAGCATAGGGGTGAGCAAAATAATCGAAAACCGAATATCCGAACCGAATCAAACCGAAATTTTGAAATTTGGTTCGGTTTTTTCGGTTTTTCGGTTCGGTTCGGTTTGGGCGAAAAAAAAAACCGAAAAACCGAATTATATTTTAAATATATTTTTATATATTTTTATCCTATTAATTTAGTATATTATATCATATATATAACATATATTCTTCTAATATATTTTTATATAATAAATATTATATATATTATATTAATTTTATATTATATATATTTATATTGTATTAGTATATATAAAATAAAATAAATTAGATATATTAGAATAGGGTCCTATTCTAATGCTTATAGGCTATAGCACCCTAATCCAAAATCAAGACTAAATCTCCACCCTTGGATTTTAAAATGAATGGATGAGATTAAAGCTCACAAAATCTCAATAAATAGTAGACAAAATATCAACAAAAGGGTAATATCGTCATTATGTTATCATATGATAATTTTCGTGAGTGTTTTTTATATCAACATTGTGTATTACAAATATCAACAATATGACATTAGAATATCAACACAAGGACAAGAAAATATCAACACATTTTTATTGAGATTGGACATGCATAATATTGAGATTTTGCTTACAATATATTGAGATTTTTTGTTGCATTTGTTGATAAAAGCTGGCTTATCAACATGTACGAAAAAATTGAAATATAATTTATCAAATTTCATCACCCGAACATCGTCGGAACATATGCAATTGAGATCTTGTTGGAATCCTTATTAAATTATCTTTAATTTGATATATTTTTTGCGAAAAAAATAATTTAAATTGAGAGAGTTACGTAAATTTAAAGATTTGAGATGATTTTGAGGAGAGAGAAAGTAGTTAGTTATAATTACTACATATAGGATTTGACATTAATACCCTTTTAATTTAATTAATAATTATTTAAATTTAAAATATATTACACTTGACATTATATTAATCACAAGATCTTCTAATCTAATGGTTGAAAATTGGTCTCAATTTGAGATTAGTAATTAGTTAGCAATTGATTACATCCCTATTAGAATATACTATTTTTTTTTTTCGGTTTTGTTTTGAAATTTCGGTTTTTTCAGTTTAGTTCGGTTTTCGGTTTTTCGGTTTCAATTTTAACCTAAATTCGATTAAAATTATAAAAAGTGACCGGGACTCCTAATCGCGGACGGAGGGAGTACTATATATGAAAATGACTCAACTATGAAGAAACTTCCAGAAATCGAAAAATGACTCAACTATGAGGGAACGGAGGAAGTACGACTTTACTATCGCATTAAATTAAAGTATTAAGTACCTTTATTATTCAATCATATCGTCTTAGAGTTATATTCTAATCTATAAGTAAAATAAATCAATAAATTAATCTATAAGTAAAATGAATCAATAAATTATAGTCTTAAATCCTTATTGATTTTTGATTTATCGTATTGTTACATTAGCCTCTATAGTAGAGTACCATACTTTGGTCTGACAAATTGCTTCAAGTGATGGAATATATCAAATAGATATATACACTCTTAAATGTATAAAGCATCGAAAGTAAAATATGGACAAGTATGAGGTCTTGGAAGATGGGCTTCTGACAATTAGTGGGTTAAGATCTTCTTCGTAACGGGCCACTGTATAATCTGATTGAATCCTCTCACATGATGTCGGCCTGCTGCAAAGGATTCGAAACACAACCAACGATGCATCAATAATTAATTGAAATACCAAGTTTCTATTTCCTAACACCATACTCACATGACCCAAATATACTATACGATTTTCTCTCCCGTGACTGAAACAAAATGGAATATGATAATTGGATTTATTTCGTGTGACATTGTTAATTGGGTTTCGTCATTCACTGTGTCATTTAGTGTATTACATTTAGTATTATAGAAGAATCTCCTTTTTTATTCTAGTTGAAAATGATTAATTTTTTTATGCAAAAGTACAAATTAAACACATGCACGTAAAAAATATTAGAATGTGCAAGTGTTTTTTTTGTATATGATCGAGACATTAGAGTAATATAGTCAATTAGTAATTCAGTACATAAATCTATAAAAGTAGCCATTTTTATAACTTAATAAAGTGGGAATTTAAAATATCTCACTCAGAACAACTAATTAATGAATTAAAATCTTGGAATATCATTTTTCTAATTTGAAAAAATCAACCAAAAGGGTCTCATTCTCAAAGATTTAAAATTTATTCCATTTCCCTTCCTCATAAAAGAACATGTTTTGATAATGGATGCTTATGTGTAGAAAAAAGATATTTACATATAATAAATAGGTGGGAAGGGAATTGTTTTTATAATGTTTAATTACTCAAATCTTGGGGTAAATCTTTCTTTGTTTGGACCTACCAACTAAATCGTGATTTTGGGACCCTCGTCCTTTAATTTTTCTAAACTTTTGACAATTGCTACCGACCGAATTATTACCTAAATTAATGAAAAATATATCATCACTGATTTGATGAGTCATTTAGTCCAACTTACTTTGATTCATCTTAGAATTTGTGTAGCACCAAAAGTTGATTCATTCACTTCCTCATTTAATTAATTTTCCCTTAAAATATACCATGACTAAAAATTGCTACACACACACTATTAAATTTAATTATCGAAATATTTATTATTTTCAATCAAATAATAGTAGTAGTGACCAACAGATTGTAGCGCAGTTGGCAGCTGGTGACCTTGAGGTCACGGGTTCAAATCCCACCACCCGCTGGGAGACTTTTGGCCTTAATCCGCAAATCCGGTAGAGCAGGATTAGTCGGATTCCATCGAAGGTAGGTTCAGTACACCTGTGGTCAAACCAAAAAAAAAAAATAATAGTAGTAGTGTCACCTCAATTGAGTTAAAGGTCTTTTTATTCCCTTGGGTATAACATGAAATTATGAAAGTAGAGGTACCATCAAAATTATTTATTTAATATTGGAGCGGGTCTAATTATGGCAAATTACTGTTTATGTTGAGATGCAAAAAGAAAAAAAAAAGAAAGAAAGAAAGATTATATTGTTGATGTGAATTAAACTTTATATCAACGTTATCTCGTGTATCAATAAATGTAAACATGATTAACCTCCCTTTGCAATAGGCCATAGGCCATAACTTCTACTTTGAAAATTCTTATTATGATAATATATTTAGACCTTTACTAATGACTTTTACTGCTACCAATTTAGAATCTTTACCGTCCAATTTTTACCATAAAGTTTCAAAAACTCATCACTTGTTCAAATCCTAATCATTGGTTTACGAGACATCGATGACAGCTTAACTAAACCCTAGAAATTACACTATGCGATTTGAATTTTTGAAAGTAATAGTTGTATGATTATATGATATGATGTGGATGTTAAATTCAACCAAAGAATAATGGTCACACATATATGTGTGGAAACAATCAATTAATCATCCATTAATCGATGCACATTTTCCCTTGAATCAAGATGTAAATTTTAGCATTCACAGTTCCACATAGTTATAATAACTAGTAATCCCTCCGTCCGTCGTTAGGAGTGTCATTCTTTGGCGACACAAGTTTTAATAAATGTTAAAAAAAGTGGGTGGAATAAAGTTAGTGGAATATGAATCTCACTAGTATATATTAGTTTTAAATAAAATATGAGTGAAATGAGTTAGTGGAATATGAATCTCACTAGTATATATTAGTTTTAAATAAAATATGAGTGAAATGAGTTAGTGGAATATTTATGGTAAAAGTAAACCGGGACTCCTACTCGCGGACGAACTAAAATAGAAAAACTAGACTCATATTCGCGAACGGAGAGAGTAGTACATATTTAGTGAAGTAAGCTACCCATTCTTGTCAAAAAGAAAGACAAAGCACATTACTCCCTTTATCTGCAAATAGTAGTTTCATTTGTTTAGCCCAAATTTTAAATGTTAACCGTGGCTAGAAAAAAGTCAATGTTACATATATCTCATTTATGTATATTAATTTTAGATTAAATTAGAGTGAAATTAGTTCGTGGAATGTGGGGCCATGCCACTATTTATAATAAAAAATAAACTTTTATACTCCCTCCATCTACGAAAAATAGTTTCATTTTGCCATTTTGGGATGTCCACAGAAAATAGTCTTATTTCTAAAAATGTAAAGTTTTCTCTAATACTTTACTCACTTTTTCTTCTCTCTTCCATACATTACCTACTTTTTCTCATTCTCTCTTACTTTACCAATTATTCATTAAAACTCGTGCTATCCACAAATGCGACTATTTTTTGTGGACGAATGGAGTACTATATACTCTCTTCGTGTTTTAAAAATATGAACTTTTGAAACGACACGAGTTTAAATACAAAAATGGTAAAGTAAGAGAGAGATAAAAAGAAAAAAGTATGTTAGCGAAAAATGAGTCACATCTCATTAGAGAGAAAGAAGTTTACTAAAATGGAAAATTTCTATATTTAAAAAACAGACTATAAAGGAAAGAGTTTATATTTCTAAGAAACATATGGAGTGTGCATTTATAATATGTTGGCCTGGTAATAGAGTATTGAATGCTTGAAGCCAAAGGTATCGAGTTTGATTCCACTATGACACAACCTTTAATGTTCCGTTCATTTAAGAATAAAATGAGAAGGAAAAAAAAAAAGAGTCCATAAACCACAAAGACTAAGTTGAACATTAATACTAAAATATATCAGTTCATAAAAAATAGTCTCATTTTTTCATTTACCCACAAAAATTAATTTCTTCAAAAAATTAAAAATTTCTCTCAAATTATTAACACTATTTTATCTGCTTATTCTATTTCTCTCATACTGTATGCACCTTTTTTTTTACTTTATCTATTTTTTATAAAATTCGTGTCGTCTATTCATAGGACTATTTTTTTTTACGAAGTGAGTAATTATTTGCAAGCTTAGGAGCTTAACAAAAGGTAATTTTAAAATTTAGAAATTATATTAATCATGCATGCTAATGAAAAACTCATTTAACAACATAAATAAAGAAAGAGTTGGTTTCACCGTGAAATGTTAGATATTTCTTAATACTATTCGTTAAGTTGTTTTGAGTGTTATCAATTGTTTATTACTAAAAAAAAATTGAAAGAGCTGGATGCTTTTGTTCCATCACGTCTTTTAAAATAATTATATTGAAAGGTAAATTTTTTCTCTTTACCAATCGAAACAGCAAAACCATTAATTTCAATCATCTTACCCGATCGACGGAAAAAGCTATAATTATGATATAAATTCCATAGTCCAATTCAAGCTCATATGATTACATAATAAAGTCAAAATATACTCGAGCACAATTATATAGATTCATTAATTATCATCTTGTTTTCGATTGCAATTCTCAAAGTTGAACAGTATTTTTTAACCACAATGTGATTTAGTACTCTCTAAAACATATACTCAGATTGAAATAATATATTTGATTCAACATACTGCTGCTGTTCATGGATTTAATGCCAATTCACTACCTGATCTGAGTATAAACAAAAATGAAAATGGCAAACTACATATGTATGTCTGGAAAACAAAAATGCATGAACACAGACAAACTATTCAAATGTTCATCACCTCTGGGTTCATTTATATTTGCGATAGATTCCTAGATAATGTAGTCTGCATTCTTCAGAGGTCAAATTAATAAATAACAAGGGCAACGAAAAAAAATAAACGTTTAGATAAAACCAGTCCGGCCACCCCTTCGGCTATGCCTGTCGTAAGCAGTGTTGAATTTGTCCACCAATTCATTCATTGTACTGCATAAGAAGTTTACAGCCAATGATCAGAGCTGACATCAAAGTTCTTTATTTACAGTTAGAAACAAATTATAGTTAGTTCAAATTTCTATATATGCCACAAGAAGAATGCGTGAGTTTCCAGGAAATGATACATCAGGTAGACTACAACTGCAGTTAAACTACTAAGTGGTGAATGAACTATAAGTTCGAGCATCGAGGTCATGGTAGAAGCTTTTAACACATTCATAAATCATAAGTCATAATGCATTAAACCAATCCAGGATTCCAGGTGACTCCAAACATCTCTCCTAATAGCATAACACAGAATCAGCCACACAATCCGCTTGATATGACCATTAAGTAAGGATAAAGATTAACCAAATCTATACTAATCCTAACAATGTCAAATCTTATAATGTATCCTGCTTCAAAAGTACATACACGACTAAAAGTATTATTCAGAAAAGATAATAGCAGGAAAAAGGTATAAAAGCCATACCTTGAGCAATTGGTAAACATGGCAAGATATGTGATCAATAATGTGTCGTTGTATTCCTGGAAATAACAACATTAAGTCATTATGAAAGCATCGGGCAGAAGAAAATGAATTAAGTAAACAAATTGATATATAACAGTATCAAAATAAGCCAAAGAGCCTACTCTCATGGGGAGAGTTCGGACTTACCCCTCGTTAATTAAGGAAAGATCTTTTTTCAAAACATAAATTAAAAAAAGGTGAGTTTGAGAGGTTTGAAATCCTTCTTTTCCTATACTCTCCACAGTTTGAATTTGTATGAGATAAGCATCATGCAAGTCATTAGAGGACAACATGCAGCTTTGACAGGTATATTCAAAAAAACAAAAAAAAGACCTACGCTATATCATATTTAAAGTGAATGGTACTAAAAAGAATTTCGAAACATAACCAAATACTACATGATGCACTCACCATCAAGAAGTCATCTTGAAATTTTTCAGATTCAATAGCTGGCAACCTTCTCAAGAGACTAGAAACTTGCCTCAGCAATGAATTCTCCAAGGGAATCTCACCTGCAAGCAGCAGTAAATTGAACATAAAGATTAAATATGGAGCACTTAACAATCTATCAGACTTTCTCCATACTCCAAACAACAATACATATAATTTCCAGATAAAAGATCATGCTACAGACATCTTTCAAACAACTGAACCTAGTTGTTTCACTCAACCAACGAAAACAGAAAATGAGATGACTTCTCCATTTAGAAAATTGAAATTTTAGAAAATAAACAGACATACCTTTCTGCATGGCTAGAAGATAGTGATGAAGCACTCTGACTCTACTATTTAGCATTTTGATGGCACTATGTATACCAGTAAGATGAGCAGCCACTGGCAATATTAAAGGTAAAGAGGTTGAAATCCTATGCATCCTTGATAAGAAAAACAGTGATATAAAATGATGATTTAATTAATGTGATAGTGAAAGGCTCACACTGAGTTGCAGCAGAACCCCCGTCAGATGGTTTAAGGTGGGCAACATGATCAACAGATATTCTTTCTGCTTCCACTGTCTAGTAAAAGAGAAAAAAGAAGTTGCAGCATACAGCTAAAATTTTCTCAGTATTCAATTTATAAAAACAAAACATACCTCAATGGTGTAGCTTGATTGAACAAAAATAAGCTGGGGGTTGCCATCAATTACATGCAACTCTTGAATGGTAATGATCATGAACAAAGACAGTAAAAAACAGAAATTAAGCTCATGAGTAAATAAGGAGTTAAACTAAAAATCAATGATCTCACATATAGTTCTTGATGTACATTCAAGGGGCCTACTCTATTGCAGCAAATTTACTTCCAACATATTAGCAATCTTTTAGTTGCCTATATGAGGCAATTTGCCAATGTCCTAAACTGTTAATACAGAAATGAAAACAGCTAAGGGTAGAAGTTATCTAAATTCGAGCTAGAATATATCATCCACATGTAGGCAGATTGCAGGCAATTAACTCACTTTAACACTCCAATAAGGCTAGATTTAAATGGCAGTCTTAAAGTTCATACAAGATCACAAGCCTAAAGAATTAGATATTGGCCATATGTCTAACCCTTACCTAATACACATTTTTACTTTATATCAAATATCAATCAATATGTCCTGAGTTCCTCTCTCTATGGCAGTGTAAAAATGGAAAATAGTATAAATAAATAAATAAGCAGGTGCTCTACTTGCTTCTTGTAGAGTAAATAAGAAATCCCCAATGGTAAAAAGGGTAACTCATGCTACCCTTTACTCTTTGTTTCCTGAAGATTTGGTTGTATCAACATTAGCCCACTAACAGTTTGTGTAATAAGATGGGTCCCAAGGTCGTTGCCTTGGTGTGTGAGTATGTCACTGCCAAAGGAGAATCTCCCTTGGTAGGATGGCCTTTATTTTGTGACAAAATTGTTTAATGAACGCCTCTTTTGTTTGGCCTCGTGGGGACGAACATCCGTGGGAATGGCCTTCCAAGTTTATGACAAATTCGAATGTCCCAGCCCAAGAGAGTATACACTAGCCTGGCGCAGCAAACATTTACTGAATCGCTGGTCCGTAACGCCGCAAACTTGGGTGGTTTCGGGGTACGGACTCCCCTATAGCACAAAAGGTCACTAGTTTTCCGTGCACACCGGTATGGATTTTTTAATTTAGTGATAAACAAAAGTTCCGCTGGGCCCCAGTATGCCCCATCATCCGAGCCATAACAGTTTGTCCAAGCCGACCGGGTACTCCTTTTCCTTTTGAGGATTTTATCCCACTGGGTTTTGCCTCGAGAGGTTTTAATGAGGCCCGACCTCCATCTTCGGACGGCCCTTCTTTGTGGATTAGGGGTCGGTCCGGACCATCTCACATAGGTATGCGGGTATGCCTATGTTACCTTGTAAACCTCTTCATGGCAAGGACGATTGTCTAAGCCATTAGGCTTTCTAGGGACTCCTTTTCTAGAATGAGTTGATGTACATTGGCTTGATATAAGCCCTTGGGTATGCCCAAGTTTCGGTTGTATTTGTTATTCCCCACCCCAGCTCGCTAGCTTGACTAGTTGGCTGTATCCCTCGGGCATACCCAAGTTATAATTGTACTTTTATTTATTTTATTTGATTTATAAAAAAAAAAAAAAGAAATCCCCAACAACTGGCGACTTCTGAATAAAGAGTCAAAGGCATCTATACAAGAACAATGTGGTTAACGTATGTCATGTAACATTGTAAATCTACACCGCAGGCTACTCCTCAGAAACAGAATTCGACAAACACATAAGAGGAATTCTTCCTCATCGCCAAGCACTGAATATATATAAATAAATTATAACATCAAGCCCAATCAAAATGGTGACAGCAGACGATAAATGCGTACCACTTTCATAGATAGTAACCGGCAGATCCTTCTGGGCAGGATTGATTGCAGGATTTAGAAGAACATAAACTGGATTCTCATTGATATCCATTAACTGTGGGGAACAAATGATTCTCACTAATCAGGTAATATACAGAATTTTACTTGTGCAATGAAAGCATATAATGTAAGGTATGCCAGCTTAGACAATTAACTCATACTATTTGTTCTAATACAACTGATTGCAGCTATGTTCAGAATACTATCAGTCTCACTCTGAAAGTCTGAAGATATACACAGCAGGTATGGAGATCAATAAAATATAAAATCGAAACAGTGTTTCGCCGCATTTGTGAGTATCACCGCGAAAGCTACTGAAAAATTTATGAAAAAAAACCTATAGCACTTCAGATGATACATTCTGATCCCATTCAATTTTAATATTTTTCACATACTAGGGTTAGAAAGTGATCTGAAAACATAGGTCATGATATCAATTACTAGAAAATTGCTGAATCATAGACATGTAGAGTAAAATTCAAGAGCTTACAGATTTGTGAATAATCATATCGGTTTCGTGAGCATCACTCCCCGTTGAATACCATCCAAGTATATAGAACTGAGGAAAAACCTTCTTATCTGTTCAGCACATCAGGTATCAGTAATTTCTAATCCCCTCACCCCGAAAAAAGCCCTAATCAGTGAGCACTGCCGAAACTAGCACACTAAAATCTCAAAAACAGGAATGTAATTTAGGAAAGGGATAATACGCACAGAGCTCTTGCTTTTTCTCGAGAAAAGCGCGGTCGAGCGAGTGGGTGGAGTCGTCGTAGAGGAGCTCGAAACTGTTGAAGATCTCGACGGTGCGGCCGCGCTGGACGCCGATGACGCAACCGACTACGCGGCGCGGATGAGATTGGGACTTGACTCGAGTGAAGTGATCCGAGATGTTGACAATGACGAGAGGGTGGAGTTTGAAGGTAAGCCCGCTGCTCGAAGACGACGCCATCTTCTCCGTCTCCCCTTTTCCTTTGGTTTGATTGATTCAAATCGGAAAAGAAGGGTTTTACAGACTTTCGTTTTACTTTATTTTCTTTGTTTCTGTTTTTACTTTTTTCGCCATTGTTAATTAATACCCTAAATTTTGGCCAAAATCTCGTACGTATATTTTATAAATATAAAATAAATTGTGAAAATTATGAACTCTAGTTATTGATTATTTTTCTTATGGTTTATATTTTCGACCGTGAAAAGTAACGTAGTCAAATTTAATCTTGTGTGATAATCCAATTCTATTAGAAGTAGCAGGATTAGTCGGATTCCGCCGAATGCGGGTTCGATACACTTATGGTTAAACCAAAAAAAATTGACAAAACAATGATTTAGAAAATACTCTTCCGTCCCACCGAAGATGACTCACTTTTCTTTTAGATTTATCCCAAATGACTTATTACTAAAAATAAAAATCCTTTTATGTCTATTTTATTTCCTCCTATTTTATTCTATCTATTTTAACTGTCAAAACAAAGTTGCATAAATTCTCGAGTCACCTCAAAAGAGGGGTTATCTTCCTTGTTGTTACCAATGTTTTAAAAACCGGATCGATCTGTGAACCGGCGAAGCTACTAGTTCATGGTTCAACCGGTCCAACCTGTTCAATCACTGGTCGAACCGTTTTATTGTTCGTATAATTAAGTATACAATATGAAAAATATATTAAATTTACATATAAGCAATAATATATCAAAAATATTAACCTTATATTTTAGTTGTAATATAAATATTAAAATTTAGTAGTAAATGACTAAGTTTCATAAATATTTTTGTTGGTAAATAAAATTAAATACATGATTCATTGCTTATTGTAGATAAAAAAATTTAATATTTTATATATAAATAGATAAATTTAATTGTAACTAAAAAAAATGTATTGAAAAAAAAATATTATATTAAGTAATAATTAAACATGAATAATTAGTTATTTTATGTAAAAAAATTAATACCAATGGTTAGTGTATATAAATAAAATATATAATACAAGAAAAATATTAATATTAAGTAATACTAATAAATTATATGGACGTATAAAACATATTAAATTTATATGTAATTACAAACTCGTAAGTATATTGTAAAAATCTAGTGATTATTAAAGCATAATTAAAATATATATTATAATTTATAATTTCTTAATTAAAATGAATTACTATTATTTTATGTGGATAAAAATATCATTTTTAGTGTATAAGAAAAATTAATGTTCATATTATTCCAAAATGGTCATATGGTGGAGTGGTAAAATGGTTGGTATATAAAGAAGAGGGTCATGAGTTTAAGTATTGCCAACAACAAATTTTAAAAAATTATTTTGTAAAGTAAAAACCGGTTACCAGTTTGACCGGCCGGTTTCGCCGATCCGTTGATAATGTATTAATATTTTCTGTTGATGTTATTTTACTATTAATAATGTATTAAATTATTAATATTTACTATTATTAATATTTTGTCATCTCTTTATATTTTCTATCGGTCCACTCCAGATCATATTTTAGATTTTGTATATCCCAGCTTATATTATCCCTATTTGTTAACCATGCATTTTGGAGCACCAGGCCGAGGCATTTGGTTCGGGTATCAGGATTCAATTTTGGGCCTTAAGCGATCTCACAATAACTAAGAAAAAAATATTGAAAGTAAAAAATAGTCAGACCATGTTTTGAAATGGAGGAATAGAAATTATGTTATGATATTCAACTTTCATTCTATTCTTTAGTTTGATATATTTTTTTTAGGAATTACCGTTCAATTCCCAACAAGAATATCCATTCATTTGAATTAGCTGATGAATGACAATTTCATTTCATTCTTCTTTTTTCTTATTTCTTTTGGCAAAATTATACTAACATGTTAGTATATAGTACTATTATATTTTAATTCAATTTATAATAAAACTAAAATTTTAAAATTTTTAATAATTGAAACAAAAATTAAACACATTGTTTTGTATTATGTGGACTTAAATTTAAAGTAGCGTGCATGAAATATTATAAACTTTTGTTTGAAAAATAATTTTTACGGAAATAATTCCACTAATAATGTTTAATTTAAATTGACATTAAATTCTAAAATAATTAATTATTTATATTTCATTCCATAAATCCACTCTTTGTAGTTACCAAATATAGAATGAAATCAATCAAAGAACACAATTTCATTCATTTTGTATTCTTTGTCCTTACCAAACATAAGAATCAAATTGTCATTCCATTCTAATCCTCATTTCATTCCCTCCTTATGGTGTGGGCACTAGTTTTTCCTTATCCGGACATAAAATTCTCATGTCCACCCCTCTGTTTGCATCAGACATCGCCTCGAAGATCGAAAAAATAGTCATATTCGTCCTAAACCTAACTAGTACTCCATCCATCTCATAATAACAGCCACATTTGGCGTGGGCACGAGTTTTAAAAAATGTAAAGAATAGTAAGTTGGGAAAGTTAGTGGAATATGAGATCCACTTTTTTATATTGGTTTCATAATAAAATGTGAGTGAAGTAAGTTAGTGGAATATGAGACTTACTTACCATTTATGGTAAAAGTGAAATATGACTCTTATTGTAGGACGTACCAAAATGACAAAATGTGATTCTTATTGCAGGATGGAGGGAGTAATAAATATTCCACCCCCTCCGTTTTCGAATACTAGATCTGTCACTGCATTCCATCATACCTAGAAGAATCTAAGAGGTGTATGTGAGTTGGCCAAGCCGTAGAGAGGTTAATATCCAAGGCAAAAAGTCTCAGATTCAAATCCTCCATGAAGCTGCTTTAGATTTGAAATTCAATTACAAATTAAATAAGGATCTAAGTGTTTAAAATTTAAATGTTTTACGTGTATAATAGAGATAAGTGTATAATAGAGATAAATATATGAATATTACAAGTATTTACGATTAAAGTAATTAAATTTTTACTTACTTGACATTACTCTCGTTCCTCAACATTCACACCATGATTTAAAGTAATACTTCTACGAATATCAATCCTGTTTTTACATCTTAGTTCTTCGTGTATAGGATTTTCGGTTCATTTTTATTATAAATAGTACTAACTCATTTCACTTACATTTTATTTACATGAACTAAAATATTTAAGTATGACTCATATTCCATTAAATTTTTCTCACTTACTTTTCTTAACATTTCTTAAAATTCCGCGTCGCTAACAAGTGAGACTCCTAACGACGGAGGAAGAGTATTAATGATAATTTTAAAATTTAAACTAAACCTAACAAATGAAATGATTAAAGTTTAAATATTTAGAGCCCATTTCCCAACCATATATACTTAGTGCGTGAATCAAGCACGCTTTGAATTATTTTGTAAATTGTTAATTTGTTACTGCGTGAATCAAGCACGTTTTGAATTATTTTGTAAGTTGTTAATTTGTTAATGCAGATATAGTACCCCTCCATTCCTGAAAATCTTAACTTATTTCCATTTCGTCTATCCCTAACAATTTATCATCTTTTACTTTTATCATTTTTTAGAGTGGATCCATATATCACTAATTTTTTCAACCCACTTTTTATTATATTTTTTTAAAACCCGTGTTAGGTCAAATGCTAACAAATTATGAGGGGCGGAGGAGTAGTATAGAACAGGTGAGAGTGATTATGACTAGGTCTAGAATTAAATAACAGTTCCTAGAATAAAAAATTAAGCAGATTCCCTTTGTCACAAAAATCAAACATACCAATCAAAATGTGAAATAAATTGTGGGTCACATACTTTATAATTATATGAATAAATAATTTGTTTTCTTATTACCAACCACACTATTTGACACTCTAAATACAAAGTTGTACAAATAAACACTACAAAGAAAACAATGAGAGTAAGAAACAAGATTCTCTCAAAAAATAAAACAAGATATTACAGGTGAGTTCTTTGACTCCATTTCATTTCACTGATTTCTTCATCTTCATTTATCCCTTCTCTTTAGTGAAAGCATGTTTAAATGTTTCTGTAAGTGTGTGTGTATGTCTGTTTGATATATAGCAAGAATAGAAATTGTATTAATTTGTGTAATCACTAATCACATGTGATTATGTTAAAACTAATGCATCAGACATGTATAAATTGCAGAAGGGTAAGAGCAATAGCTTGATCACTAAAGAATGGAAGGAAACATGAAGGAAAGTCTGCTGGATTTTGCCAGAGACGAAGCCAAGTCATCTTTGAAGAAGAGAATATGGAGTGAGATGAAAAAGGTCTTGATTGTAGCTGGCCCAGCTATACTAACACCATTTTCAACATTTGGTGTACATGTAGTTAGCCAGTCTTTTATGGGCCACATTGGCCCCACACACCTTGCTGCTTACGCCCTCGTCTTCACCGTGCTCTTCGGATTTGTCCTTGGCATTCAGGTACTGAGCCATAGTTGATTTAGTTTGTGGCAGAATGAAGATATGTTCTTGGTTATAAATATGCAGCTAGGCATGGTTGGTGGGGTGGGGACTCTATGTGGGCAAGCATACGGCGCCAAACAACACGAGAAGCTTGGAATTTATCTTCAGCAATCGTGCATCATCTTGCTCGTTGTCTGTGTTCTGGTCACGCCCCTGTTCGTGTTTGCTGCTCCGGTTCTGAGAGCATTAGGACAGGACCACAACATTGCGGACGTGGCAGGGGATGTCGCTCCCTGGTTCATTGCTGTCGTCTTCTTGTACGGTGCAATGTACGACTGCAATGCCTATCTGCAGTCCCAGAGCAAGAACTTCGTCTTGTCATGCTATGCAATTGTCTCCTTGCTCACGCACGTGCTTCTATCGTGGCTTCTGGTTGTGAAGTTTGAATTTGGCGTTTCTGGCGTCATGTCATCCACTTGTTTGGCTTTCTTGATCATGAATTTAGGCCAGCTTTTGTATATGGTGTCCGGAGGCTGCAAAGAGACGTGGAGAGGCTTCACGGCCTTAGCGTTCAGGGATCTTGGACCGACGGTCAAGCTTGTAGTGTCGTCTGGTGTGATGATCTGGTTAGTCTCCTTCTATCATAACGCAACATAGAAATTGTTTATGTATGTGCCATATGACATGTGTGTTTTGTCTTGGTTTCAGCCTTGAATTTTGTTACAACATGATATTGATTCTTCTAACCGGGAAGATGGAGAATGCAGAGGTGGCGATTGATGCTCTTTCGATCTGGTATGGTTTCTTCTTTCATCTCGCTTAATTTGTTGATTTTGTTAAATGATCATTCGTGGCGTTCCTGTAGTCTCATCATCACTGGCTGGACTACGGTGGTGTCCGGAGGCTTCCTATCTGCAGCAAGGTAGTCATAGTTCTAATAAAGGTGTGCGTCTGGCTCGTTGACTTGAGGACTAACATATTCCATTCTCGTCTCACCAGTGTGCGCGTCTCAAATGAGCTGGGGAGGAAGGATGCCGGAGCTGCAAAGTTCTCTATCGTGACAACGCTTGTGATGTCAGTGTCCATCGGCTTGGTGTTGATGTTTGTTTTCCTGATGTTCAAGGAGAATGTGGCTTACCTGTTCACCAGGAATGCGCAAGTGGCCGAGGCGTTTGCACGTCTCTCACCTCTTGTTGCTGTCTATGTACTTTTGAACAGCGTTCAGCCTGTTCTCACAGGTGACCCCTGCTAAACAATAAATTTTTTAAAAGTCTCAGTCGGTACTAAAGTTATTTTTCCGGGATTTAGGTGTTGCGTCTGGAGCTGCGCAACAAGGTATTGTCGCGTATGTGAACCTCGGTTCATATTACTTGGTAGGGGTACCTCTTGGAGTCCTACTTGGTTATGTGTTCAATCTCCAAGTTGAGGTGAGTTGATGAAGCTAAGGTTTGTTTATGTTTTTCTTGTTGATTGCCTGTCTTAACACACTACGTTGGTAAGGGTGTTTGGAGTGGGATGATAACTGGGATTGGTGTCCAAACAACTATACTTGCTTTCATGGTTTACACCATTGATTGGGATAAACAGGTTAGAATTATAATTGTACACATTGTCTCTTCTTTCGCGCCATCTTTATCTTCATCTTTATCATCCTCGTCCGTGTAGGTGTTCCTTGCTCAAAAACGAATAAACCCAAGGTTCGTGGGAGACGAAACTACTCACTACTCGTCTAATAACAACTCTGTAACTGCAGCTTAGACTTCGGTTTGTAGCAACATGTCGAGTTTGAGTTGTGTGCTAAGATGTGAATGCTAATGACACCCATATTCATTGTATTATAGATCATTTGGTGACTTCTACATCTTGTCTATCTGTCTTCAATTTTTAACTATTAATTTTTAAATAATTATTTCTAAAAAATTTGAACAATTATTCTAGAGAAAAATGAATACTACTCAATTTATTCTAGAGCAAAATAAAATGTCATTCTAAAGTATTATGTTATGTGATCTAGCCCATGGATCGACAATTCTAGATTTAGTCAAAGTTAACACCGCACTGATTAGAGGAGTTCGAGCTTATAAATAAATAAAAAAATATCTTGTATAAATTGATTCAAAATATTTATGCTCAAGAGTAATTGAAAATATTCATTGAAGAAGACGATTTTAGGTATTAAAGTTCAATCAATTTAGTTGTATGCGAGTGGATCGCAATTTGACGAACAAAAATCGAATAGAGTTCAGAAGACCGAAAAATGATATCACATAATAAGCAATCAACACCATAAGTTCGAATAAATCTACGAGATTTACACAAAAAATGCAAGTTTCCAAGTTTTATTAGAAGCAAGACAAACCCTTTTTAGCTATAGAGTAGATCAATGTTAGATATCACATTTTCTTCGATAATTACATGTTTATAAGTGTAATTTTTGTAAATAACAAAAACAAAAAAATAGAATGATTTTGGTCAAATGAATATCAACTGAAAGAATAAACTTATGACGCGATAATATTATGAGCGAGCCAATTAAAACAAAAGTTTTAACATTGAAATTTTTTATATGGCACAAGATAAAACTAAATTGTTAAGTTGATAGTATTTCAATAATACTAATATACAGTACTCTCTTTGTTCCATAAAAATAATTTTCTTTTTTTTTAGGCCGTCCCACAAAAATAGCCACTTTCCATTTTTGGCATGTTTTTCTCTCTTATGAGGTGGGGTCTCATTTTTCATTAACGATACTCTAATCACTTTTTTTCTTTCTACTTCTCTCTTACTTTATCAATTTTGTATTAAAACCTGTGTCATCCTAAAGTCTCCTAAAGTCTTTATTTTTATGAGATGGAGAGAGTAATGATTGTAAAAAATTGAGTCCATAAATTACAATTAATCCCTC
>NC_062968.1:2233633-2471543 GCF_023119035.1 Salvia hispanica
ACCGCCTCGACTTCACCAATGCGGGATTAACCGGCCGCCTCCGCATCTCCGACCTCGCGCCGCTCCCCGCCCTCACCGCGCTTCTCTTCGCCGGGAATTCATTCGACGGAAATCTCTCCGGAGATTCATGCAGATTTGAATCGATTGATCTCTCGGCGAACAAATTCACCGATTTAGGGCTTGTGGCGCAGTTGCTTTCCAGTTGCGGAAATTTGAATCTGTTGAATTTCTCAAGCAATAAGCTCGTTGGGAAGCTGGAGAGCTCTTTTCCGGCGAGTAAAAGCCTCGAGGTTTTGGATCTCTCCGGCAACCGATTGGACGGGGAATTGCCGGCTGCGTTGTTCAAAAACTCACCGTCGTTGAAAGTCCTTGATTTGTCGAGGAATAACTTCACCGGCAATCTCTTCAATTTGGATTTTAGGTCAATTTCGAATCTCACTCTGCTCAATCTCTCTCGCAACAGCTTCTCCGCCACCGGTTTTCCGGCGACCCTACCTTACTGCCAGGGCCTCCAAACTCTGGATTTAAGCCACAATTTTATCAAGCTGAGGATTCCGGGGGACTTGCTTGCGAAGATGATGAATTTGAAGCAGCTTGTTCTAGCCAACAACGGCTTCTTCGGTGAGATTCCGCTACAATTGGGGGAAATTTGCAGGTCGTTGCAGGTTCTAGATCTTTCCAACAATCAGTTAACCGGAGAGCTTCCTTCAACCTTCATCAATTGTAATCAGCTCGAAACTCTCAAACTCAGCACCAATCAGCTCTCCGGCGGATTTCTCGATACTGTGGTGAGCTCCATCACAAGCCTCAAGTATCTATCCGTGGCGTTCAACAACATCTCCGGCGAAGTGCCGCCGTCGCTCATTAACTGCACTCGGCTTCTGGCTCTAGACCTCAGTTCCAATAATTTCACCGGAAATGTGCCTTCGGTGCTCTGCTCCGGCAATTCCGTCCTCGAAAGACTGTTGCTGGCAAACAATTATCTCTCCGGCGGAGTGCCGGCGGAGCTCGGGCGGTGTAAAAATTTAAAAAGCATTGATCTCAGCTTCAATGAACTGCGCGGCTCGATTCCACCGGAGGTTTGGATGCTGCCGGAGATATCGGATATAGTAATGTGGGCGAACAATCTGAGCGGTCAAATCCCGGAAGGCATTTGCATCAACGGTGGGAATCTGCAGACTCTGATCCTCAACAACAATTTCATCACCGGAGCTCTGCCACAGTCCATTGTCAACTGCACTAATCTAATTTGGGTGTCATTGTCAAGCAACCGCCTCTCCGGCGAAATCCCTCAAGAAATAGGCAACTTAGTCAACCTCGCAATCCTCCAGCTGGGGAACAATTCCCTCACCGGAGCAATTCCGCCGCGAATTGGCGACTGCCGGAGCCTCATATGGCTCGATCTCAACAGCAACGAGCTCCGGGGACCTCTGCCCCCGGAGCTCGCTTCCCAGACTGGCCTCATAGTCCCTGGAGTCGTCTCCGGGAAGCAGTTCGCCTTCGTCCGAAATGAGGGGGGCACGCAGTGTCGCGGGGCGGGTGGTTTAGTCGAGTTCGAAGGGATTCGACCTGACCGGCTGGCCAATTTTCCGATGGTGCACGCGTGTCCTTCGACGAGGATTTATTCCGGGATGACGGTTTACACATTCGCTGGCAATGGCAGCATGATCTACCTTGATCTGTCATACAATCAGCTCTCTGGTGCAATCCCTTCAAGCTTAGGCTCAATGGTTTATCTTCAGGTTTTGAATTTGGGGCATAATGATTTAAGTGGTGAGATACCATCTAGTTTTGGAGGATTAAAGAGTGCTGGTGTTCTTGATCTCTCTCATAACAATCTTCAAGGATTCATCCCTGGATCATTAGGTGGTTTGACATTCCTCAGTGATCTTGATGTTTCAAACAATAATTTATCTGGTTTGATTCCTTCTGGGGGGCAGCTTACCACATTTCCAGCAGCAAGATATGAGAACAACTCTCTCCTCTGTGGGGTTCCCTTGCCGCCTTGCGGATCGACGAGCGGGGGCCATGGCCCCCACTCGTCGTCGAGGGAGAAGAGGCGGAGCATGGCTGTCGGGATGGTGATCGGGATCATGGCCTCGGTCACGTGTATAATGCTGCTTCTCTACGCGCTGTACAGAGCGAAACGGAGCCAGATGAAGGACGAGAAGCGGGATAAATACATCGACAGCCTCCCGACCTCCGGCAGCAGCAGCTGGAAGCTCTCCAGCGTGCCCGAGCCGCTTAGCATCAATGTGGCTACTTTCGAGAAGCCCCTGAAGAAGCTGACGTTCGCGCATCTCCTTGAGGCCACGAACGGGTTCAGCTCCGAGAGTTTGATCGGGTCTGGCGGGTTTGGGGACGTGTACAAGGCGCAGCTTAGGGACGGGAGCGTTGTGGCGATCAAGAAACTGATCCATGTTACCGGGCAGGGCGACCGGGAGTTCATGGCGGAGATGGAGACAATAGGGAAAATCAAGCACAGGAATCTGGTGCCATTGCTTGGTTATTGTAGGGTTGGGGAGGAGAGGCTGTTAGTGTATGAATACATGAAATGGGGGAGTTTGGAGGCTGTGGTTCATGACAAGGACAAGATCGGCGGGGCGAGTCTCGACTGGGCCGCGCGTAAAAAGATCGCAGTGGGGTCCGCCAGAGGGCTGGCGTTCCTCCACCACAGCTGCATCCCGCACATCATCCACCGCGACATGAAGTCGAGCAATGTCCTCCTCGACGAGAAGCTCGAGGCGAGGGTGTCGGATTTTGGGATGGCGAGGCTGGTGAACGCGCTCGACACGCATTTGAGCGTGAGCACGCTGGCGGGGACGCCCGGGTACGTGCCCCCGGAGTACTACCAGAGCTTCAGGTGCACGACGAAGGGGGACGTGTACAGCTACGGGGTGGTGCTGCTGGAGCTGCTGTCGGGGAAGAGGCCGATCGACAGGGCCGAGTTCGGGGAGGACAACAACCTGGTGGGGTGGGCGAAGCAGAAGCACAAGGAGAGGAGGAGCGACGAGATATTGGATCCGCAGCTGGTGACGAGCCTGTCGGGGGACGCGGAGCTGTACCATTACCTGCAGGTGGCGTTCGAGTGCCTGGACGACAAGCCGAACCGGAGGCCGACGATGATTCAGGTGATGGCTAAGTTTAAGGAGCTGCAGCCGGATTCGGAGACGGACACTCTTGATGAGATGTCGTTTAAGGATTCGGTTATTCATGAATCTCCTTAGCTCTATAAACTCACTGTATATATCTTTCATTGCTTCTTTTTTAGGACTACCATTTTGTTTGTGTCCTGTGCCAAATTTTGTCCATTCATCATATTGTATTTCTGTGACAGTTTTGTTAGAATTCAATCCTTTGTATGCAAGTCCATAAAAAGTGATCCCATAAAAGTATTTTAGAAATATGTTTCATGCAAAAGTTATTAGTTGAACTTATGTTACTGTATTATAATTCGAATAATTTTCCACTAAAGAAAATGAATAACGATCATTGGGCCAAGAGCCATTTGGACTGAAAAATCAGTTTGTTTGGACATTTGAAATTTCGAAACCTATATATTGTGAAAAAAGGTTTAAAACAAAAGAGCAAAGCGACGCCAGGTCTCTTTAATTACGCAATTTGACTGCAAGTTAAAGTTTAAGACCACCTCAGAGTGGTGCTTTAACTCTGTGGTATCATATCAATGCCAAGCCAGCACCTGAACTGTGGGTGCTAGGGCGAGTGCAGGGACGGAGCCAGAAATTCAATTTAGCAGTGACAAAAAAAAATATATGAAGAAATTTTAGAAGTCTGAGGTGGGGTATTTATAAAGGAAATTAAAAAAATTTAAACATTAATCAACAAATTAGTACTCCCTCCGTTCCATAGTAATAGAGTCATTTGCCGTTTTGGTACGTTTCATAGTAGTAGAGTCATTTCTCTTTTTAGTAAAAGTCAACACATTTTTCCACACCTACTTTACTATCTTTTATTTTTTTCTCTCTTTATCTCTCTACCTTTTTCATTTTCCATTTCATTCTTCCTTTACTTAACTCACCTTAACACAATTTTTCTTAATCTCCGTGCCGAAAAGAAACGCCTCCATTACTATGGACAGAAAGAGTATAAGTGAAATATATAGAGGTTTATTACCACCAAGTGGATCCGCCCCCTGGATGAGTGCACGATAATCTAGCATGTGTGATTGCGCTATAAGGCGCACTTTGGCTTGACATGAATTTTGCAAAAAGAAATTTGCTTCACGTCACCAATTTTATTATAAAAGCACCAATAATGTATGGTCTCAACGTACCTTTATTTGGCATCCCATTGATTGCGGAAAATTGGGAAAGATTAATGTTATCTATCTTTCTAAGCCTTTTTCACATGAAGTATAAACCAACCATGTATATGCTATATTCTGCAAAATTTATTATTTATTCACTATTCCTTTAAATTTTGAACCCAATCACAAAAAGGTTTATTCAGATTTCAGACCATGCAAATTGATGATAACTTCCAATCTTAGATTTTCGTATTTATCATATATACGAGGCGTGCACACTTACAACTCTGATGTGTGTACATTTTGAAGGATTATAATAAATTAAAATACTAATAAAAAATTTAATCTGTTATAAGATATAGTAGTACATGTCTCACGCATAATAATTTGAAATTAAAATATAGAATACCGACAGAAACAAAAGAGGATAAACATATGATCCAACATGTTCCGTGATATAATACCGCCTTTGATTGCTTACGTTGATTAAGGTCTTAATTACTCTTTTGATTCCTCAAATCAACTTTTAGTCTCAGTGCTTTGTGAATATATAAATATGTTTGACTCGGTCTTCTGACCTTTCTTTTAAATAGAAGTATTGGGATTGTTATATTTATGTAGTGGAAACCAAATCCAATTTTGCTCAACGACAATTTAATGGCGCGACTAAGATTTTTGGCCAATTATACCAATTTAATGGCCTATGTATCTCACTTATTAAACCCCCCACCAATTAAATTTAAATAAGTCCAATTATTATGATTAAATCGTATGATTATTAACGTCTAACTGACTTCTCAAACCCAATTATTAAGCAAGTTCAATTATCAAGGCCCATTTTTACCTATCTAATAAATATATACTACTACTCCACCTCTCAATCAGACAATCACGATATACATTTTTCATGACTCGTGATTTTTAATATAGTTATTTAGTGGATTAAATATGAAGAAAAATATGATTTCAGTTTTGTATAAGAATGAGAGAAAATATAAATTTTATTCTAATTAAATAAGATGACATCTTTTAACAAAAATAAAAAATGGATATATTAAATGAGATGGTGGAAGAACTTTTTAAGTATATACACTTTCACCATTGCTTCTTTTTTTCTCGCAAGTTTTCAATCTTCACATATCATTTTCTATCCACTTTAAAAATACTTATAGCATTGACTTTAAATATAATTTTTTAAAAGATTTTGTGTTTGTGAAATGTGAACAATTCAAATGCATGCAATACAAACACATGCATTTGAATTGTTTTAAAGTTTAAACATAAAAAAATTGCATATTTTTTTGACGAATCTACACTGCAAAATGTGTTTTGGCTTTTTGCGCACGAGTGGATATGATCATATATTTTATGATATAGAATAAAGTAATTCATACAAATAATAAGAAGTAAATGTTTGAAAAAATTTCATATACATTCCATTTCAATATTCTACCATAGACCAATCAAGATTGATATTTGTCACAGATTTTATTGTATATGATCCAAAAGTCCCATTATATTGTAAAGTTAATTACACTATTCATTGGGTGTTCTATGTCTACCAATAACATTATAATTGCACAGTTGAATATAAATTTGTTGATAAGATGGAGCAAATCATAACATCTTATGACACATTATTTTCTTTTAACTTTTTAGTTATCAAGTTATCTGACATGGTGATAGTTAATTTCTTGAATTGATAATGAAAAATATTAGTTCCTCAAAATTATGAAGTTCCAATTCTGCCGAAAATGTGTTTCATGTGTCTAACTTGTATTGTCTAATTCACTAATTGAAAATTATTAGGAAATAAACGCGCAAATGATCACAAATATAAACGAAATAAACATATAAATTTTTGACATAGTTCAATACGATGTGTATTTATGTAGAATATAGGAATAGAAAATTTCACTGACTTTTCGAATACAACTTACAACGAGAGAACAACTATATATAGATAATATAATCAAGTTTTAATCCAAAATAAAAATAGGAACCACATTGGGCCTCAAATATATGTACAAAAGTCCATAAAGAAATTGGATTAATATGATCATAGACTGATTCACTTCTTTTCAGACTCTTTTCAAACTCGATACTTCAACGTAAGCTTGTTAAGATTCAATTTCAATCTATAATAGTCTCACATTCCATGTCCTCTAACTCCATTATATATATAATTCTACGAAGAAAAAAACCCTAATCTACTCTTAATTATGAGCATATAGTCGTCTACTTTTGTATAATGATGAAATTTCAAATCTTTTCCATAGACAAACGTCATTTCCAATTCTTCTTCTGTTGGAAAACAGGGAAAGTTGTTCATACATCACTTGATCCATCAAATACGACAAATATTAATAGCTTGCAAAACATCATTGCTTCTACCCACTTTATCCTTAATTAATCTTCATCTATCTTGGAAATTCCATATCTTGGCGTTGATTCTTGATTATATAGTTGTAATATACATAAATTTTGGATCGATTTTCAACTCTGCATGAAACTTTGAAAATAAAAATGGATTCATGTAGTAATTAGGAGCAAAAACTAATGATCCAAAATAAAAATGAACTGTGTTTTGATTAGATGCTGATTTTGGTTAAACTAGGAATTAACATTATTTACTTTATATGATTTTTTTAAATTTTTTTTTAAGCTTTTGTATTTTATTTGCGAATATAATTGTTTTATTCTAGAATTTGAGTGTATTATGTACTTAGTCCTCATGTGTTTTGTACCCACTGTGCCCCAACAAAATCATCTACCTACTTAGATAGACATGAGTAGTATTTAGATTCCTTTTCAACCATACTCCAACAAAATGTACTCCATCCTACTGAGCTTATAAAAACAGGATAAGAATAAAATTCTTCACAAAATCCCTAGAAATAAAAGGGAGCATTACAGAAATAATTATCATATAATAATTATCATGTGACGAAGCTTAACTCAGTTGGGAAGAAGATACTTTCCTTCCAACCAATAGTTTATGACGAAGAAATATAAGTTAGCATGCAAGATGCTTTTGCTCAAACTAATAGATTGAAGGTTCGAGTCATTGTAACCACAAGACAATTAAGATATTGTTACACTAGTATTAATAAATTAATAGGAGATGCATAGGTATAAATAAAGATACACTTATGAAGCATTAATTGGTTAATGAAGACAATGCACAATTTAATAAATTGACCAATATAGTTGTACTCAATGTCTAAAAGGGAACAATTCGATGATACAGTAAATTGCATTTTCTTTGTAGTAAGTAATTTTGGATGAAAATTTTATCAATGCAACTAGTCTATTAAAATGTAGGAGTAGTATTTAGGTATATAAGAATATAAGTATACTAGATTAAAGTAAGAGAAACAATTGAAAAATGAAAAGTTAAAGATGTGATTATTATTCTATACATCACCAATAAAAGGAAGAAAAAAATAAAAGAAAAAGCGAACACATTGGGCTCCGAAAGTAAATAATGTCACATAAAATACTATCAGTTCAATACAAAATTGAGAATGATTAGTTAATCACTTGAATATGATAATACGAAACTGAAAACAAATAAATTAAACAATACTATATCTACTTGCACTTTTGAAGTCCGAATGTTAGATAAATGTTTAGTGAATAGTGATATTATATTTAATTTTATTAGATAAATGTTTAGTGAATAGTGATATTATATTTAATTTTATGTGTTATAATTGACTTGAACATGCTTGAAGCCGATATTTTGTACAATTACAAATTAAAATCTACAAATTGAGCTTATACTGTCTCAATTTAATAAATCACAAAATAATATCAATAGAAAAATTCCACCCTAAAATATTTTAGATTTTTTATTCATTCATTTTCATTTTAGAAACATCACAATTTAAATAAATATATAAAAATAGAGATTATAAAAATATCGAATTAAAAAAAAATAGAGTTTGTATCTGAAATTTAAAATGTTGTCACAACAATTCAAAATGGAATCGCATCTGCGTCGCTGTCATGTGAATGACCATAAAATCTAATCTTTGGCGGTTTATGTACAATGGAGCTGTAACTGAATTGTGGATAACCATAAAATCTAATCTTTGGCGGTTTATGTACAATGGAGCTGTAACTGAATTGTGGATGACCATAAAATCTATTCTTTTGGCGATTCATGCACAATAGAGTTGAATCTGAGTTGTGAATTACAATAAAATCTAATCCTTTATTGGTTTATGCATCAAAGT
The DNA here is from genome assembly GCF_023119035.1 of Salvia hispanica. NCBI lineage: Eukaryota > Viridiplantae > Streptophyta > Magnoliopsida > Lamiales > Lamiaceae > Salvia > Salvia hispanica. The sequence goes on from NC_062968.1 coordinate 2,242,142, forward strand.
CATACGTAGATTTCTTGAAATATTTTTTAATAATTTCTTCTAAAAACTAGTATCAACTATCAACCAAACAAGCTAATGTGTGTAAGATTCTGTAATTCAAATGGACTCTTTCTAATCATATTCATACGTAGCTTTAATTTACAATGAGAGAATCATTTGTCTTTTCTTTTTCTTCATATGGTTGGACAAGAACTTGGTGACACTATAGAGAATACTCACATTTCTTTATTTTTTTTTGCCTTTTTAAAATGTTTTCAAGATTCTGGAGAGTGTCAAGCACATTCGAACATACAATCATAATTTAGTTTCAATATCGAATAATTTTTTGTACATTTTATTATATAGATTTTAAGAAAATATTAGTACCTTGGATGCCTAATACTAGCCTTTAATTTCCACAACGGCCCTTGAATAATAGTGATAATAACAATAATGATAATAATAATAATGTATGTACACATCAAAATATTAACAAAAATTTATTTATCATATAGCCGTTGACCATCAAAAACTGCCTGATATTTATTTGGAATCAATGCCATTTCCTTTTTTCCATAAGTGCATTTTATAAACCATAAAAGTCAGTTTTTGAATTTATATTAGCAAAACCAACCTGAAACTTTGAATTTAACCTTGAATTCATGAAATTAATCTGACAGTAATAGATGTATAGATAAGGAATAGAATAATATAGATGCTTCACAAATTGATTAAAATTATTCGTAACAGTCACATGCATTATATATGGAGATATTATAAGTTGACAATGGTTTCAAAAATAGGAATATATAGTTTCCATTTAAAATTAAACAATTTTGTAAATGTTGACCCAGGGTAAAAAAGAATTAGTATAACATATAAGAAATTAATTGTTGTCACTAAATTAATACTCCATAAAAGCCTTGACTAAAATGCAAGTTATTACACATGAACATAGTTACCGAATGTACATAAAAAATAATGATTTCGGGTCATTGAGAAAAATGGATATAAAAAATTATAGTACTTCAATTTTTAGTAACATTGTACTTTTAATTTATACATAATTCATATGTTACTAAAAATTGAAGCAAAATCATATAAATTCAATCTTTTATCACATTCTAAAGCATACACTGAATTCGAATCATGCATAGATTAAATCAAGTAATTTTTTTAATCCATAATTTTTTATTCCATGATTCAATAAATAATAACTTGGCCGCTAAAATTCATGCAATCTATAGCTAAAATAGAGGCTCATCGCAATATTCGTCGATCAAATTTCCATATAATTTTCAATGTCGTTACAATATACGATTTCATCTCGATCTTAACTAGTGAAATAGAAACTATACACAAATTTATAGTAGTATCATATTTTTAGTATATGTGATAGTACACAAGCTACACATGAGCAAATTGGCCGTTACACCCAAGTTGTTTTTTTTTTTTTTTTTACGTTACCAAGAATTAAATTCACTGCAATTATATTGCTTTACCAATTATTGAGCTACCCAATTATTAACCTCCCTTTTCATTACCTTCACCAGTCAAACTCCACATGGCGCCATCTCATTGGCTGGTCAAACGTCTAAAATCCCAATTTTGGCCCTTTAAGGGGAAATCCTATAATTTAAAACTAAACAGGTATTTAATCACAATTTTGGGAAATCAAATGAAAAATATTTGAATCAGTGCTGATTATTGTCAGTAAGTGAAAGGTTTCTTATGTACTGATACTATTTTCTTTCCAAAAACATCCAAAAATCATAACTCCCCCAAAACAAACCCACCTTTTTTCCCATTTTATTTTGCAAGAAAATCTTTTTGTCTCATCAGCAATCACATTTCTTGCTTACTGCTTAGCCAATTCCTAGAGAGAGAGAGGGGGGAGCGGATGTGCAAGAATCTAGAGAGAGAAAGCAGCAGTGAAATTGACTGGAAGGTGGGATTTTGTTTCTCGTGTTTGCTAATTTGTTTGGAAACGGGGGAGAAACAGAATAAAGATTTGTCTTTTATTTTAATTTTCCGCAAATTCTGATTACTAATCTAACAAGGGTCAGAAGCAGAGTTTGATTTCTTTAATTTTTGACTGCTCCATGTTTCTCTGCACGTACTGAAAAACACTTCATCATTTGCTAATCATTGAATCCGATTTTGTTTTTGGTATTTTCCTTTTTCCCCTTCGGTTTTGCCATTTTTGTGATTGTGGGGAATTTATTGTCTGGGCCATTGTTCTAAATTTGAGCTGCATCCCACCTTTTCCTGTACCTGATGATGGTCCATGCACAGGAAAAGTCTCGATTTTGCTGATTTTTTTTGTCTGTTTTTATGCAGTTTTCCTCTTTTTATGGGTGCAGTTATGCTTATTCTGTTAGATCTTGTGTGATTTTAAGAACTGAGGATTTTTGGGTCTCTTCAAATTTGGCTTCTGATGTTTCTGAAATTTGGGGGTTTAATTGTATGTCGGTCTCCTTTGAATTGAGCTTGGTTTGGAAATGTCTATAGACTTACTCTTAAGCTTTGATTGATTTCTTGGATTGATTGGTTCTAAAAAAGTGGTGCTGATTTCTTTATTTTCGACACTCTTAGCCCTTTGTCAAGATTGTGCTCTGACACACACATGTAATTCTTGATATGTTTCTGGAGTTTTGTGCTTTTGTCTTGTGATCTATTAGGTTCGGATTCGATGAATAAAACCCGAGAAAAGGGTTGTTTTGTCTCTGTTTCTTTTGTTGGGTTATTGAGAATTGGGTTCTGTTCACAAAAGTTGATCTTGACTGCTGTTTAGGAAGTTCCTTTTTCTGTGTTAACAAAATGAATGTGAATGAAAAATCTTTAATGCTTGAAGGAATCTGATTTGCTTATGCTGCCTATTCTATATGCCTACTGAAAATTTCTGCTTTTTGTTTTGTGTATCCAGCTTTGAGCGTGAGGTCTCGTATTGAGTGGATAATATTAGCACAATCTCAAGATTCCCATGGGTGGATTTGATGATCATGTCGCTATTATGGGTGATTGGATGCCCCCGAGCCCTAATACGGGTGCTTTTCTCTTATCAATGATGAATGATGATGTTGGAGCACGGCTGCCTGTGGAATCTGCTGGTGGAAATAGAAGTGAGCCTGAACAACAAGTTACCTCCAGAAATGGCAATCGAAATGTTCAGAGTGAAGCTAGTTTCGGAGATGATGAAACCAACAAGGGCAATGCAGTGAGTGAACCAAAGTTGAGTTCCCGAGGGGGTCTTAAGGAGAGGATTGCAGCTAGAGCTGGTTTCAATGCTCCAAGGCTGAATACAGAGAGCATCAGACCTTCCGACCTTTCTAAGAAGCCAGAAGTTCGGTCTCCTTATTTGACGATTCCTCCTGGTCTTAGTCCAACCACTCTGCTCGATTCTCCAGTTTTCCTCTCTAATTCACTGGTAAGCTCTGCACTATAAAACTTGTGTGTTCCTTTTAGTTGGAATAGCTCTATCAGGATTCTCTTCTCTAACTGCTGCAAATAAATAGACATATATATGCGAACAACCTAGTTATGTACATGTTCGAGTTGTTGTACTGTCATACATTCTGGAATATGATGATTTATTGAAGGCTGTGTGTTGTACTATATATCTCACGAACAAATGAGCCTGACATTTTTCGGTGCTCATGACTTATCTTTGAGTCAGAATGGTCTTTCCATTGCTTCTTTTTCCTCTATTATCGTATTTTTTGTCACATTCCAGCAGTTTATTATACGTATTGAGATCAGAAAGAGTAGGACTAATAGAGTTTGTGAACAAGACAATTGGGTTGCAAATGTTTGCATCTTGCAAATTTTTTCCATGTGTGTGCTATCTGTTGCAGCACTAGTGCAAGTGACCCTCGTACTTCGTTTCTCAGTTGATGTGACGCTTTGTTACTTTGCAGGTTCTGCCATCTCCTACAACCGGAAAATTTTCTTTTGCCCCGAGTGGAGACTATCGCGAATCAGGACTGATGATAGGTGATTCTGATAAGGGGAAGGAGAATAATTTTGAGGACACCAATGCCTCATCGTTTGCGTTCAAACCCATGACTGAATCCGCTTCGTTCCCATACTTAAATGCAACAAATAAAGTAAGTGATTGCTTGCTCTTCTTTATCCCCCTTGTCTATGCACGTTTCCTGTGTTTTTCTCCGCTCCATTGCTACGTATAAGTCGATATTTTATTGTGTAGTAAGTTTATGATGGCGAGTTTTGCATTTCAGTCCTTTTTTCAATCACTGGTCAAAATTTTTCATTATATGGCTTTGGTGTGCAGACTTTTCCTAATGCTGGATTTACTGTTCATTCGAACACGTCTCAACCGCGTCAAAATATAGAACCGACCAAATCGTACTTGGCAAACAACAGCACTTTGTTTCAGGAGGCAAGTTTCGGTGGATCAGATTTGGGTAACAATGGTAGCAGCACTCTGCTGCAGACACACAGCTCTGCTGGTGCTGTGGAGCATTCTCCGCCTTTTGATGAACAAAACGACGATGGAGATCAAAGAAGCAGCGGAGATCCCAATGGTGGTGGCAGCACGGCTGATGATGGCTACAACTGGCGAAAATATGGGCAGAAGCATGTGAAAGGAAGTGAGTATCCTCGGAGTTATTACAAATGCACGCACCAAAGTTGTCCCGTGAAGAAAAAGGTCGAACGGTCCCAAGAAGGTCACATCACTGAGATAACCTACAAGGGCGCTCATAACCACCCGAAGCCTCCTCCCAACCGCAGATCAGCTCTTGGATCCTCAAATGGGCTCGGTGATATTCAGCTCGACTCTGACCAACCTGGAACCGGTGATCAAATCTGGTCGGGAGTACAAAATGGAAACGCTGCAGGAGGCTGGAAACCGGACAATCTTGACGGATCACCTTCAGCATTGCCGGGCCAAGAATACAACAATGGAGCTAGAAATGGAACCACCTATGAGACAGTGGATGGTGTTGATGGATCTTCTACTTTCTCAAACGAAGAAGAAGAGGATGATCGTGCAACGCATGGCAGCGTGTCATTAGGTTATGATGGTGAAGGAGACGAGTCAGAATCAAAGAGAAGGTTTTTTCTACCTTTTCTCGTGTAATTCATTCACTGAGGTGGAAATACAACTCGATGCTTATCTTTGCCTTGTTTTTGCTTGCAGGAGAATCGAAACTTATGCCCCAGAGATGAGTGGGGCTTCTAGACCGATAAGGGAGCCGAGGGTAGTAGTCCAGACGACCAGTGAAGTGGACATCCTCGATGATGGATACCGCTGGCGCAAATATGGACAGAAAGTCGTGAAAGGAAATCCGAACCCAAGGTTAATTAATCTTCCGTCTCATCACCTCATCTATCATCGAGAGACCATCACTAACTTATCTGATGCAGGAGCTACTACAAGTGCACGAGTGCAGGCTGCAACGTGAGGAAACACGTGGAGCGGGCTTCCCACGACCTGAAGTCTGTGATAACAACGTACGAGGGCAAGCACAACCACGATGTCCCAGCAGCGCGCAACAGTGGAGGTGGTCAGAACACGCGCCCAACTCAACAAGCTCACACTGCTCCAGGTAATAATAACCTGCACAGGCCCGAGCCCTCCCACCTTCGTGGCAGCTCAACCTGGTTTGAGAGGCCACCACTAGGCTCGTTTGGGCCGGGGCCAGGCTTCGGATACAGAATGGATCAGGCCGGGCTCGGCCTCATGGGGGCTAACCAAGGGAAGCTGCCGCTGCATCATCAGTATTTAGGGCAGCAAAACCGGGGCGTGAACGAGATGGGATACATGATGCCGAAGCCGGAGCCCGGGACGGATGCAGGGGGTTTGAACACATCCAATAATGCATCATCAGTTTACCAGCAGCTTATGAGCAGACTGCCGCTCGGACCACCACCGATATAAGTAAATGTTCAAAGAAGAGATGTGGAAACATTCAAACATCTATATATATAATATATATAACTCTCTTTTATATGTGATTTTGAACTGGGATTACTCATTATAAACCATTCTTTATTTCTTTCTGGTGTTATAATCAATGGGAATTATAGAGCATTTGTTTTTGGGATTGCTCAATATGTTGATATTGTTGAGAGGCCATGACTGTGTTCAGTTTTTTGAGCAAAAAAAACAGATTTTATGTGAATCTTTATTATATTTATTTATCGTGTTGATCTCGCCAAGTGTATCTAGGCTTATTAATTTCAGCTTTTACAATTAAATTCCTTGATTTATATGTGAAAATTGATTATATAATGTTTATTTTCACTTTATATAAAAAACTTGACAATATAGTACTCCATTTGCATGTGATTCGACATTATTAAATATTAAAAATAAGTGAACTACATCTAAAATCTAAATATAAGTACTCCATATATTAGAGTCAGATACTATACAAGTCGAATATTCCATTGTAGAGTTTGACGAGTGTACGCAATAATATCATCACACTTATGAAATATAAAATTGATTCGATATTTATTTTTTGAAATACTAAATGAAAAAAGTTAGTAAAATATAAATCTTATTTTTATTTTTATAACAAAATAGTACTCCCTCCGTCCCCTATTAAGAGTCACACTTTTCTATTTCGGTCTATCCCCAATCAAGAGTCACATTTCATTTTTACCATAAATAGTAAATAGGTCTCACATTCCACTAACTTTTTCAACTAACTTTTCTTTACATTTCTTAAAATCCGTGCCTGGTCAAATTGTGACTCCTAATCGGGGACGACATAGAGAGTAGTATACTCCATAAGATTATTTACTAAAAATAATAATAAAAAAATATATAAAAGTTGACTTTAAAATATAAATTGAAGAACAATCTATCTCAATTAAATTATATTTGTACTGAATAATTTTTAATTAAAAATTGATGAATTTAGCTTAGTTTAATTAGAGAATATGTTCAGTATATCTGAATACAAATTTTTTGTTAATGATGTAATTCTGCTAAACAAAACCTATTGTTTTAATGTATGGTCCTCGTCTATTCAAAAATTACATGAAAAAGCGATAAATAAACAAAGAGAGAAAAGCAAAAAGAATGAATCTATTGTTTAATCCCTAAAAAAGAAAAGTAAAGGCGAATGAGAAGCGCACCTACCAATTTCACAATCCATGGATAAAAAATTGCAAGCGTCTCTCGTCAAACTGGAATCGATTCATGAACCGTGCCTGAAACTGCCTGAATTGGCTTAAAATTGCCAGATTTTACCCACAGATTTCTGCTTGTAACACACGCACAACTTAGCTGGATAATGAATTTTGTTTCCTGTTGATGTAGTTGAACAGATCTTGAAATTGATGTGACGATGATGAGATTGAGAATTAGATCTGATCTGAAAGACTGAAATCCCCCTAAATTTCAGCTCTGGAACTTCACTCAATTTTCGCAAGGTAAACCCTCGACGCCGAGCTGAATATGAAATTTTTTGAATTTAGAATTAGTCAGATCTGCAAGCTGATCTATAGATGAAACGAACGCCTCTACTCTTAAAGCATGAGAAAAAGTCTGAGGTTTTGTAAGAAACCTCAGAAATGATTGAAGACCTGCTTATGAAAAAGATCTGATCGAATTGAGTGATTGGATTAGTTATTCATTTCAAATATTCATTCTTTCTGTCTGTGTGTGTGTTTGAGCTAGAGAATAGAGAGTCAATGATGAAATGCATTCCACTGCTGATTGTAATCATATGTTGTAGGAGTGTAATGTATTGTGTGATTGGAACTGGAATTTTAATTTTCATTTACAAATATTTGAACTCAGCTTAAGTTATGGAATTCTGTGAAATGCAGGTTGGAGAATTTGCAGTTTCTGATCCGGCTGTATATACGAATATCGTGTAATATTTCTGAATACTTGTAAGATATGCATGCGAAGCATCGGAATGGGCCTGGGAATGGGCACAGGACAAATACTATGGGGATGGGGGGTGCGGCTGCTGCCTCACGAATTCCCCCTGAAGGTTCAATGAGAGGCTATCGGATGCACAATTCTGAGTACAGGAACTATAATCGTGGTGGTTACGGAAATGGGGGTTACTCGAAGCAGTATCAGCCACCTCTGCCCCCTCAAAGGGAGACTGATGTTTTCATTGAAGCTGGAAGGATGGCCGCTGAGTATTTGGTTTCTAAAGGCATGCTGCCACCAAATGCACTTTCAGGGAAGTGGCAGGGTGATGGCTTGAAAAACCAGATTGGAAACTTTCAAGGATATAGGTCTAATGAAGCAGAAAAAATACAGACTTCTGTGGATGGCCGTGCATCAGCTCATTCCCGTTTAGGAAATGCTGCTATGGATGTAGCTCCTGGTAGGAGAAAGTATTCTGATGAATATAATTCAATGGGTTCTAGAAGTTCTGTTCGAGGAATAGAACGCGGAAGGAAAAGAAGTGAATCTTTCAAAAATTATGGGTCGGAGGTTAGTAGAGAATTGGGAAAAAGTGGATCATTGACGGAGAAGATTAGAACTTACCCCGGTGCAGAGGCAGATAGTGATACTTCTGTTGGACATTACAGTGAGCAGCCTTTGGGTAAAGATGGTAATTGTGAGATGCGTGGGTCATCTCCTGGTGAAATAGCTCAAGGAATTGAAAGTGAAACTCAAATAGTTTCTGGATTGGAGAAACGTAACCTAGTGGAAGATGCAGATGTGAGTACTAGTGTTTTGAGTAATGGGAAGTGTCTAGCATCAGATGCAAACACCGAAGCCACAAAAAAGTCTGATGATGAGTCGGAATTGGTTAAAGCTGTAAATAATGACAATGAAACGCAGCAAAATGATGAGAAAAAGGAGGTTGCATCTTTTGGAATAGAGGATACTTTGGTAAGTGAGGACCATGTTGATTTAGTAAAGCAGTGCAAATTTGCAAATGTTCCCACTAAAGCTCGTTCATCATTGACAATGAAGGGTGTGGTGAAGACTGATCTGAAACCCATTAAAGAAGAAGAGAGCATTTCCAAGAGAGAACATGTGGAGGATACTGGAGTGCATCGCATAGATGTTGGCGTTGGGAATTCGGTAGGTAATCCTGCTACCCATCAAAATCATGAGCTTAAAAGTCTTCAATCAGATGATCCCACTTCAGAAAAAGAGATGGACATTATATACTCAACAAGGTCAGCACCGAGCTTAAGGTCTGAGTCTTTTGCTGAACGATCTTTATATAAAGAGCAACGACCAGATGAGGGAATGTCAGGCTTCGGAAGGTCAAAGTCCATGCTAATGGAACGAGGTGAAAAACGAGCAATAGATTGTGATGGTAAGGAGGATTTTAAAAAACTCAGACAATGGGTTCCTCTGCAGGATGCTCAATCTAATAGCTCCGCTCCAATTTCTAGCTCAACAGAAAACAAGCCACTATCACCAGAACCAAGTACTTCACATGGTTCTCATCCGGCTCCGTGTCCTGATCAGAGTACTTTGGATATTTCACTTTCCAAAGATAATACTGATTCGTCTGAGTTCATGCAAGAAAAGCAGCTGTTTCCCAGTTCATTTAAGACTTGTGACCTGAATCTTGTTGGAGGTTGTGATGTCAACGAGAGTCATGATTCTGGTCCCATGCTGGTTTTCCCATCCATCACCCAAACAGGAAAAGCAGCAACATCTATAGATGTTGATTTGTCCATGTCTAACAATGGCAATATGTCTAATAAAACTGTTAAACACAGTATAAATGAGAAGGATATTGAGGTTATTGATTTGGAAAAGGAATCTTCACATGATGACAAAACCTATGGTACTTCGGACAGAAGGTTAGTTTGTTGATGTGACATGCATACATGTACTTGTGAATTACTTCTTTTTTGGATGCACACAAAAAGCAATGAACACGTAGATGCTACTATAAGTAAAAAAACTCTTTAGTTTGTGTCTCATGCCTTCACAATTTACCTGCTTCATGCTTTGCATGGTTTTTGATATATGTCTTGATCATTCAGGGGAGATACTGTGTTCACTGACCTGGATGGCTTGCCTACTAATGTACACAATGCTAATGGGATGCCTGACGTTCAGGATGGTTATGGGCTTATGATATCGGAACTTCTTGGAAGTGACAGCCCAAACTGTTCTTCTGTACCGACAGATTTAAATTCATTGCACAATCATATGGGTCTACCAAATGAAGAGGTAACAGAATGCCCCTAGTCCCATTAATTTGTTGTGATGAAATTCAAGGGCTCAACTAATGATGACTTGCATCTCTTTCTAATCAAAAGGGAACTACTGATCTTTGGAAAAAATGAAAAAAACTAGTAGTAGTATATTAGGGACTCATTTTTTGATCTAAAATGATTATTTCAAATATCTTACATTTGTGGTCTGGTCTTGCATTAGTGAATTTCTATTTCTCTCTCTCAAATTATAGATGACCAATGAACTATGCCTCATCTTACTTTCCTTAGATGATAATATCTTACTCTATATTTGCAGGGGATTCTTGGCGATGATGACTCAATTTATATGTCCCTGGGCGAAATACCAATAAGTATGCCTTACTACTTTAAAGTTTATGATTCATCTTGTTAGCTCACTGCCACTGGATTTATTTTCATGACAAAGTGGATAATGTTTAATCTATTTCAGCACGATATAAAATTTGATTATATTCTGGCATGCATAACCACCACTTTTCTCTCTCTGGAAGGCAGATTCCAATTTTAAACTGTCTAGGAGTAGGTTTGATCTGTTTAAATTTCTTCCTTCATCCAAGCATTTATAGCTATAGAGTAGTGGAAATAATTTGGTCAATTTGTTGAAAATCACTAGAATAAAGGTATGGTTATTGTTGTTGATAAATCTCCTTATTGACATGGAATATTTTTTGGGGATTAGGTTTGCCATTTTAAATTAAGCTTGTTATTTCTTATGTAGAGACATGAATGATGAATCTTACGTGCTCGTATTTCTTATGGATTACTACTAAAACAATAGCCATTGTCAACATGTTCGTCTCAAAACCCAAACTTGCCCTTTGGCAGTTTGTGTAAGCTGGTTTATTCACCTGTTATTGTTGCCTTGGGATTTATTGCAGAAGTACATATCTCATAAATTCATTCATGTGCTTCTTTCCTGCCACAGGAACTATGATTCTCCTTTTCTTTAATAGCAGTAGTTTGAGCTTCCATTTTTTCTCGTTTTGAAAAGGGCACAATGATTGGGTACCTTATATCATGTAATACATGAAACTGTGTGTGGCTCTCTCTCTCTCTCTGATCACATTAATGTTAATTTGTTTCAGGCATACTGGGAGCCTGGGAGCAGCCATCGCAGGACTACGGGAAACCATTTTGAGCATGATGAGAGCATTAATATCAAATGTTGGGCACTCGCCCAGACGAGAAGCTTTTGTCAAGCTCCCGATCACCTTTTCTTGATGTCTCATTAAGTGTTGATCAAGTGATCCAGTTGCAATGAGTTACCTGTACTCGACCACGACTTTCTCGTCCCATCTCCATTAATAATGTGGATTGTAGTGGATTTTAGCTGGATTATGGTGTAGAGTATATGAATGATGAAGATGTGGGAATGGTTATATTTGTGTATGTAGATGAGATACTTGACCATCAACAGCTCTATAAATGTTCAATAACTTGTATTCCAAAGCTCCTTTCTGCACAGGTAATGTGGTTTTGTATTTGGGAGTTGGAATTTGGATTGAGATATAATAAATATCAAATCTCTTTTAGACAAATCAAACTTTCATAAATTCAGAATATTAATTGTCATTGCAACTTAACCTAACCTAACTACACCCTGCACAGATTTGATTCATTTTAATTTCGATTTAAGCCTTTAAATTTGTAATGGATATCTCATCATTCATTGTGTTTATTGGGTAATAAATTTTGCACGCGGTTACAACTTGGTTAAGTAAGGGGACTAGTTATGAGTAGACCTACCCAAGGTTTACTCCTTTATTAACTTATTTTAAGGTTAAAACTACTATTGTTTCAGCCTCATATTATAAACTACTTGATTATATTACATTCTTATAACAAAATTTAATTTTTAGCATATAATTTACTGATACGACCAAGCATAATATCAATATATGTACTACTAATAAAAGATGTCTTAGTAAAAACATGCCATACCTTATCCAGTATCACACGCGCTTAATTACTATGTATATGTAACATATTGATATCTTGTTTAGTAAGGATAATATAAATACATGTAATAATATGCAATACTACTAGTATTTTATTTGGCATGATACATTAAAGTTGTAATAATATGCAATACTACTAGTATTTTATCTGGCATGATACATTAAAGTGAAAGGAGAGTATTATATTGCTAATCCAATACTTAATTGCTAACTATAACTAAATAATAATCGTTAGATATTCAAATCAAGGGCCTAGATCATCAACCTCGAAATGTCAATACGATTAAAAAAAACGTCAATAAGGGTATTAAGGTCAATTTATAACAAATTTGTTGTAACTAACTTTTGAAAAATATCCCGTAACTTTAAAACGCATATAACTTTCTCGATTTAAATTATTTTTTCGCACAACATATATCATATTAAATTATCCCGTAACTAACGACTTGCATATGCCCCGACGTCAAAATTTGAAAAAAAATTCAAATTTTTTAATTTTCGTACAGCACAAATGTCAACATAGTATATAAAATATGTCAATATAAGCAATGAGTTAACATTCTCAAAGCATTATGTTGATATTTTCGAAACACTATATTGACATTTTCATCCAAAACCCTAACTTGGTAGTTTTTTTTAAAAAAAAAATCAATTTAATTAAAAAAAATGAAAATTACATGTGGCAAATTTTAGACCACAAGTTTTCTAAAATCCTATGATCTTAAATTAGTCGTAAGTAACAATTAATTGATGAGTTAGCAATTGATCATTCTCCTTAAAGTGAAATACTCCCTCCGTCCCAGTTTTGGAGTCACATTTTGCCATAAAAGTCCGTCCCAGTTTTAGAGTCACATTTATAATTTTTCATATTTGGTCATACAATCTTACCCCATTATTCATCAAAATTAAATCAAAATGTCATTATCTATATTAAAATAAACCAAAACAAAAATAAAAAACCAATTAGTCAAAAAGTAACTCACTTTCAACCAACTCACTTTATTTATTACACACTTCACTATTTCACTTCATTAATTACACACTCCATCAATTCCTTAAAAGACATGCTATGACTAAATGTGAGTCCAAATGTGGGACGAGGGAGTATGAGTAAATTATTACAATTGCAATTTGTATCACTATGAGTAAATCTCAACGGTCAAAAGTGGCCCCAAAATATAGTGATTGAACACCCAATATTGAGCTGAACCGTCGTTGCCCATAAATCGACAGTTCAAAAGTGGCTAGTTTTCAGTATTATTCACTTTATTGTTGTGCCATTTTATTTAGGGAGATTTGTAGAGTGATCTATTTAAATAGTTGAAATTAATAATTAGGTCAACCACTTGCAGTAGAAACTAAAATACTCAAGTTGAACTTATACCTATTACAATTTTACTTATATTTTTCTTCAACTTAATTTTTCTATTTACTATTAACGATTTACGAGTTCATTATGTAAAATCCCTGCTTAAAACTTACTGTACTATAGTATTTTCTAGATTTGGAATGATTTCGTATGCATGACATAACTTCATATCACACGTTTTCACTTTTCAGTATGTTGGTAAACTTGGTAATTCAGAAATTATTTAGTGTGCTAGTAGACCTAATATAAACTTAGTCAATTCATTATAGTTTAGAAGAGACGAGCATTGTATTTTTTTGTATGTGTAATTTGAATTCTTATTATACGAAGTTTAGTAATCTTGGTATGGATATAATGCTAGTTTACCATGCAAATTTAATACTAAGCATAATACAATAAAAATTATCGAATGATATCTGTTGTTACTTGTTATATCGACCTGATAATAATTCCTTCAATTACTGGAAGAGGTGGTATTTTCTCTTTCCCCTCCAAATAATTAAAAATATACTTATTTTTTTTAGTATTATTTCTAGCATTTCCTATCTTTTTCTTTTTTTTTTTTAATTTCTTTCTTTTGGTTTAAAAAATGGTATATAAACCGTCGATTTTTTATAGTATTATTTCTTCCTACTTTTACAATTTTACCTAACACTACTACTAAGTACTCCACTAACTAACAATCGGCAATTCTAATATTTTCGCATATTTTTACTTGACTAATATTCACAACATCATTAAACTATGACATGCACATGCTAATTAATATTATGTTAATTAATGTTAATGTTAGTGTTGAAATGTTATACAAGTAACATATTTTTAAAATGTTGAATAAGAGTTGTTTGATAATGATGTCCATGAATGTTCAGTTGTGACAATAGAGAAATTTATGACTAAATATTTATTTATTACTCCACTTGAGAACGCCATTTATATAACAAATTTTTTAGTTGAGAACGCCATTGATATATTTATCTACCTCGTCATTAAAGATATTACGAGACCTCACGTTTTAAAAGAAGAAAGAATAAAATTAGAATAAATATTTCGTACATATTAAAAGGTTATAATATTACGAGAAAAATTACGACTTTGGTTGATATCTCTCTTTCTAAACTTTATAAATCATTCAGGAAAATTATTAAATTTTGATTTATTAACAATTTCAATAACAAATTATAGCAAACAAATCTAAACTTCATAATTTTTGCAACAACTCTTTAAATAATCCTATTAAAAAACAAGAGATGAGTAATTATTATTATCACTTCTCTAGCAATAATTAGAGCATTATTAACCCTGGCCCGGATCCAGGCCCTAAGTCCCATCCATGCCATTATTTTCTTCATTTTTAGGGTCAGGCCACAACTCCTATAACCTTGCAAGCCACATCCAGGCCCCAATAATTAAATTGTACTATTCAAAACTATAAGTTATTTTACTCGTAAAATATAAAATGTTGAACAATTAAAACATGAAAAATTCATTGTTCAGTCAAAAATAAAAGATTACAAATCCTGAAAATTAAAAATTACAAATCCTAGTAAATATAAATTACAAATCCTAGTAATAAAAATTACAAACCCTAGAAATTAAAAACTACAAACCCTAGAAATTATAAATAGATGTAGAATAAAGTGAGAAATTGATGGAAGAATGTTGAAAAAATGGTATATAAATAGTTAAAATTTTGAAAAAGAAAAAAAAAAAGCGGGATTCGGGTCCTGCCCGAACGCCCCATAACCCTAGGCCGGGCCGCAACTGGGCTCGCCCCCGGGACTCTCCCCCGTCCTCAGGCGCAGCCCAGGCCTCTCCACCGCCACCTCCAAGGCTACTGGGCCTTGGCCGGACCCTAGGTGCGGTACTGTCCCAATTTTTTTCAGCGTTAATAGTGTTCTAAAAGTCCATATTTGTTATTCAAGTCGTCCATCATTATGAGTCTTATTTTATTTTTACTATAAACAGTAAGTAGATCAAGTCACTATCATTCAATTGCATTACATTACAAAAATTAATACTCCATGTATGAAAGTGTGATTCAAATTTTATTACCTTTTCTAATTTACTTTTATTTATATTTCTTAGAATTCATGAAAAAAAAAAATGATTTTTATCCATGGACTGATATATCATAACTTTTGGTCAATTTCTAGTCTATTCTAAGACTTTTTAAATAGAATGTTAGTCCATCACTTTTGTATCTTTCCCTATATTCACACACGATTAATATTATGATGAAGTTTATTACGACTTTTGTTATACATATAATAATAATAATCTAGAAGTTTATTTATATAATAGTACTATAAAACAATACTCCCTCAGTTTCAAGGAAGATGACCTCTTTTTTGGGTGGCGCAGGATTTTATGTAACTTTATTTTGTGTGTTAAATGGAGAGAGTAAAGTAATAGAGATGGGATAAAGTAGAGATAAAGAGGTTTCCATTTTAAGTAATTGATCATTTTGATTGGGAAAACCAAACAGGAAAGTGGGTCATCTTTAATGGGACAGAGAGAGTATCAAATTTGTCTAGAAGTTAATCAAAAGCTTTGATTTAAATAATACTGTACTCACTAAATTTCATTGAAATTTAACCGTATGAATCAACTACAAGTCCATTTAATTTGGTGGTAGTTTTGAATATTAACAAGAAACTAATCAAAATTATGATTTAAGTACTTGGAGTTGTCGGCTTGTGCTGTAAAGTTGTAATTTAATAATGAGAAAGAGGCTAAATCCGAAATAACACACACATTCATGAATCATGCAAGAAATAAGAACACAAAAGAAAATGAGTTCAAATGTGTATGGCATTAAATAATTCGAGAAAATAACCCCATGGCCGTGTAGGGTAGGTATAGGATAGGACAGCTTTTGGTTAGACTATGACTGCACCTTCCCCCCTCTCTCTCTCTCTCTCTCTCTCTCTCCATTTTCACCTTTTTCTTTAATCTTGTCTCACGCATACTCACAGAGAGTGAGCTGAATCGTGGGGTGATTAATGGTATAAACCTGCTTTCTGAGGTTGAGAAGAACCTGATGCCCAAACCCCCCTTTTCTTGCTTTTCTCTCCCCTTCTTCACTTCCAATTTCAATTCTCTCTCTCTCTCTCTCTCCATTATACATCCGATAACCTCAATTTCACACCCGTTTTTCTTCACTTAGCAAAGAGTTTCAAAGCTAAAAAGGTGTGTATGGAAATATCCTGCTGTTTTTCTTTTCCGTGGTGGAGGGTTTGGAGCAAGATTTTCTTGATTTCTTCTGCTATTTTCAAGATTTTTTTGGTTGTATCCTCTCACATCTTCATCTTTGTCTCTTGAACTAAACCCCCATTTTCAATTTTTTGGTGGTAAATTGGTTGATATTTCTGTGATTTTATGATCTGTGAATAGAAATCTTTGACGGACTTTGCGCAAAGTCTTCCCTTTTGTGAAAGCAAGCCAGTAAATCTGGTCTTCCATCTTCTTTGAATGATGGTACTGTTCTCGATCGAATTAATTTTGTGATTTCGAATCCGAAATACAAATATCGCTTTCTTGAAATTGGGTTTTGGGAGTGCGTAAGCGCTTAGTTGTCTGCCATCGACGAAATTTGTGTACTTTGCCTTGGTTTGCCCACATAAAATGACGATTGATTAGGGTCTTATCTCTACTTAATCCCCCCAAAATTGGGCCTTTTTCTTGCTCTCCCATGCCGCTCCAAATGTGTCTTAGATCACTCATTACGACCACATAAAATGACGTTGAAAGAAGGGGTCTAGAATCTACTGTTCCCGTCTGAAAACATTTCAAACTTGTGGTTCTTGTGTTGACGCGTTCTATTTGTGTGTAATCCTTGCAGGGTTGATGGATTAATTGGAAAAGTTGAGATCTTTTTTCTTTAGGTGAGGTGGGGTTTGTTTAATTCTGCGGTGGTGGGGTAGCGGAGGCGCGGCCTACTGTTGTTATATATATCCGGCGTTTTTGGGGAGGGGAAGAAGTTCTTGTGACTGTTTTGGCTAAACAGCACAAGGAGGAAGACAAGGATAGCAGCAGATGTTATCCACTGAAAACCCTCCTTCAGATCTCTGTGAAATCCCTCAACTGAAAAGTGGTGATGATGGCAGTTGTGAGAGTAATCAGCAGCAGCAGCTGCTTGGGGTAGATCTGTTGAAGTCAGGCCTTGATGACAAAAACCCACTTCCCAACTTCTCCATAAGGTAAAAAAAACACTCTCTTTTTAACCTGTTGTAAAGTCCTCCTCTCTCATGGTCATGTAATTTCTTGGGGCCTCCTTGATTGGTCAGATCCAACCAGTATCTGATGATCTGGTTGTGAGATATAGATTTGTTTCTTTGCTGTGGCCTTTGAATCCTCTGTCAAGAGCTCTTTTTTTAGTGGTGTTTATGTTTGCTAAATATAGGCCTTTGTTGTTCAGTTTGGGTGATTTGATGGTCTCTTCTCTGATGCAAATTGTTGCTGATTTTTTTTTGGTTTTAGTGTTGAAGTCTTGACTGTTTTGCTGCAGGGATTATGTATTCAATACAAGAGGCAAAGAAATCAAGAATAACTGGCCATTCTCTCAGAAGAATTTGCAGCTTTGTTTGAAGCATGGAGTGAAGGATGTATTGCCTCCTTTCCAGCCTCTGAGAAACCCATCTCAAAGTGTAGTTGATAGTTTGAGGTATTCTGATGTGAAATTTCCCGAGTCGAAAGGCTGCGGTGTTTGCAAACGGCCAGCTCTTAACGTTGACAACGTGAACCCGAGTGAATGTGAAGAGGATAAAGAATTTCCATCAATTCGAGAGTCCAAGAAGGCTGAAATCAATATTCAAAGCCCAGTTAAGAAGTGCAGATTGATTGTTGAACAAAGAGCAAACGGAGATACTGCTGTGGTTTCGGAAACAATGACTTCGAAAGTGTGCCCAGTGTGCAAGACATTCTCATCGTCTTCTAACACCACTTTGAATGCCCACATAGACCAATGCCTTTCTGGAGAGTCAACAATCGAATGGACAGCAAATCCCAAAGTGAACAAACATAGAATAAAACCACGGAAAACAAGATTGATGGTCGACATATATGAAACAGCGCTACGCTGTACCTTGGAGGATCTTGATAAAAGAAATGGAACAAGTTGGGCTTCGAATACGGGCCTTCACCCTCAGGATCCGGAGGTGTCGATTGAGGAGGAGGAGATGAATAAAACATGTTCTCCACTGGATTTTGAAGACATCAACTGTGAAGGCGGTGCTGTATATATCGACTCATGTGGCACTAAACTTCGAATTCTATCAAAGCTCAACCATCCATCTTCAAAGTCGAATGTTAATGGTTCCGGAGCATGCACGTTGGTCAAAAGAGATAAAGGAATCCAATTGCATTTGACTAAGAAGAAGAAGAAGAAGCATACTGTCCAGAGACTTGAGGTTCAGAAGAACTCTCTTGATGGCCAAGGAAGTTGCTCCCCCATTCCCGATCAACTTCCAGACTGCCCTCCACATGGTCCTAAAACTTACTACCCCATGCTTGAGGTATGCCATGTCTTCACTTTCTTTTTATCTTCATCAGCAGTACTCTAGTTGAATGCTCATTATATTGTCTGCCTTATATTCCACGAGTCGATAGAAAGATTTCTTTGGGAAAAGCTGAGAAATTAGCTTCTAAATATTTGTTTCAAGCTAATATGGAGATCTGTTGCTTAGCATTTTCATCTTATATCTAACTATTTGTCTATATTCATTCTATATAATCATGATTTTGTGGAGTCAGGCTCGTGACATTTAGTATGTAACGAATGCTTAATATGTTTGTTATCTCTTCTTTGAAGTCTCCCCCGTGTTGTTCACAGATTAATGATGGTCAAACGAAGGTTCATCCCTCTGAAAGTCACGAGGAGGACAATCCTACAAAGTCCCCTACAGCCTCTGATCATATGAAGTTTAATGATTTTGGAATGATTAAAGGGTGGGTACGCTCCAAGCGTACTGGTCTTAAAAAGAAGAACAATCTTGAACTAGAAATTCAGCATCCAGATAAAAGTTTGAAGAACTTGCAAGTAAAAAGTGTTTCATTACTTGGTGATAGAGGAAATAGTGCCCCAATATCCCCGATTTCATCCAATGAAAATCCCGTGTTACCTCCTGAAGGCCTCAAAAGAAAGGAGAACCCATGCAGATCTCTTGAAGGAGTCCACGAACTGCCTTGTTTAAGAAAGGGACCCGGATTTTCTTCGTTGAGATCTGAACACAGAACTGTAAAGAAGAATCATTTGGCGTCCAAATTTAATGTTAAGCAGTCAAGAAAAGACATCTCATCAGGTCATGAGCGGCTTTTGGATCCTCCAAATCGTGCAGAAAATCCGGCCCCTTCTCGCAGTAATAAGAGAATCGGGAGCAGCAGTCTGACGTTGAAAAATGTTAGCTCTTTTGGAGGCTCAAGCATCTCCCACCATCGTACTTTTTCTAATGAAGGTGTGATAGCTACTCCCAAAAAAAGGTCGTTGGGCCATGCAATATCACCTGGAGGTAGGAAATTTTCGTCTTTGAGGACAATGCTGTTGTCTGTTAAGCATCTATCTGGTGAGGAACCGAAGAAGAACTTAGGGAAAGATCTTTCAAGTTTCAAGAACCCTTGGATGCATTGCACATCACGATCAGATGATGAGGCAGTAGTCTCACAACCTACATATCATGTAGAAGATAATCTTGTAGTGAAAAAGAACCGTGGTGAGCCTTTGAGAAATAGAACTGGGGTTTTGAAACTTCATAAGAGGATAGGGAGATTTGTGAACACAAGTGAAGGAGACATGACGTCTAAGGGTTCAGAAACATCGCACGAGTCTGATAGTGATAATGTTGGGAACAAAATTGATTCTTTTATGGCTGGCAGTGTTCCTATTGATAGTGTCTTGGGAGAAGAGGTTGAAATGATGGATGATTTTGTTTGTGAACCAGCTGAAACTGATGGAGAAGATTTTGTTTCCTTTAACAAATCACTGGATTCTGCATTTCCTGTTGGATCCGTTTCACAATATTATAGCAAAGCATATGATGGACATTGCCCGACTGAGCTAGTGTTCCATTCTGACCGAGAGATGTTTCGTGCAGACAATGCCGGTGAAAACTTGGTTACTCCTGATAGTCATGAAATGTCAGAAATGGATGGTGATGAAGCTCAAGGAAACTACTTTGTTGATGTCGATCCAATTCCCATACCGGGACCACCAGGCTCGTTTTTGCCGAGTCCTGGGCGTATGGGCTCGGAAGAACTATTGGGACTTTCATCATTGACCACTTGTCGGATACAATCTTCTGATGGTGGGCATGAAGTTGTTGATATGGATTCATCGGATTCTCCCATTTCTGCAATGTCAACAGTGTCGAATTCCATTGCGGGAAGATCTAGTTCGATATCCACCACTAACTTAACTGCACAATCACACTTCACAGCAGAGAGGAACAATCCTGTTGTCGAAGGTTTTCCTCCCTTTGAGCAGATTGCTTGTGTAGAAAAAGAGCCTAACCATGTCAAGATGAGTTATGAAGTCCAGAATATCCAACCATGTTGTTGCTCTAGGAAGGATGCCTCGCTGCAAGGTGGTTCTTTGAATTATCAAGAATCACAAATTTTAAGGCGACGGGCTGTGACTCCACTCTCAGCTATTCCCCAGGAGAAGAAGATAACCAAGAATGAAATCTGCTTCATCGACTTAACTGCAGAAACACTCTCTGAGAAGGAGCCGACGAATTCAGCCTTAGGTCATGTTCCTCATAATCCCGAGGCAATGTTCCGAGATATTGAGTTTCCAAGCCCTTCTACTTCAAATCCTGTCCTGAGACTGATGGGGAAGAACTTAATGGTTGTGAATAAAGAGGATAATCTGCCTAGCCAGTCGAGCACGATGATAGAGCATCCCGGTGTGAGGTTATGTGCTGAAAATGGCAGACATAACCAGAATGAGCCCAACTCCTTTCATCATATGCTATCTCAAGGTCCTTCTTACATGCCTGCACACCACTCAGACTACAATCCTTCTGATCCTTTCAAGATTCCTCCTAACTATAGGCCACCTTGTCATCCGCCAACGACAATGAATCCGAGTGTGAAACCCACTTCTGCTCCGGGATATCACGAATATGGTAATGGGTTCAGTTTGATCAGCCCTGACACCCGCACAACAGCGTATGATAGCGAGTGGGCACTCAGAAGGAAGATTCTTCTGGTGGCGGATGCAAGGAAATAATCATCATCATCGATGACTCACCAGAGAGCGAAGAGGTGCTTGACGAACATGGAATCAGTGCCGTTGCCAGGTTCTCGTGATGACCGGTTAAGCGACTTTGTTTTGCATCGAAATGTGGCATCTGATGGCTTGAGTTTTCATATTTGAAAGGGGCAAGATAATATATAGAGTCTGATGAAGGTTATGATGAGAGATGAGTGTTGATCTTGTATACCGAGTTGCATTAAGATAACTCTTTTTGTGTGTAAAAGGAAAGGATCTTTCTTTGAATAATAAGTTGAATTAAGATGGTAGTAACTGTTTTTGTATGTTTGCTTGTAGTAGAATGCATTAGGATAGATCACTTTGTTTTAATCCACATATAAAGGTAAAAATATGCATGGCAAATTCATGGTTGATATAGATAAATACTCCCTCCGTCCCCGATAATTCAATTCAGTATTTCATTTCGGGCCGTCCTACATAATTTGTCCCACTTCACTTTTACCATTTTTGGTAGTGGACCTCATATTCCACTAACTTATTCATACTCACATTTTATTATAAAATTAATACTTTAAAAGTAGGACACACATCCAATCAACTTTTTCAACTCACTTTTCATTAGATTTCTTAAAATTCGTGTTGGGTCAAAGTGTCCCAAATTATCTGGGACGGAAGGAGTAGCATGGTATGGTGTGAAGAAAGTAAAAATATTAAAGTGAATTTAATTAAATAAACATAAGTTGATTATGTTGGGGTTTGGTGATGGAATGTGTATCAGTGTATGGACATGTTGAAAGGTGGACAGCTAGCTACTCTACTCCATAGTAGTGATAAATGAATAATGAGAATAATAAATTAAAAGATAATGCTACTAATAATAATGATATATAATCGTTTCAGATCGCATACGTTGATAAGTTGTCTCCCATTTATTCATCTTTTGCTAATATTCATAGATCACTAACTTAGTCTCTCAAATAATTATTACTCCTATTCTCTTTTGAGGATTCGCTTCAAAATATTCTTAGGTTATTTATCATGTACATACACCCATATGCAATAATATGGACGAAGAAAGGAACAGAGATAGCATGCATGACATGACAAAAATGAGGTAGAGCAGTTATAGAAGTGGAATTTTATTCACAACTTCACTTTATTCTTTCAATATTAAATAACTAAACACCACTTTATTTCACTAACATTTTTGGAGTATTACTACATTTTCTTACAAAATTGAAGCTTCTGATCAATCAATCTCTTTTCTCATTCCACTCACATTTCATTTAAAACTAATATATACAAGTGGGACCTCTATTCCAGTAACTTTTTTCCACTCACTTTTTTTAACATTTCTTAAAACTCGTGTCGCCCATAAATGGAACTCCTAAGAGCATCCGCAATGGTGCTTAGGCCAGCAATAGGCCAGCCATTCTCTCTCCCTGCCACGTCAGCAGCACTAAAAAAACCACCTGCCACATCAGCTATAGGCCAGCCATAGGCCAGCCGCAATAAAAACAATTCAAAATATACTACATTTACGTAATTAAAATTACGATTAAATTACCGAATTAAATTTACGAGACATATACGGGAAAAATTCATTAATTTTATTTAAATAAAAAAAGTCAAAGTACATTAACTAAAATCATAAAAATAACATAATAAAAAAAAACCTGGCTTCCCACACATCGGTGCCACCTTGAATCATATAGGTCTCGCTGACCGACGCTATTACATGTTTCTGTTTTAAGTCTTAATTTTGTAACGGAGGAAGTAAATAGTAACTAATCAACACTTTATTTTACAAACATTTTAGGAGCATTACTACATTTTCTTACAAAATTGAAGCTTCTGCCGAAGTTTGACCAATCAATCTCTTTTCCAATTACCAAACGACCACCGCATCTGCGGCCAACACCGCAGTCCCGATATCCGGCATTGACATCATTTTTCGATTAACAATGTGTTGACATTTTCTTTCAACATTATTTATCGCCCGTTAACATAAAATTTTGAAATCTATCCATTTAAAATCTAAATTATAGGGTTGGGTTTGTTGAACTTGAAAAGATGCCGTACATAATATATAGTTGATATAATATTGAATTACATGATTACCTATGTATAATAATGTGTATATAGTAAAAATTTGTCGAATCAAGAAAGAATTATATTTGAGTTATTTCAATATTATTACTATAATCCACTCTTTTATTTCAGAGAATGAATATGAATAAAAAAGGGCTGTAAATTGGGGCCCATAAACGTGGGCAACACTTGTGCCTACTGTGCACTGTACACCTCGTCGCATACGATCCGCTCTCCAAATCTAACCCCAACAAAACTGAACCATCATCTGCCGGAGTTTGACCAATCAATCTCTTCTCCGATTCCCCAAAATGACCTCCGCCGCCGCGGCGACCTACACCACAATCCCGATCTCCGCCATCGACGTCATTTTCCGATCCACGCAGAACCTCTCCGCCTCCCTCTCCCGCTGCCGCCCCTGGTCGGAGTTCCTCGCCACCGTCTCCGCCCTCGACCTCCCCCCCTCCCTCTCCGCCGCCTCCGTCCGGTTCCGCCGCAACGCCGCCTACTTCTCCCCCAACTACGCCGTCGTCGTGACCGCCTGCGCCGCCGTATCGCTGATCACCACGCCGATCGCGCTGATTCTTCTCGGCTTCGTGCTGTTCCTGTGGCTGATCCTCCACTTTTTCCGAGAGGATCCGCTGCTGGTTGGGGGGCACCACGTCAGCGATTGGGCTGTGATCGCTGGCCTCGCGATGCTGTCGATTTTGGCTCTGTATATCACCGGGCCGCTGCATAATCTGTCGATTGGAATTATCGCGGGGCTGCTGATCGCCGTCGTCCACGGCGTGTTGAGGAATCCGGAAGGGCTTTTCCTCGACGAGAACGACGCCGTTTCCACCGGTTTGATCGCGTCTCACTCTACTAATCGGAGTGGTGGAGCTTCGTTCACTCCGCCTGTGTGAATAACAATCGAATCTTCTTCTGTTTTTTTTTCAATTTTTTTTTATATTTTTCCTTTTAAATTGATTTTTTGTGTTTGTCTGGTGTGATTCTTTGATCGAAAATGGTGAGGTTAATTTTGTGTTTTTGTATTCTGGTAAATTATTGATTACAAACAATTATTTGGGGGTATTGTCTGCTGCATTATTTGATTTTAATAATTTCTCGGAACAATGACAGATTCAGGTAGAGTTAGGGGTATGACTTGACGGACCTATGGTTGGTCTATGAAGAAGGATAAGTTTCATTGAATTCGATTTTTAGAGTCTCCGTCAATCTTAATGTACAACAACTCTCTTATGTCCGGTGTTGGCAATGACCTTCTTTGTCCCTCTCTTTGGAAACCCCGGGGGGACTTTCCGTCCCCTCCGGGAATGCCCACCACGATTTTATGGGCCCCATTCGCCCCCGGGATCCCCCGGCGACCAAAAACTGGGCCGCCGGGGGCCGGGGGATTTGGTGGAAAACGCCAAACCGGGGCCCCGGGAGCGGGGGGGAAAAGGCGCGGGTTGGTTTTTCCGGCGAGGGGTTCCCGATAAAGGGGAAGCGGGAAAGGACTCTTCCCCAAAGCGGCGCCCCGGCTGGGCGGACCGTCCAACGCGGGGCGGCTGGGGCGAGATAATTCAAGCGGATTGCCCCCAAACGAGAAAGCGCCTCAATGAAGGACCATGGGGGGCGGCGTCCGCCCCGGGGGGGAGCCCCTCGAGGTCGGGCCCCAACGGTTTTTATTCCTTGATGACTCACGAGTGGCAAAACCACATGGTCGAGATGGGGCCATCCGGATGTATAGGCGTCCCACGAAGGGCCAGTATTGGGCATCATCACTTCTATAAATACCAAATCATTCCCACAAATTATCCGCCATAAAAAATACTCTCTATTCTCACTCAAATTTTTTTAATGGTGTGTTTTTTATATTTTTTTATGATTTTAAATATGTATTTTTAATTTTTTTTAGAATTTTAATTATGTATTTTTTAATCTTTTAGGCTTTTAAATTGTAATTTTATTTTATTTAATGAAGTGTGTTTTTATTAATTGAATTTGTTGGAATTAAAAATAAAAAATGAAATTCAATGAATAGTTAAGGGATGAGATGATTAAGAGATGGAGGAATGCAGGTGCTGTCTCTTAGTTAAGAGATGAGGTGAAAAGTATAGTGATGCCTATAAATAGTGCAGAAATGAGATTGTTAAGAGACGGATAAAAGAAAGAGATGCAAATGACCTAATAGCCGAGCCACACAATTAAAATAATAATTAATTATAGTACATTCGATCCAATTCAAATAAAATAAAATAAAAAAGCAACTTTGGAAAATATTGATCTTGTCAGATGTATTAATATTATTAAAATAGAAAATAGTCAGGTCATGAGGTGGGGTGGGCCCAAGCCCACGTTGATTCCACCGAATTCATCTTCCAACTGTTCTTTTTTTCTTGATTTTTTTTATTATTATTAAGAATAAGAATATGAGGATTAAAATTTCCTGATCTAAATCCATCGATCTCCGCATCTAGGGTTTCCATTTCTCCCCCAAATAATTTTCAACCTTTTTTTTTTAATTTATGGAGACCAAACCCAAGGTACGTTGTTAATCACACTTTACTTCCTCCAATTTCGTTTTGGCCCCATGAATTGTTTGTTTCTAGCTTCGGAATTCACTTCTGCTTCAATCAATCATTGCAATCAATATTCCGTTTGGGGATTGAATCATTGATTTTGAGGTCTTGGATAATCCCGTGAGCTGGAATGATGGTTGGTTGTTCTCGATCTTGATCTGGATCATCACTTTGGAGTGTCGTACTTGAGTAATGGTGTTTTCCAGCTGCGATTAGGCGATTTTCTTATATATGGAGAACGATTGTTTGGTTCGGGAATTAGTAGAGGATAATGAGGGAATTGCGAGTGATTTGATTTTGGATAAACTGGGGAGTGCGAGTGAATCTAAGGTTCAAGCTAATGGTTCTCATGGAGTGGGAAATAGCGATAGGGATGAGTTGAATCTGAAGGGAGCTGATGTGGAGCTGAAGCCTGATGTGTCGACTCCGACTCCTACGAGGAAAGGGTTTGGATTGAAGAAATGGAGGAGGATCAAGAGAGATGTTAACAGAGATGGGGATAGTGGCAGTGACGCTGTTGCTGTGGTGGCGCAGGACTCTCCGCGTGAGGTGTCGTCTAACCCTAGCAAACGGGTGCAGAAGAGCGAGGGCTCTGTTTCTTCCACGAATGCTGTGGTTAGGAATTTCGATGGTTCTGCGCTGCTTGATGAGTCGAGTTTGGGACTGAGTCCATCGTTTGCAGCTGGAACAGATTCTGAGAATAGTGAGGATCGGAGTAGCAAGTCCTCTACTGCAGCTAGTGCTCCAAGGATGAGGTATGAGATACCGGTGATTGGGGGATTTCCACGCGATAAGAGCAAGATAAGTAGTTACAATGGGAAGAATTTGACGCATGCTGTGCAGTATGGCCAGCATGGAAAAGGTCGGATTGAGGGCAGCAAGAAGGCTAGAGGAGAACGGGTCAAAATCGAGAAAGAAAACTCTCATTCCAGTGTGGAATCTGACTCGCGGAGCTCCACTTTTGTGTTTATGCAGGGAGCCTTCTCTTTGAATAATGGGAGACTGAGTGAAGGAATAAATGAGTATGATGGACAAAATGGCGACGAAGTTCAGGGCATTGAGAAGCACGTAAACGATGGAAATCAAAGTGTATATGGCAATGATAGTGGGAGGGGAGGGTTTGAGGACTTGTCACCTGAAGAAGGAAATGAGAATCATGGTCCCATAAGAGATAAGGATCCGCTATCTGAATCTATGCGCGCACTCCAATCTGCACAAGAAGCACTAGAAGCAGGTTTGCATTCTTTTCGATCACCCTGATAAATGATAATTCATTTTTGCAAGTTTTTCAAATCATATGCATTGAAAAAATGTTAGCTTTGTGCGATTAGTATTGTTGTTCTTTTCTGATCAGTTGTCATGGTGTATTATGATGCAGAGGTGCTTAAGTTTAAGGAAATTGGAAATGATGTATCAGTAGATGGTCCTGTTTCAGATTTATGCAATGAGTTCATAGATGTAGAGCAAAAACTTCAAGAAACAAGCGGTGAGGGCTCACAAAGCTTTTTGCGATTACAAAGAGAAACTAGTGATGTTGTAACCGAGCTGGAAGACCTCTTCAAGCAGAAGGTCGAAGCTGAACTAGAGTATTTGGTATTATCAAGAACGGTACAAAAGATGAGGGTTGCAGCTGTTGATCAAATTACTGTATTAGAAGAACAAAAGGCTCTGAGTTCAGTGCAGACGCAGGTACTTGACCAGCTCGGAGATGCTGAACACAAGGCTGCTTCGCTTAAGAAACAGGCTGACAAGTTGGAGAACTTCTGCGAAGAAATTGCAAGTGCGGACGAAATATTGAAGCTGCAGAAGGGGGCGTTTAAATACGGTTCTTGTTTCTTGATGCAACTAGTTTTGTTGTTCGTCATCTTGGGCGTATTTATACTCCAATTTTCGGGAGATTACGCGGAGGTTGTTCCCACCTAGTTCTAGTTCTAGTTCTAGAGCTCTTGACTTCCTTCCCTCCTTTTTTACCGGTGATGGCTACATCTTTTTCTTCCAGAAGTAGATGTGTAGATCAATCCCTTGAGTAAGCTCTCTTCTTATAAAGAAGTTCAATGTGTATTGCCCTGATTTTGCAGCCCTTTCTTTTTGTTTCTTCACTTTTTATGTAATAAAGATTATCCCTTTATACAAATTCAGGATATGAAGATGTTGATTGTTGATGAGAATGAATTTGTTTTGTGATGTATGTCAAATAGTTATAGTAAAAAATTGTAGTGTCGATTCTTTTGGTTCAACAGGAAAGATTGTGTTGGTTTAGACATAAAATCAGAAAGAAACTGGTTTTGTGATCAACTTGTCGGCGGTTATTACAAATAAAGATTGTTGGGGATCAATAATAATTTTCCATTTATCCTAATTATTTCGACGTATTTAATTAATAATGGTTTCTAATATTGTCACAAATAAGTATTTTCCACACGTGAGTTTTTCCTAAACATTCCCTCAAATTTTCAATTTTTTTCTTTTTATTCACAATAAATTTTACTGTCTAGCGACAACAATTTAAATCAATGGCTATATTATGTATATTTATTTATAGATATAAGTATTTTTCACATACTAATAGCATGGGGAGTGTTATATTGCTAACTAATAACTTAATTGTTAACTACAACTAAATAATAGTCATTAGATATTCAAATTAAGGGCTTAGATCATTAATCCCTAAATGTCAATACGATCAACGAAAAACGTCAATAAGGCCATAGGATTAATTCCAAAAAGGGGTATTAATGTCAATTAATTACATGTTTAGTTATAACTAACTTTTAAAAGAAATCCCAAAACTTTAAATTCATATAACATATATCAAATTAAAGATAATTTCATAAGGATTCCAACGATATCCGACATGCATATGTTCCGACGTCAAAATTTGAAAAAAAATTCAATAATTTTTAATTTTTTTCGTATAAAGCAGAAATGTCAACATACTATATAAAATATGTCAATATAATACATGTAGAATGTCAATATAAGCAATGTGTTAACATTATTAAAGCATTGTGTTGACATTCTCAATGCATTGTGTTGATATTTTCGTAACACTATATTGACATTTTCTTCCAAAACCCTAATTTGGAGTTTTTTTTTTTATCTTTTTCGATTTAATTAATAAAAATGAAAATTACACGTGACAAATTATAGACCACACGTTTTCTAAAATCATATGGCCTTAAATTAGTTGTAGTTAGCAATTAAATAATGAGTTAGCAATTGATCACTCCCCCTAGTAGTATTTACTAAAATTCACTCAATTTCCCAATTTTTTGTTTTTGTTCACAACAAATTTTACTGTCTGGTGTGGTGACACCAATCAAAACCAATGGCATGATTGGTCCATTCTTAAAGGCTATGATCTAATTTCCCTATTATTTGAGGTTCTGCTCAGTCATCAGTGCACCAAGGTGTATATCCCCGACATCCCTACCTAAGTATTGGCGACATCCAACTTTTCCGATGAGTTGTCCTTATGCAACATACGAAGTGGATTTGTGAAGGGAACGTCAAGCAAAGATTCGATCGTTAAAAAGAGCCAAAAAGCCAAGGCTATCGGGGAGAGAGTTGTTGAATCGCAGAATGTGGTTAGTCGGCATCCTACTGCGTACTATATTTGATCACATTTCACACACGACACATAACAAAAAAGTCTTTCCAGTATGTTAAACTTGGGTGAAAGTTCGAAACTGACAAGTGGTTGAGTGACCTAGAATTTGGTTGAAGCACACCTCAGTCAGCTAATACTCAACAAGCAAAGGCTCCAGGACCACCGGGACCACGGGTTGGAGCAAGGGGATGAAATTCTAGCTGAGTAGGCGTTGCCCGATTGGTGGTCCTAAGTTAGTAAAAGTCAATTGACAATCCAACTTTTTAAAAGTTTCGTGATATTATATGTCAATATCCCATAGTTGAAAACACGTTATAGTCAATGCAACATATCAAATTTCCAATATTTCAATTGGTAGTTTTTTTTAGGGATATTGGCATCTAATATCACGAAATTTCAAAAAGTTGAATTTTTCCCATGAACTTTAAAATTGGCAAATAATATCACGACTTTTACCCCATGTTTGTTTTTTTACATGAATGAAAAAATTCCCACAAATAATATTATGATACCGATTTTTTTTCATAATTTCTCGACAACAATTTTGAAAGTTTCAAGTTTTTCAATTTTTGAAGATAGTTTTTCTTGAAGCACACCCTCCAAAATTGTTCTTCAATCTATTAAAATAACATGAATTTTTTCATTCGTGGGAAAAAACAAACACGTGGTAAAGTTCGTGATATTATTTGCCAATTTTAAAGTTCGTTGGAAAAACCCAACTATTTGAAAGTTTCGTGATATTAGATGCCAATATCCCATCAAATAAATGGGGAAATTCATGGAAAGATAAAATAGGAAGCTGACACACTTGCTGCATTCAGCTATAGGCCAAGGGTGAAAACAATGGTCTCGAAATCCTCTTGTCGACTAATTTCCAGAGAAATCACAGACTAAATGTAAATACATGGAACAGTTGACATAATCTGAAATACTCATGGTAAGGCGTAGAGGAAAGATCATGAAAAATTAAAGAGCGTCAATGGTTAAACGTCAGCAACAACAAACTACGGTATGCCATATTCCTCAAGGAAAAACGTTCTCATTCTGTTCATATGAATTCCTCTTCGTTGTCAATTAGAAAGATCGCAGCAACTTCTCAGTCGTTTCTCTACAAACAATATAAAAACGAGAGAGGGAGGGAGGAAAATGAAGACCTGGAGTCCCTCGAGAGCAGACATCCCAAGTACCCAACAGTTAAAGCCTGTTAGCCTTGCGTTTGTTGGGATGACTTGTACTCCAACATTTCAGCTTTGTATCTTTCCTTGTCTCGTAAACCCTTCTCCTGGTATACCTGATATCACCGCAGAGTTAAGCAATTATTTGCAAGATACAATTGTGTCATTTTATCTCAGTATTTCAGATTCAAGAGTACAGGTCCCAGGATTAGTAGTACTATATTTCAATTTTCTATGCATGTGTGTGTATGAGTTGGAACTGAGAGCTCCTATCAATGATCAAACAAGCATTTTACATCCTACAGAAAACTGAAGTTCCAGGTCAAGTGAATAACACAATTCGAAAGCAGTTTTATTAACGCCTGATGAGAGACAATAGTACAATTAAAAAAAAAATGGGGTGGGGTTACCAATTGACAATAGGTTGTGTGTGAACAAGACAGTAAGAGTGAATATATATGGGTCCTGCCTTGTTTCACTACCCTTTATCTATTAATATCGTTACTTACTACAGAGAAGGTGGAATTAAACCGACAAGACTTGAGCAAGTCATTACACTAGTCCCTGGATATACAGAGATCTAGTAGCTATATTAAAGCCTAAGCCTTATTATCTTTGAGGTTTCCAGTTTCCACAAGGGGCCAAGGGCCACACAAAAACATGCTTTGCAAAGGAAAATAACACAAACAAGAATTGGCTATCTATATTAGCAGATATAATCTATTTTAAGCAGAAATCGGAAGATACAGCAAATAAGTTTCCTAAACTGTCAAGAGTACTTTTATTTTACCTGTTTTTCAGCCTCTGTCAAATTGCTCCACAGATGCCCAATTTTTTTGCTAATAGCTCTTTCTTGTCCATGGTATGAAGGCCTCAGTATCTGGTATTGCTCTGCAAAAAAGAAGGTGTAACCGCTTCTATTTCGCTTGGGATGAGCTGGGTCTTTAACGGCTGTATGATTCTTTCTCCGGCTAAGGTGAACAGGCTCGTCAGAAGTGCTACGACTTTGGTATGCATCCTGTTCTGGACATGAGTGATAAAGGACACCTTTCAGAACTTCAGATCCCACCTTCATTGTAACTAAATATCCATCATCAAATTTTCCATCTATTGTTCCAGAGATTAAGCTTCCATCGCCCAAGTTAGAATTTGCTGCTTATCACAAAATGTGATCCCATGTTAATATTTGCAAGAATAAGCAAGTCAAGTAACACGAAATAGACCACAACAACATTATATATATAGTTATATTGAATCCCCACCTGAGAGCTTCTCAGATGCAGCACCATCATCATCCCCATATGACAATGTTTGACCTATTTAACAGTTTTGAGCAGATTAAAAGCTACGCACCAGGAAAAACTCGAAGACAAAGAAGAAGAATACTATAATCAAGTTGTGAAGGTACCTGCTGCTATGACGGTTGGTTCTTCTTTCTGAAAATAATAAACCTGCTCAAAATGATAAAGCAACGAGAGATAGTACTTCCGCAAAACAAATGATGCACTTGTAATAGAAGTTGGGAAGTTGAAAGCAGCAATGATTTCCTTCCATCTGCGTTCTTTTATGACCTGCCACATGTATATATAATAGTTAGCAAAGCACATCAAAATAAACTTTTAAGTTATGGAAATAGTATAAGTGTAGAACTAGTAATCAGCTCCAGCCAATCAGTATGATATCGCCAACTTTGCCAATTATTTTAGTGATCCATTAAATACCCACTATCTGTTGGCACTGCTGCTCATAATATAGTGTTGCCGAAGAATCAGCTAACCACTAATGGTTCACAAAATTTTCATTGTTCATCCGAAAAGCACCAGTCATCTTTTCTACAGAAAATCTGGTGTAAAATTTAAATCCACATGCTAACGTCACAAGTCCCATTATTCTTTCACTAAGCAAGAAAGGCAAGTCTACAGATTGAGTCATAGAATAATGATATATAAAGTTTAATATGTAAAAAGTGATCCCAATTCCCAACCTGTAAATGAATTTTCCCGAGTAATTAATCAGAAAAAGTTAAGAGAAAGTTTAATGTCAAGTGCTATTCAAACAAAAACTCAAAAATGATAACACCTCATAGCATGATTTTCATGATTTATAATGTTACTTTTAAACAGTGGGTATCTACGAAACATTACAGTAACATTTTTTTCAACAAACAGAAAAAAACTTAATTACGAAAGGTAAACGCACCATAAGCAGTCATATATTACAATCTAAAATGTACAATAAAAAAGATACAGATAGTAATGATCCAAAGAGTTAAGAAAGCATACTTTTTCAATACCACCTCGAGTGGTCACCTCTATAAAAAGTTGATGCAGATCTAAAGAACTCCCTCCCACAATAGGGACCCTAAAGAGCAAAGGACAGAAGTTAATCAAGATAGTGAGTGATCTCTCAACAATTTTGCATGCGGTTGCAATGATCACCAAATTTGAGTCAACGAAATCACTATATTTTCTATTGTGCCGAAGTCATGTTTCAGATGCATGCAATGGGAATATGCAGGTGAGAAACCAAAAGATTATGCTACTCTAAAAGCAGTAATTATAGCTACTATCATTACACAAAATACATAACATGTCTCAGATATGAAACTTGATTCACAAGGAATGAGACTGAAACAACTAATTTCACTTGAAATAAAAGTTCGAACAATTGCCAATTGATCTAATCCTATGTCATAAGCAAATTCATACTTCCAACATCATGAACTTGTTCATGGATCAAAAAATTATTTTCTTCTTCCATGCTATAGTTATATGTTAAAGTAGTAGCCAAAGAGTGCAACGAAGATACACATAAACGGAATATCTATATTTGGAGTCCCTACTCCCTAAGATGTCTTACTGTAAAGGACCATAATTATGAATAGCCAAAACAGAATTCATGATTTCATTAGAGAGGCAAATCCTAGTACAACAGGTACAACATTTCCCTGAATCACAATAGGGCATGTCATATAGTATGATGTAACCTCTGACCTCTCTTGCAAGTTGAAAATTTCAAAATTCAATTTCACGGAAATACCTCCCAAACGATACATTTTTACTCTAAAACCTCATTCTCTATATAAAAGTCATGTATGACACGATACTAACACTCCAATAGCTAATAATCGCACATGTCGGTTTTATTTTCTGCACACTAAGCTCAAACGCTAATAAAAGCCAAATACCAGCACCAGCATTCGAGTGAAACAAATCAATAATTACACAGGACAAAAAGTAAGAACCGCTTTCTTTGTTTCTACACATATAATACACTATGTACATGCCCTAGATGTGCACAAACAGAACCCCATCGAAGATACAGCATAAAATTGCAGCACCATCTGTTGAACTACCATAGTATTTGCAAAAATAAACTCAAAAGGTAACAAAATGTATTCCTCAATGTAAATTGGATTAGAAACACTGAAACACATTAGCAGTCAGTATAACTAATTAACTATCAATAAAATAGAGCAGCACATAGGTTTTTCCAACATTACTAAAACATATTGATATTCTTCGACAAATTACTCTTTGCAAACAACAAAACCAGAAATCAAAAACCCCTACTAAATCCCTACCCCCAAAAAAATTGGAATACATTAAATCAAAAGCACAAATCAGCTCAAATCAGGTCTACCAACACTCCAACACGGCCAAAACAACATGCACAAGCAAATTATGCAGCTCGAAACAAATTATTCAACAAAAAAGTAAGTAAAACATAATCGCAGCAGAAAAAAAGCAGTAAACAAAGTGAAGGAGGAGAGATACCGGAAGTTTGTGCCGTAGAAATCGTGAAAGGCGCGAAGCTTGTCGAGGAAAAAATCAGGATTTTGAATAATCTGCTGATATTGAGCTTCGGGTTTGGGATATGAACTGTATATTGTCATAGGCGCTTCCGAAGATGGGCCGTTTGACATTTTATTCAGCAAACAATTATGCTTCAGATAATAAATACCATTTTAATCATTTCTATGATAATTATTGAATTAAAATAGGGTTTTTACACTCTACCCCTAATGTAAAACCCTTCCATTTCTAACCCACGCCGCTCTTCACATACTCGATTATTTTAATTATTTATTAAATATTCCTTCAATAAATTTCATTCATTTTTTTTTATTCTTTGTTTATACCGTAGTGTAAGAGCACTCACAATGCAGCTGTTCCAGGCGAGTGCTTTGTGACACAGAAAACGGGGGGCATTCCAATTCCAATTCCAACCCCGTATGGCTGAAAGCCCAATTGTTCGACAACCGGGAGTAAATTTCATTTTTATTTTTTTAAAACTTTTAATAAGAGTACTTAATATTGTCATTTCCTAATTATTTTTCACACTATCTCATTTGTACATAAATACTATTACTCCATATGTCCCATAAAAGTTGAGTCACTTCATTCTGTGCACTTGTTTTGAAAAAATCGTAATAAATAGTTAAAGTGGATAAATAGTAAAGTAAATTTAAAAATAATGTAGAGAAGACTCTTATCTACATTATTCTCGATTTTACTTTACTATTTATCCATTCTACCTATTTATTACGATTTTTTCAAAACGAGTGCAAAAAATGAAGTGACTCAACTTTTATGGGACGGGGGAGTATTATGAAATATGTTTAATTCGTAAACATCTTATTCCCTAAATTTGTGGTTAAGAAAAGTAGTTTTATTTTTAGACTAATTAAGTCCGTAAACTTTTTTAGCTATATATTCTTACGTGTAGAATTGCAACACATAAGTTTTAGTCTTCCAAATCGATTTCAAGATTAAATATGGAATAAATATATATTCATTGTGAATAGAAAAATTATAATGGGTGGTGAAGAAAGAAAAGTAGAAGAATACCGTGACTCTAACGCTTCCGAGAAGCCCTTTATTTTAGAGGATCAGTCAAAGAAGAAAATTAATGAATTGCCTATTTATTTTTATTAGAAAATGGGGAGAATTATAAAATACTATCGAATTCAAATTTGAATTTATAAGTATTATGTAACATAACTTCATCCCGTCGACAATCTGATGTGATTTGAGTGTTTTCAAAGCCATTTCACCCTTTTTTGTTTATGATAAAGAAAAGAGAGAATAATCATGTTATGCAATAATTTTCCCAAAGAAAAGGTGTGTTTATCTGCAAGATTACTTCAAAGTTGTACTACTATAAAGTAGTTCTAATTGAGAATAAAATTATGCTCCAATTTGCATCAATAAAATAAATGTAAAATTTAAATAGGAATGCTTTCGCAACAGCCTAACTTATGATTATATTTTACAAGTAAACCGCATATTATGGGTTCCAAATGTCATAATTTAAATTGTCTATAGTGTTATTTTTGGACATCAACATCGCGACTGTGTTTGGCTATCGGTCAAAATAGCAATGCGGTGCTATTAATTAAAATTTTTATAATTTCGATTATTAGTTTATGAATGCAGACATAACTCTTTTTCACTTTCATCTCAATTGACGGAGTCAGTGGCGGATCTAGGGGGCAAAAGGGGACGGTCACCCCCTCCCTGCCATTTGGAGAGCCTAAACTTTCCCTTGAATCGAGTCGAAAATAGCATATCCGCCCCCTTCGTAGAGTATAGAAATATACATTGTTTTCAATAAATGTCATATAAAATGGAGTAGTCTATTGGTTTGGGTATTGGCTTTTTTCTAAGGGGACAAGAGCATATTTTTTTCATTTTTTACTCTTTTAGTTTATCAATTCATATTTCTTTCTTATCATCGAAATAATACCTTTAAATCTAAACTTTTACTAATTTGCATATGTTACGTTATTATATTTATTCTAGTTAAAATTATTTTAATCTTGTGTTAATGTTTTTTTTTCCTAAAATATTGATCCATGCATCATAATTATTATCTATGTAACAAAATAAACATTTAAATATTTTTAAAATCTAAATATTTACTAATCTACTTATACACTTTTGTAGTATATAATATTTACGATGATTTTCAATGTAGGAGTATATAATATTTATAATAATTTTATATTTTAAAATGAATAATACATATTTGCAAGCTAATGCATGTTTATATTTTATTAACGAAGCTAGTGCTACTTAATATAATATTATTTATTTTATTGTTAAAAATAATATTAAATTTTCGCCCCGCCATTTTCGGGGTCCGGATCCGCCACTGGACGGAGTGAATGTTAAAGTCTTCAATATGGAACCACCATCAAGTTGTTTAGAAACGAGGAAGAAGGTGGCGATAGGAAAGTGAAAGAAGACGGCCACTAAAGGAAGATCTAATAACTAACAACAACCAAAAGAACAATATCTTTTGGGAGAGCATCGGCACAAAGTATGACGAGCTGAAGTCGCGTGGGCACTTGATCGTGATTACGATCAGTTGCACAACGTTGGACTCTAGTGTAGTATGCGATAACGAGCATATATGCAACACTGAAGACGTTGCATCTTCACCAATTCACAAAAAGGTAGTACAATATTGGTCAATAGGCGAAGGAGGATTTATTCGATGATGAAGGAAAAATGTTCAAGTACAAGGGGTGATTCTAAAAAGCAACGCCAAATTATGCGGCAATTTTCTGAGTCTTTTGGTGTCTCGAATAGAACCAAAGTCCGCGATGGAGGAGAATGTGCACTGCACCCACTCAAGACCCTCAACACGCCTAGTACTCTGCTAGAGTGGACAAGATCGGAGACACATTGTTGGTAATACGGGATACGAGACGATGAACGAGGATAATAGAGCAAGAGTTGCTTGATGTGCTTAGAAATAATTTGCAAGTAAATTATGACTTGAAATTATGTATTGTAGGTTTGTAAATTTGGATTTTAATTTTATAAATTTTGATTTTGAATTAATATTAGTACTATAATTTTAATAATTTCAATTAAGTACTAAGATCGATGTCGCCGGAGCAAATGAAGTAACAGTCGATGTCGTCGGAAAAAATGAAGAAACAATCGATTCACCAAAACAAAAGAGTGTTTCAGTAGATGAATGGGAAGAAGAAGAGGACAGATTGAGCAAAAGTAAATGAGAATGTATACACAACAACAGGTGCTAGAATACAGAAGACATAGCTAGGGTTTGAAATTGAAATTCAAATTGAAATTTCAACCGAAGAAGCTGGGGTCGTAGCCATTGCTAGAGGTGGCGAGAACGTAGTAGGCGACGATGTGGCCGATGGATCCCCAGGCGAGCACGTCGACGATGTTGAATCCGACAGGATCGTTGGATTTGAGGAGGCTGACGTACTCCTTGGCGCGGACGTCGCCGGCCTCGAAGTGCGAGATCCCGTTCTGCTCCGGCACCTGCTTCGCCACGTTCTCCCTCTGGAAGTTGAAGAACACGAACCTGCCTAGGAACAGCGACAGCCCCGTGCTCAGGCTTATCACCAGCGACGGATTCAGCTCCGCCTTCACGGCGCCACTGCGCTTGCCGATGGTGCTGCGGCGGAAGGCGGCGGAGGCGGGCTTGGAGAGGAGGAGGGAGGAGGAGGAGTCGGTGGCCTTGTTCAGTGGGCGGAGGCCTTGGAAGGTTGGGGCGGAGAACAAGGCGGAGGCCATTGCGATTGTGGCTGCGGTGGAGATTTGATCTGGATTTGGATTGGATTTGAAGTGGTGGTGGTGGGATTGGATTAATCAAAGATGATGAGGTTTATAATTGGGGATTTTGTGAGGAGGTGAACGAATTGGAGCTCTGAAACGAAGATTTTGAATGCTGATATGGCGCCGTCTCATTGGTTGGGTCTGGATCACAGATATTTGGTGCATTTTCTTACTTACTGTTTTATTTCTAGTTATAGCTTTTGCAGGCTGAATTTAACACCCAGGATCCGTGGCGCAATGGTAGCGCGTCTGACTCCAGATCAGAAGGTTGCGTGTTCGATTCACGTCGGGTTCAATCCCGATCCATGCGGATTTCTTTTTTCTTTTTATTTGGATAGCCTGCCCTATGCTCCGCCACATCAGCATTCTATCCTCCGTCCCTTCCACCTGCATGGGGCGGACTATAGCCCCTCTTAATCCGCCCTATAATTTTAACTCATATTTTGTATTTGTTTTTTTATTTTTTATGTTTGCAGACATAACAATTAGCAAGAATAAATATAAAAACACCACAAATTAAAGGTAAATTCTATTGTCAATATTTATTTTTTATTTTTTTATGCTTGCAAAATGAAAAATCATCAGAATTCATTATTGAATTTAGAGAGAAAATGGGATGGGGAAGAGAGTGGAGTGAAAGGTGTGAAATGAAGTGAAAAAAAATGGTGGTATATATAGAAGAAAATGTTTTAAAAATTTTAAAAAAAATGAAAAATGTATGCATAATCCGGAATATCCTGCGCACCCCCTGCAATGGGGCGGAGGATAGGCCGGAGGATGCATCTTCCGTGTTATAGTCCGCGTAGTCCGTGGTGCTGCAGTGGCGGATTAAGGGGCGGTGGATACATCGTCCGTCGCATCCTCCGCCCCACTGTGGATGCTCTTATACGAGCTTTTGGCCAAACACCAAAAGCAAGACCATGTGATATAAAATAACTTGATTTTGTGCTGTCGACCATACTCTCTTCATATGGTGAGATTTGTCAGTTACTACATTATTAAAGAACTTGATTGAAAGATTCGTTGATTTCCATTCACTAAATTATCCAACACAAAATATATGAAGAGAAACAGCAAATTGGAAAACGAAATTAAAATTGTCCAAGAACAGAAAAGGCAACAAGTCCAATTTTTCACAAACCAAATATGACAAGATTCCTGACCTCCATAGCTATTGTTTGTTTTAAAATTTAATCATGACACAAACTCATATCCCTAGTTGGAAATGCACAACCATTTCACCATAACTATCTATCCTCACTGTACACCCTTCACTCATAGCATCTGATCTTCCCTTCACCAAACCTCTAAACTAGGATACCAAAATAAATTGCATTGCACAACATGACAACTATACACCTTCATCCCGCTCGCATAACAAAACCCCCTCAGACAATAGTGTCGAGGTATGAGTACTCCCTCTGTCTGCCAAACTCAAGAAGGCTACCATATGTACGGTCCCACACTCCAATGAAGAGGGATTCTGTATCAGGACTAAACGACATACCGGATATCTCGCCAAAGAAATCGATTTCCTGCTCCTTCTCATACCCACTATTGACATCAAATACATGGACGAAATCTGCAGGTTCGGCCATAGCCATGAATCTGCCATCTGATGTATAGCGGATTGAACGAATGGCTCCAAGGTTTCCCTTCAAGGCAGTGACTGATGCTGAAAGATTCCGGATATCCCAAACTCGGCAGGTTTTGTCCTGGTTCCCGGTAGCAAAGGTCAATCCACCAGGGTGCCAAGCTGATGCAAAGGAGTAGTCCAAGTGACCCTGAAAAGATGCAATTGCCTGCAAACATTGATACAAGTTTAGGAACCCATCATTACTTAGCACGGAAGTCTCTGTGGTGCAAGGAAAGACTCGTATACCTTTCCAGTCCTGGAATCCACTAACATACCCGCCGGGTCATCACCAACAATAGCAAGAAGCTTACCATCGGGACTTAGGGAAGTATGCTGCATGAAGAGTAAAGTCGGTTAACATCATCACGAAATATTGAAGGACTACACTTGCATCTGAAAATAACTTATGCAATTGTAGGCATAAATGACAGTCTCAGGTTAGGCAACAAGATTTTGCACCCCAAAGTTGTAGAAAAAATGTTGAATTGGTCCCACCCCAATTAGCTACCTAGACAAGTACTCCAATCATTCCCATCACAGTAGCATTACTTTAATATACACATAGAGGCAGGTGACCAACTCACATAAGACACTTCAATAACTTGTGTACGTGCAAGTGTGTAATGTCAATCTATAAACTGGTTGATATCAACACACATATGTGAATGTTCATGCACAAAAAGATGGCCAGAGACTCACATTGACTGGCCATGTAAATCGAAAATGGTTAGATGGTTGAAATTTCTCCATATCAAAGTCTCTAACTCCATTGTCATTATTCGAAGCCACAAAATGCACTGCCCCACTGGAATAAGAAAGACACTTTCATGAATGTCCAACCAGTAAAAGGAAAAAGAAGGGGACAAAAAGAAAACAAGGGGGGGTCACAGGTAGAGAGAGAAAAACAAAAAATCCACAAAATTGGGTAAAGAGCAGATACCTGCTAGATGTATATATCTCAACCGCATTAGTGATGGCATTATCTTCATAAGTGGTCCGAGTACAGTAGGAAACTCCAGGCCTATCCAGATTCTGCAACGAAACAGGAAAATATGGATAGCTAATATTCTAGCAATAGTCATTAGTTTGGTGCGAGAAACTGAATATACAATTAAGAATTTATCACAACTACCACGAATGAAAAGAATAGTATTATAGTAAACAGATTATATCTGTTATATGCATATTTAGAGCTGTCTGGCTAGTTGAAGGTATTTGTAACTAAAAGTCCAGATAATTAGTTGAACGAATTGAAAGAATCTACAAATAGCATGTCTTTGCCAGTTAAAACTTAAAACCAATAACAATACAACTGCCAGCAGAAACCACACCACCTGTCAGTCAAGCAAAACAGTTTACCCTCAAAAGATAAGGACAGAATATGCTGGACAAAGCAAAAATAAATAAAACTGTAACACCATTAAATAAAGATATTGTAATGAATGCACACCTTGCAGATAAGTTCTCCCTGAAACCCTCCAGCAACTAGCAACTTATCTTTCACTGCTACCGTGCTGACCTGAGTCTGGGTAAATCCTTCCAACAAGCTCCCAGGGTGTTTCTACATTAGGTAAGAATAATGAAATAAGTTAGATTTATACACACGCAAAGAGAGACACATCCACTATAAGCAAAACTGAGAGTAGATGCTAAAGTGAAAGACTACCTCACAAGGTGCTACATGTCCTGATACATTAAGAACTTCAGATTTGGTGCATGATAATGATGACCAATGCATGATAGAGAAATGAGACAGGAAGTAGACATCATGTTTGGATGTAGCCCATACCAAATTTCTCAGCTGCAAAAAAACATAAATATAAAAATCACATGTAAGCAATAGTAATCCAATTTCAACACTGCCAAGAAAAGTCATGGTAGAACAGAGAGAAGAAAAAAAGTCACATGTTTAGGGCTGATACTCAAACCACCCGTTCAGGATTTAGGGCTACTCCAACTGAGCCAACTGCTCCCCTAACCCTAAACCCTTCTGCTTTTCGAGCTATCCCATCAGACAAGTGAATTTATAAAAAATATTCAGGGATGAAACAAAAAGTATTATGCATTACACATTATTCAGGCAAGCTCTTAAGGACTCTACTTAAGACCACAAAAAAGAATAAGAAAAGAAATTTCCAAATAACCAAAATAATATGGGAAAATATGCTACCCAGAGAGTCATAGACAAGGAGGATGTATTATTAGATGAGATACGGAAAATCGCTCAAGCATTGTACTCGGAGACAATTTGTTTATGCACTCATTACTTAAATATGTCGTACTGATTCATACAAGAAAGGCATTTAAGCAATTAAAACGAATCGATAAA
Source organism: Salvia hispanica (assembly GCF_023119035.1). Taxonomy (NCBI): domain Eukaryota; kingdom Viridiplantae; phylum Streptophyta; class Magnoliopsida; order Lamiales; family Lamiaceae; genus Salvia; species Salvia hispanica. The sequence goes on from NC_062968.1 coordinate 2,284,836, forward strand.
GAAAATATCCTCGGCAAACTATTTCAAATACCTGAAAATGTAAAATGGTAGATTTTGCAGATCTTGAATTTCGTCTGAACACATAGTACGGGCCTCCTTTTTCAGTAGATTTGCAATCCTATTTGAAACCGGAAAAGGAAATAAATTGAATTGCAAAGCAGAACCAACCAAGAAAAGATTAAATAAAGCAACAAAATAAAGAATCTACCTTTTCTGATCCCTCTCCAGATTTAGGAATGTTTTCGTAATTCTTATATTGTTCTAGTCTAGTCTGCCTATATTTCTCTCTTGTCACGTGCAGCCGCTCCCAGGGAATCCCTTGGATATCTCTACCCTTTCTAGCTTGAGCCGCAGTTGTGTCTTGCATTCTATTATTCTGCGAGGAAAGAGGTGATGTTCAGCAATTCATATAGATTAGATCTGATTGTCAATAAAGTGAGAGTATCAGATCAATGCTAAATGGGTAGCTCATCTAAAAGATTCTATGGTAAATAGGTAACTTTTGATTTTTCGAAAATATCACGCTTCTCATGTGCAAACTGGTTAACATTTCAGCAGAGCCACACACTTTAATTATTTATAAATGGCTGGCAGTGACGTTCGAACACAAGACATTTCATTTGGCTATCATGCAATATGAACATCTCATCCAGAAGCTTCAACAGGGAGGATTGAAAACTTTTTAATGTAATTTTCATTTTTTTTAAAATTAAGATAAGTTGAAAAAAAAGCAGCCACTAACAGTTCAATTTGCAAGTTAAAAAGTATGAACGAACCAAGTATTCATATTCGTCCATATCAGAATCTGAGCCACCAGCATCTCCTGCGTGGAACTCATCATCCATATCGTCATCTGCATCTTCCATCTCATATTCCTCTTCCATTTCTTCAGCTTCGTTTCCTTGTTGATTGGACATGATCTACGTAGAAAGAACAATCAACGAAACTGCTCAATGACTACATATAATTAGCATTCACTTAGTCACAAATATCAAGACAGCTATAAGGATCGAGTTAAATGGTATGTCACGTTTCATGGACGATCGGGTCAAAAATAGTAAAAAATGATAGGTTGCAATAAATGTACTTAAGAGAAGAGTCGCTACACATTCCGCCTTATCTTGTGCATAAGGTCACGTAGGAAAGAACCAATCAATATAAACAGGTTTTATAGAACCGTTCAGCTTCTGATATCATTTAAGAACATGACCTAGAACAAGGTTTCTAAGACATGAAAACTGATTGGAGGGTGTACGCTACATTCTCAGTACCCCTATTATGACATTAATTATCATATTATATTAGGAGCACCAGTTCCCGACTCTCGTAGTAACATCATGTAGAACAAAATGTAAGAGGCAGAGATAATCTAAGCTTAACATTAACAGAAAATAAAGGTAACTCCAAGCATACATAAACTGAAACTAAAATTTGTTAATGACTAAACAAGCTACAAGAACAAAACTTGTGCACAAAAACAAAGGAAACAACACATATGAGGATACAGAACAATCGTTTCCGCAATATATTAATTGAACTCCATAATTTTAACACTGTAAAGGCAATAAATTAAATGAATTCCAAACGAGTAGTACAAATTTAAAACTGGAAAGGCCATACCGGTTGTGAAATAGTAGTAATTGACAAGCAAAAAACGCAACAATTGTGATCCCATTCGCACCAATTACAAAAATTCCTTCACAAGTTGACGAGCAGAGATGAAAACACGATTGCACAGAATTAAACACAATTAAAAAGCAGTGTTCATCAACTACGGACAATTAGGCAACATGGTGAACATAAACCCTAGAAATTCCAAACATGGCAGCATAAAAGCAACAGCGCAAAAGTCAAAATTCACACCACGGTAGACGCATTAAGCATGGTCGTTGGTGAACAATGCACAAGAAATAAATAGTTCTGCAGAAATCTAAACCAAGTGTCGAGATTCTGACCTCCCTGGGAATAGAGAAGTCGTGTAGAATCAGGAAGGTCTTGGGGAATGAATTCCGATTGAGAGATGATGTTTGATTAGAAAACAAATTCGATGAAAATCAGATTGTAAATTGGCGAAATTTGTGAGATAGGTCTAGAAGGAGAGAGAAAGGGGGTGATGATATATATCAGCAATCTTTATCCACTGGTTTTAAGCGAGTTTCCAATCTAACAAGAAATGAAAGGGACGCTTGATTTTATGCAGTGATTTATTGTTATAGCTCAATCTTCAACAATTAGGGTCAAAAATTAATTTTTTTTTTCTTTTTTAGGTATCTTTTATAATAACGACAATAATTTGATTAATAATAGTAATATACATTAGCTGTATGAGAAAAGACACACAAATGGCAGGCTAATTTTAATAAAATCAAAATAATAATATTAACTTGAAATTATATAAATTATACTTTGTCGCGTGATTTTGACTCTTTTTTTTATGAAAATTATCATGAAAGAAGAAAGTTGATATATTTGTATTTGAAAATGGAGTAAAATTTAGAAGAAAAAATGTTGAAATCTTCTACAAACTTTTATACACGGGTGATAACAAATAACGTTGAATGGATAAACGAAAATAAAATAAAATGTCGGAGAAATAAGTGAGAGTAAAATATGTGATAGAATAAAGTAAGAGTAATTAGATCTTTGTATTTGTATTAAAAAGAAGAAAATGATTAAACTTTATTATGACATCCCAAAAAGAAATACGATTAAACTTAGTTGGGACAGAGGAGTAATTATGTACCGTATTACTTTCAATCCATGAGAGATATGAAAGAGGAAATATGAGAGTAAAATGCATTTGGACTATTTATCAGAAATATGAATCAAGTTAATGATGACCTCCTTATTGACCTGAAATTCAGTGGTCAGTCCAAACTACAGTGGTATTATGAAGTGGTGTGTCAAACTAGTTATTTTATGGCAAATGAAAATATAAAGAGGGCCACATCCAACTAGATATACAATTATTTAGGAAACATTCATTATACCAATATTATGGAAAATTGCATAATCTAAGTATGGACATTACCAATATATTTTCACCTCCTGTGTATATTGCATATTTATCATACAAAAAGGTTGAAATCACCCTAAGGGCCCCTCACATCCCGGTCCGACAGTATTGTGAGGGATGTTAAATCAGGGTACGCAGTGACCCGCTAAGAGAGGGCCTAACCCACTGCCTGCCAGAAGCTACATACGCATATAATGATGTAATCAAATGCAAACTCTAAATATTATACAAACTCCAAACTATGATCTGGAACGTTGAAAAATGTCAACAGATGATAAAATTACATCAACAGAAAATATCAATACAGTGTCAACGGTTGATGTTGTGTTGACATCGTGTTGACATTTTGTGTTGACGTAACTTTATCATTTGTTGACATTTTTCAATGGCCCAGATCATAGTTTGTACAATGTTTAGAGTTTGCATTTTATCCTTATCCCAATCATATAATATAAATATAATCATATAACACTTGCTAGAGTTATTTTATGGATATGATTTCCTTTTTCTTGTTTATGTATAAATATATATAATTGAAAATTTAAATAAATTTTAAAATGCATGACCATAACTTAATTTTTTAATATTATTTTAGTGTGTATAATCAATTATATATCTACTCAATAGCTTAATTGTAAATAAAAATTAAATTATAGTCATGCTATATATATATGCTATGTATACAAATAAAAAAGAAAAAGAAAATCATACCCATAAAAAATACTAGTAACAAGTGTTGTATCTATTTTTTTGTTTGTCGGTACATATAAGATGTTTTATTATATTGTGTATATACAAATATGCAATATAATGTATACTAGTAGCAGTAATTTATTCATAAAAGAAAAAGAAAAGCATACCCATAAAAGAATACTAACAAGTGTTGTATGGAGTATTTTTTTATTGTCGGTACATATAATATATTTTATTATATCATGTATAAATATGCAATATAATGTATAGTAGTAATTTCCATATTTGAGATAATGTAATTTTCTATAATAGTGGTAAAAAGAATGTTTCCTAAATGATATTGTGTCTAGTTGGATGCGGCTCCTTCATGATATTTTTATATGTCAAAAAATAATTGGTTGGATACACCACCTCATAACCCCACTGTAATGTGAATCATCTACTAAATTTTTCCTCGTAACGTGACATAATAAATAATTCAAATGTTTTTTTCTCTCATATCTCCTCTTCCATACACTTATACATTATTTGTTTACTTCATCTCATCTCATAGTGTCTTTGATTCGATCCAAATTTTCAGAAATATAAAAAAAAAATCAATGCAAAAATTTAATAGAGCATGGATCTCATTTTTATATTGTTTGATAGTAATATATGAATGACATGAATAAGTGAAATATAAGTTCTATTTATCAAAATTTTTAAAAGTAAAATTAGTTATTTAATGATGAACGGAAATGATAATATAAGACATTTAACAGCTGACGAATATACCAATGGTGTGTGTTGTTGTTAACTTGTTATCACAGAGAATGTGTTGACCACCTCACCTTATTCACCCTGTTTCTTGTTTTCCACCTATTATGCCAAACAAAAGTGTCTAATTTCACTTGTAATTAGGATTATATAATCATTGCTATTTAATCAACTTACTTTTGCAAATCAAATTAAATAGGAGTATGATATAAAATCAAAATTAGTGAAATACAAAAATATTAGTATAAATATAACTCCCTTTCAACACTAGGAGTAATTTGAATTTCACAATAGTTTATAACAAAAGAATACAGAGTTGCCCGTGCAAACCATCAAACAAATAGCAGCGAAAGAACGAGGAGGAGGGCCGTCACAGGCAGCAACTTGTATTCGATCTGAACTCCACTGTTAACCTCAGATTTCTCTTGTGCAGATCCCGGCCCTGATGCGTCGCACACGAGGCCAAGCTTGTCCTCACGGCACTCACTAGCGAATAGGCCAGGTGGATACTTCCCGGAGAGATTGATATAGCTGAACATGGTTGAAGCACAGTCGTTGGACAAGTCATTCAACTCGTCCGCATATGGACAGGCAAACTCCTTCAAAGCTGAGCAGCACAAGCTTGGTGGGTATTTAGGCCCCTTGCATTTGCTGGTGATGATAGTGTAGTTCTGAAACTCAAAGTTCACAGGGCATGCTGCCACCACAGATTGGTTAACCATCAAGCTCAAAATCAGTTTTAGTTACGCAAAATTATTCGATACAATATCAAGGAACAATACCCTTCTTGTGAAACAGAACAGTGTGCATATTCCATTCTCTATATCACTTTTTGTATCACTTTACTTAAGTTACTTACTTAGATAGATGTTGGGATTATGTAGATCACTACACACACATAGCACAAACTGTGCACGCACACAACACACATTGCACGTGCAACCCATACCAAAGTTTTAAATTTTGATTGATTTTTTGACATACCATATGAAGAAGTTGAAATCGGAACACAATTTATATCAATTAATTAATGTTTGCCAAACAAACATTAAAATGATACCAAATGACCTATAAAGCAATTTAGCATCATTTCAATTAAGTGGCATTTGGATAAAACCCCTTTCTCCCTTAACCTTACATTCTCCAATACTAGATAAAAGAAGATCAAAGATACTCTGCTCAGGTGTATTTTAGTACTCACTTCAAAATAATCTAGCTAGAGAACGAGGAAAACATTGACAACATCCAAACCTATCCTAGTTTAAATTTCCATATATTATTTCTAACGGGGGACAAAAGTTAGCCACTCAAACTTCACGAATGAGAACCGAACTGTGCTTGTTCTAACTTTTCAGCCTAATTTTGGTTTGTTGCCATCTCCAACCATTTACACTAAACTCAAAATTTTGAGTATATATGTCACACGAAAAAGTAGTTTTACTCCAACCATTTACATCAAATTCAAATTTTACATCATTTGTCCCACAATTTTTGCGATAGCACCGTATTTGGCGTTGTTCCATAAAAAAACCCAAAAATGGGAACCCTAAAAAGTTTTCTACACCAAAAATGAGTTTATATTGCTACTTATGCTTGATTTCCAGCCATTTATTTCACCAGATCACATTCTCAAGGTTTTTTCCGAGATTTTGGTTTCTATTTGAATCACCAAAAACACTCCATGCCACTCACATTTTCCTCTCTCATAAAATTTGGCACAAATAAAACGCCAATTTCAGTGAATTAGGTCAAGAAATAACTTCCTTCACCCCAATTTTATCATTGAAGAACTATTCACAATTTCTATAACCTATTCATTCTGGAAAGTGGAAAGCATATTTACTTTTTAAGAAACAAGCTAAAACGTGAAAATTTCAAAGGCATTAGTAAATGAAGTATTGATTGCAATCTGAAATTTTCCATAAACAATCAAATAACCAACAGATTCAAATAACAAAATCCAAAAAAAATGGAAATTAAGGATAAGAGAGAGAGAGAGAGAGAAATAAAACCTACATTTCTTAGCTTGAAGGAGCCTCCTCTCACCCAAAACCGAAGATCCAAATACAGCATCTGCGTCGGTTAAGATGAACAATCAGTTTTCAGCCAAAAATTAAACAGAGAATCCGAAAAACAAACCTGAAATGAAAGTGGAAGCGCAGAGAGAGGCGGAGAGCGAGAGACAGAGAAGCAGAATGAAATAGAGCTTGGTGTGAGCTGAATTCAGCATGTTTGTGGTAGAGATGAGTCCGTTTGGTTTGGCGATCCAATTAAATCAATTTGTGTAACCTGAAACTGTCGCAAAAGGTCGAAACGGTGCAGATCCGTTTGTCTCTCTAGATTTCCGGTAAATGCAATAAATGAGCTGAGAGATAAGTATTAACTGATCAAGATCAACTGATTTAGCTTCTGGGTTTGGAATTTGGATAACTGATGAAGAGAGATGATGGATAATTTATGAAATTTTATGTAAAATATTTAAATTATTATTATTATAAAGTGGAAATGGTTGGAATAAATGAAAGACAGCCCACTGCCAGATAATAACGCGATGATCATTTTCCTGCGTTTCCGTGTCTACACCAACTATATGTTTAAATAGTAGTACCAAGTACTATAAAATAAATTGGGATTTTGAGTTCAAATTTCGGTGTGGATTTTTGCTCGATCTTATTTGATCAAAAATTTTATGAAAATGAATCAAATTCGAATTATTCGAAATTCAAAAATCTATTTGGAAATCTAATGCTACCAAATTCTGAAAATCTAATAACTAAAATCTGGCGGATCCATAGATATTAAATTGGGGGTACGATAAATAGGTACACCGTACACCTATCAAAAGATTTAACATTTAATCAATCTTTTTAATTATATTATCCCAATCATTTTTTCCAATAAATCACTTCATTGTATATAAAAATAAAATTATTTTTTATTGTTATTACTTGAAAAAATATTACTAGTATTTAAAACGGAAGTTCTTAGATATTTATATAACACAAACTATATTTTAGTTTTTTTTTTTTAATATTTTAACTTAAACAAAATACATACTAAAATAGGTTTGTGTTAAAATGACAACCCCTCTTAAAGTGACACCGTGACACCACTTATACAACAATATTATAAACACTACACAGCAATCTATAGATTCTTTGTATAGTGTGTCGGATATTACTTGGACAAGAAAAATTGCTATATATAAGGAGCAACAAATTGCTGGCCGTCCTTTTCAGATTTTTTTTTGCCACGTGGCAGCTTATTATTCGTCCACGTGTACAAATGATTGGCTAGCAATGGTGGTATGGTGTTATTTTAAGGGGTGGTGTCACCCTAACATGCCCCTACTAAAATATTTCTATATAATCCCAAATATGAGCATAATTAAAAATCATAAATTATAAAAATTATATATACTTTATTAGGTATAAAACAAAAAACAGAAATATAGAGAAGGCAAAATAGCGGAAAAATCATATTCATACGTTACATGTATAATTTGTATTTCGGATTACTTTGAATTTTAAAATATCCAATCAGATGTTGAACATTCGAACTTTATAAAATAATCCGATCCGGCCTGAACATTCAAAGAATCCGGACCAACTTTTTCACTTATGTAATCAATTTTTACCTAATATTAAAATTTAAATTTTATTTCTAGTTGCATGTGATACGTATAGATATAAATATCAGTTGAAACATTAAATTGCATCTAAACCACAAATATTGAACCACAACATAAGATGACAAAGCGAGCAACATAGGGCATCCCAAAAGTGGCTAGTCCCCAACAAAAAGACATAAACATCCCAAAACAAAATGAGCAAAATTAGTCAATCAAATTAGAATAACCTAATAGGTTTATCCTAACCGTCGTCTTCAAAGGAATGCGCTGAAAGGTGATCATACGTAGCTGGGCCCATCTATATGTCGGAAATCCACTTCACGGTCACCTCCACGACGAATATGATCTAGTGACTCAAGCCATAATACGTTGGGAGAGTAAGCGAGTGTATGCCATCATATATCGAAGAGTACCCTAGCCATGCTTCGATTGTTGCATCCGACGGTCCAAGCCAATCTAAATGTGTGGCATGCTCTGTAGATAGCAATAAGCATTGACTTGGAACTAAGAGCTCCACGTCAAAGCTAAAATTAGCTCTATAAGAACCATGGACTATGTCGTTCGACCACGTCCAACTGTTCCTCTTGTGTGTCCCGATGCAATGGTGAATGAACCATCAATCTTGAGCTAGACTCGGGAAAATGAGTTTTTAAACAACTGTATTTCAATTGTATGAGAAATTGTATATCATTATGTGCAGGGATGCGTTATATTGGTAACTATTTAAGTTGCTAACTCTGTTAACTCATTAATGCAATGTATTCAAAATGTCAACACAGTCACATTATATTGAAGTTCAACAAAATCATGTGTTGACATGTTAATGTCATCGTGCTGACATTTTTATTACATTGCGTTGATGAGTTAACTAGTTAGCAACTTTAAAAAGTTTTTTAAAAAGTTAGCAATTGATCACACCCCTAAATATCTAAATATTAATGTCGTAATTAATGATTCTATCGTTGCAAAGCCGACTGTTTTAAAATTTAAATAGTTGAATTCATTTCATTAATTGTAACTTATCGGCTGATTAGTTTAACTGGGGCTTCAATAAAGTATATCATGTCCTAAGTTAAATGTTTTAGCTGTAATCAACGAATGAATTCATATTCTAATAGATATAATTAACTAAATTTACTCAATCAGACACAGAATTAATTTATCTTGTAATGAACCGCGAATATGTTTCTACTTAGTATTTTTTTATAAATGGCAATTAGACAATTAATCATTGTTATATTAATCTAAATACGACCAAATTTCTTAATTTCGTATTAGCGGATGATCTAAAATGAAAAAAAGTGTTATGTTTTCGTAGACAGAGAAAGTACTATTAGACCTACCTAAGAATACAAAATCCACATCGTGGAAGCCACAACTCTATGTTGGTAGTGTGTGCACGACAGCTTTCATTCTAACAACATGCTGCTTCCTAGTTTCTTAGTTAATAAACAGAAAAAGGAAAAGAAGTAAAGCAAAAGCATGGATCTTTCCTCGTATAAATATTAGCAGAGCAGTTACATCTTGATGAAAACTGCTTCATTTCTACATGTTTGCTCTATTCTTTACCGACATTATATTTGGAGAAAAGAGAGCCTAACCTAGTTTATCGGAGCACGGTTAGATCAACTATTGCCTTTTTTTTACACTAAAATGTATACACTGTCCAGTCAACAACGACCAACCGCATTCCTCCGAATACGAAATCATAACTGAAGCTGCATTCCTCCCGCGTTTAACACTTAACAGAAAAACCTCGGTTTCTGCAAATGAGTCCAAACTAGATCAGTAAGATTGTCTGAGTGAGGCAGTGCAATTATGAAATTGAAGCGCATGCCCTGCTCGGCTAATTGACTTACCTGAAACTCGGACTCTCGCATATTCTCCAGAAACTCTGCTATATGGAGCTGCTTCACCACTGTCGCGTGCAACACCTGGAAACAAAAAAAAAGATACAGTTTAATTCATGTCGGCCAGAACTCAGCTGAGTTATGACCGAATCTGGTGGATGATTACCCTCTTTGTTTTCTCAAGGTCGCACTCCATGTTCTTGATTCTATCAAGAGATTGCTGAAGAATTTGGTCCTTCTCTGCTGGAAATTCTCTTGGTTTGCTGTTGAGTTCTTCCAGCAAACTTTCAAGCCTTTGGAGACGCTGTATGCATGGACGAACCATCTCCTCTCTTCTCACAGCTCTCTCGTGGATGTAATGGTTGGTTTTTGGTGCAGGGTCACTCCTTAGTACGTTTGGTGGACTAACATTGCTCCGTCTCTTCGAATATTCGATAGGTACCTTTTGGACTAACAGTGAAAGCTTGACCAGTAAAAACACCAACGGTCTGGACATATAATGCAAACCTCTCTTCACGACTTTCATCTTATGCTTTATGGTACCTGACACAGTCCCAAAACACAATCTTAAGCAAAATAGTAGAGTATATGGTTAAAACAATTAATTAGTGGTATAAAAAGACAAGAGGACTACACACACTCACAATTTGCTTTTCTCAATTTACTTAGATCAAAAGGTATATATAAGGAATTAAGATAAAAAGAACGAGCGATAGCTAATCAACATGCACCACACAACAAGAGAGACACATTAAGGAGAAAAACAAATCTTTCATACTTGGTTTGGCATCAGCGTCTTTATTTCTTGCACTGTTCATATACATAGACTCATTATCCTGTCCATACTCATCATCTGTATCACTGCCCACTGCACTAAAATACTCACTGGAACTGCTATAGGTATGTGCATCTGATCTTCTGCCCTGAAAAAAAAGTTATCAATTTATGAGTAGGCAACCACACTGCATTGCTGCCACAAATATTCCACAATAACTACATAGATAGGTGCATTTTTTAGTTGGCATGTGCAAAGTGAGCGAGAGGAATGAAGGGGGAGGAGAGAGATGGAAGGAAGAGGGGGGGGGGAATTAAAGTAACCATATTCTGTTTACATATTGTGCAGTGATATATTTTAGAATTACTAATAGTGATATGCATGTATCAGACTCACTTCTTCATGAACAGAAGCCAGTTTTGTATTCACGGAGCTATTTAGTTTTGTTGGAGAAAAAGGATCATCGCCATCAGACCATGATTCAAGAGTAGAGATATCCCCGCATTTACCCTGAGAATGTGATATACCAAAATGTGACACATGGTATAACAGAAACTAAAAAATGCCAGTTACGAAAAAACGCTACCTTCAGTGAACGGATTTGAATATATGAGTCACTTGCTGATTTTGCAATATGCCCGACAAGAGCTGGTTCTGCATTGAACATAAGCTACAAAAGGACAATTATTTGCATTAGTAAATAATTACAGATATACAGACTTCGACATCTTGAGCGATGTTCTGCAAGTTGCAATTAGAAGTACGCGAACTACTCATAATTGTGCTAACCTTTTGTATCTCTGGATCATTCCACGGACCCTTATTAGATCTTAGGCAACCTCCCTCAGTATTGCAAGAGCATGTTCCGCCCAAAAACTCAGGTAATTGACTATGGATAAAATGAGAAACTGTTAGATGACATTTTGTTGTAAAAGACATGTGAGGCAATGCAGAAGAGAAAATTAAACCATGGATCAATGGCTTCCAGTAGTTTTCCTGAAGACTTGGGGTCCAAAACCTGTTTGACAATGAATTTTTAGATCAATATGTCGCCGGAAATGGGACAAACAGATATAAGGCATGAATGGATTTACATATCCTTACATGGATTTTAGAGAGAGTTTTTGGATCCAGAAACTTCTGTGCAGCAGGCCAGAGAACCTTCTTGAATCCAGTTCCAGCATTAACAATGTACAAAGAGTGAAGAGTCTGTATATATAAATTGAAATACTTAAAAAAGGGAGCACATAAATAGTCTCAAACAAATATTATCCCTAGAACTAATTGACAACAACAATAATAACAATAATGATGTTTGTGGTGTTAATACTGATATGACAACAAAGATGATAATGATTACCTCTGGGTAGTAACTATTATCAATCTTTGTCATGGAAGCCAGTAAACTGGTAGCAGTCTTGGTGAAATTCTTTATCCCCTGAAATAACCGTCATTGACATTATTCTAGACATCTAATTTCAAAGTTTATCAACAAATGTGAGGACATGAAATGTAAGATAAAACCAGAAAACAAATTCCTGAGTTCCTTGCCACTCAGAGAACTATAGAAAAGAATGCGCCTTTATCGCAGAACACAGGAAGCGGGAAAAGAAATCAATTATAGCAAAACATAGGATGTAAGAGTCTTTTATTCACAAATCCCAATATACTTATCAGGGAATCAGGAACTAAAATTGTTTCAGAGTTGAGTTGATTGACTAACCAGGCCTTGTACATCCAAAATTGTGGTGGAAGAACATATTCGTCTCTTTGCAGAAACAGAACAAGCAGGGAACTTCTCATATATAACCTTCTCAAATTCCTGAACATGATATTTCAAATACCGTTCAATAGAAGTGATGCGCATTAGTTTGCCAGGGTGGGCCCTCCCAAGCCTTTCAATGTATATAGGTCTGCCTTCTTTGTCAACACCATGGTATCCTTGGGGATAACATTGTAAGACTTCCTCCAGCTCTGTAAATTTGAAGTCCTGAAGCAAATGATTACACATTTCGTCACTAAATGGTGAAACAATCACTAACCCCCACCTAAGGGTGACATATGTACAAGAGTGAGGAGATATCCACTCAGAACTGCTTTTCAACTTTTATAATGTATACCACATACCTCCAATATGGTGTCCGCGCCATTCTCTTTCCTCCACTGAAGCATTTCTTTCCACATCTGGATGGTTTTGTCAATGTTGAAATCTCTTGCTCTCAGGAATCTGTACACAAATCAATATCATTAACAGTTAGGTTACTGCAGAAAAAAAAAGATGGAGGAACCTTATATGACATGGTGAAGATGGGGAAGTGGCAATGACTGGTACCCCAACCACCCCACCCAAACCCCTGGTTTCTTCAACAAAAAGACAGACTTCAAAGAGGAAATGAAATTGATTACTAAATATTGTTGGAAACTTCTCCATATAGTCATAAATTACCATCATAGAATCAAAAGAAAAGAAACACAAATTCATGCATCAAATTATACAATATGAAACACAGCATTTCATTTGCTATGATCAATTATCATCATGCAAAAAAAAAGGGGGTTAGTTCAAATTGTCCAGGCAAAGTGACTAATAGCCAAGTTTCTTGACAGTGTTACAACTCTTGAAAGGTGAATATGTTAGGATTCAATAATTACAACTGATAGAGCATCCAACAGTCCCAAATGCTCTTAAGTCTGAAGTCACATATGCCTATCGAGAAAGCCAACCCAGAGAAAATCTCACCTCAACAAAGCATGGTAATCATCATGTTTCAGTGGCAGCAATTCCATATCGATAAGTTTTTGACGCAAGTCACAGACGGCACTCTCCTCTGTTGCATCGCGTACATCCTCAATGGAAATGGAAGGCAGGCCAAAGTGAACTTTCCTTTTACCTCTTTTCTTGAGAGAATGAGTGAACTTGTTTGAAGCATTTATAGCCCTTTTCCTGAAAGCCCCAATTCTTGATTTCCTCCTCTCATCATCTGAGTTCTCACAGTCTGATTTGCTCTCCCTTGTTTCGTCATAACTATCGAATCCATCCTGGCCTAGCACATTGAAGAAGTCAAGAGCCAAAAGCATCATTTCAGAGCTTGTTTCTCTCTTCAGATAATAGATCATATAATAGGCATTCATATTTAAAAAAAAAACCGCAGCTTATTAGCCACCCCACCTGACATTGTCGCCAGGACCAAGATGTATAGCTCAGAGGAGAGAATATCAGATTTTCAAGGTTAAAGTCGCCTGGTTCGCAAAGAAAATGATGACGCCCAAGCTGCACTACAGTAACAATAAACAATTGTATTGGTAACAAATTTGCACTCCATAATCCAATGTGTAATCAACTATTTATTGCCAATGATTCATCAAACTAGATAAGACAATAACCACATCAAAATAGATAGTCAAGGTCATCATCAAATTAATCTTATCAGAAAACAGCTCAAATTTACGCTAGCGTCAAAATAAATTGGAAGACCGCGAATTCCATTAGTGAAGCTAGATCACAAGCACAACATTCCTCCGGTTCTCATAATCCACATTCACAATCCTCATAAAAGGAGAAATTCAATAATGCAATTAAAATTTCCCTCGGATCTCGCATTGCATTTAGATTCAAAAGGCTTAAACAATAAAAAAAATTACACACACACTACAAACGATCAATCAATGCGATTAATGGATAATCACGAAACGCGAAGCATCTAGCCATAGCAAAACTTACACTAAACCGCAGAATCCGTAGCAGCTGGATCGCAACAGCGAGAGCCTACTGCATTGATTTCTTCGGCCTTGAATTCACAGATAAGTGCTAAATTTAGTTATATATGTAAATAAAATAGAATCGGAAGCGAATTTTCCTCGAAAAAAAAAAAAAAAAGGATTGAATGAAAACGAAAGATCTAACGACTAATATTATATAGGGATAGGGATTAGGGGGAATGTGTACGTATAGGTGTGCTGTGTGTACGTCTTCTTCTCCTTCAAATCTCAATCCTCTTTGCTGTGCTGTATTTTGCGGTCTCACTCAGCCAAATCATATCAAACTTTTTTTATTTGGTTTCGTATTTTCGGCATTGCTGTTATATGTCGCACCGCTGCTGCCCCTTTCAACTGCTTACGTGTCATTTTCCTTTTTTTAAAAAAAAAAAATTAACAGAGGAGAGGGGGAAGAATGAAGAATCTGCTGCCGTGGCGGTAAAACCGGAATAAAAAAGTTACGGCGTGTCTGTAATTTTGCACTTTTTAGGTTTTAAACGAGGTAAAAAGTGATTCCACGGCCTACAGACTACAGTGTACCCGCCATATTTTTTACTAGTATTCATTTTCTTTTGGAATCTGGGTAAATTTTTTATTACTAGTAGTAAACGAAATCAATTTTGCCCTTATATTTATAGGTAAATACTCTTTCCGTGTCCTATTTAGTTATAGCAAGAATATAAATAAAAATGGGTTGAATAGTTTAATAAAATATTAGTTCCACTTATATATGTATTAGTTTTATAATAAATATGGGTGAAATAATAAAAATGCCGGAGGCCAAAAATCTCAGATTTGAGTCCTCTGTGTGGTGGCCTTTAAATTTATGTTCATTTAACTATAAAAAAAAAAGAAAAAATAAAAGAATATGACTCTTATTATGAAAAGGATAAAAATGATAAAACAAAATTATTATTATGGGCCAAGGAAGTTATAAGTGACAATGGAATTCAATTGCCACAAACACTTGCACTATTTATTGTGTATAGGTAAAAACACTTAAATTATTTATATTTATCTATTATCTATTTCATTTTTCTCTTTCAACCAAAAAATCAAACTAATTGTTTTACCACCGCTTTAATATTTGCGTCAAAACTTTTAGAAGCATTTAGTATTAGTATATTATTATCAGTATTTAACATCTTCCATTATTTCATACTCCTAGTTTATACTCCTATGTTTTGTTCATCCTATATTTTTTTTATTATCAACACTATTAAATTCTTCAAGTTTTTTTTATATGGTTTAATTAGTGAATATGATTTCAATCACTTTATTATCAGTATTTAACATCTTCCACTATTTCATACTCCTAGTTTATACTCCTATGTTTTGTTCATTCTATATTTTTTTTATTATCAACACTATTAAATTCTTCAAGTTTTTTTTATATGGTTTAATTAGTGAATATGATTTCAATCACTTTATTATCAGTATTTAACATCTTCCACTATTTCATACTCCTAGTTTATACTCCTATGTTTTGTTCATCCTATATTTTTTTTATTATCAACACTATTAAATTCTTCAAGTTTTTTTTATATGGTTTAATTAGTGAATATGATTTCAATCACTAGTTTGAAGTTTATGGACAAATAATTGAATCAAAATGTATACACAGTAGATTATTGATGCTTCAATATTATAGTGTAATAAATTTGATGGAAATATTGCATATACTCGTAGTATTTGTTTAATTTAAAATTTTGGGAGGTAACACTAGGTTTATAGAGTTAGTTGCGTTAGTTACATAGGTGGTCAGGTTGAGAATTTATAATTGGTAAAGGTGATACTAATTCCATAAAAATTCCGTTTTGTTGCCATCATCATTAATTACGAAATAGAGGACGATATGTACAAAATACAATCTTGGTCATAATAACTGAGTCATATTTTTTTGAATTATCATTATGAAATAGAGGATGATATGTACAAAATACGACGAAATCTTGGTCATAATAACTGAGTCATATTTTTTTGAATTATCATTATGAAATAGAGGATGATATGTACAAAATACGACGATATGTACAAAATACAATCTTGGTCATAATAATTAAGTCATATTTTTTTGAATTATCATTACGAAATAGAGGATGATATGTACAAAATACGACGATATATACAAAATACAATCTTGGTCATAATAATTGAGTCATATTTTTTCGAATTATCTTAAATTAGTTGAGTAATTTTTTTTAGCCAATTTTTTTTTACGTTAGGCTATCTTCATCTCTCTTAATCTATTCACTTTCTAACTTTACTCTTTCTATTTTAACATTTAACACATCAATTTCTTACTCTCGTGTCCAAAAAAAATGCCCCCAACTACTTTGAGACAGAGGGAATATAGCTTATTTTTAGGATGATGGATCTGTCCTAACTAAGTTTAAGTCGCATTCCTTTTACATATTGAAATAAAAAGCCGTATTTCTCTTTGGGATGTTCCAACTAAGGCGAGTCATTTTCTTTTCTTTTTTTTACCAAAAAAAAAACTAATTCCTCTTACTTTACTTCATCATCTACTTTACTCTCTCTTTATCTTTCCACATCTTTACTACTTTTCAACACAATTTATTAATTTTTGTGGTCAGAAGTTTTGACTCAACTTAATTAAAACGTTGGAAGTAGTTTTTTTTAGGATGATAAAAAATGTTGTTTATTTTTCAAACAAAATAAAAATGCAAGTTACTGAACTTGATAAAAGAGTCAATGACTCAAATACATTCAACCCACTTAAATACATCAAAATGAAATGTATGTACATTCAAAGACCATTAACTATACGTCTATATACCGTTATAAGGCATTGACCACTAAGCTCGGTCTATATACAATTATTTATCATAAATGAGAAATTATATTTAATAATTTAGGTGGTCACAGAAAATGTCAAACAATTAAAATCCATGGGTCAAAGATTTGATTTTATGTACTTACAATTGAAGAAAAATAATGGAGTAATGTAGTGTAACAAGGGATTGGGGTATGTATAGTGGGCTACAAGGTAGCAGTGTTTAACTTTATGCATGTGGAGAGTTGTGTAATAATTTTGTTGTCATCCAAAAAAAATGTCAGATCACTGGTTTCAAGCAATCACATTATTTCTATTCAAAAATATTTTATTGGGTGACATACCTAGATCTTCTTCTTCCCAACACCATTGACAAAAGAAAAATAAAATAAAGGGGTTTCTCTGATTAAAGCTGTATTGCAAAATTGCAGTGTTAGGTAGGGTTTTTGATTAAAGTACAATGTTGGTTTTGTAGGTTAATAATATTCACATAGGAGTACAAAAAACAATGGTAAAAAGTTGATAAGGAGAAATGGAAAAAGTGAGGGCAGAAGCAACATTGAATGCAATGCTCATTATTGTAAGTATAATACTATAAAGTTCATAGTATTTGAGATTATTTTGAAAAGTCTCATCATGTTGTAATTTTATGGAGTACTTAAATTCAATAACAAGGCATTTTCTTGAAGCAAAAACAAGGGAGGCTACAAACAAGGCTATGGCTCTGGTGAAAAGAAAAGAGAATCCATGTTTCAATGTATTGGCAAATCAATAAAGTTGGGTATAGATAGAGTAGAGGGAAGTGTATATATGAATAAAAACAAAAAGGAGAGAGAGAAAAAATAGGTTTTGGAGAGATGGGAAAATAGCAACTTTATTGTGAGAATATCTAAGTGAAGGGAATCTAAAAGATTTCAAATCCATGGGGCAGATTTGATGAATGGTTTCAACTGGCACAGCATGCCGGCCCCTAGAGAATAGTTGTGGGGTCAAATTTGTAAAAACACTATCCTTACAAGGATTTTAGGTAAATGGTAAAAAAAAATTATTATCAAGTTTTGTCAAATTCTAGTTTATTCCACAAATTTTGAAATTGGCACAATTATATAGCAAAAAATTCCATCATGCTATGTTTCTGTATTTATCAATGTGATGCGTTTGTATGTAAAAATTAAATACATAATTAACTAGATGTATTAAATGAAGTCGTTTAAATATTCAAACGTTTTGTTAGCATGATATTTTTCATTTGCCAAAAGCATACATAATTTCCCCCGAGTCATAAACTATGGGAGTTAGTCATTTCCCTTTTGACATTCTTTCTCGTACTTTTTCCTCTCTACTTATTTCTCGTATTACTTTATTCACTCTCTATTTTACAAATAATACCCCATTTTCTTAAATTTTGTGACGAAAAGAAATTACTCTCTTAGTAAGTGATGGAGGGAATATCATTTTTTCAGAACGACTGAAAAAAAGATATCTCAAATAACATGGGATAGATGGAGTACTAAACTTGGATTACAGATATCATTTTATTTACAATTAACTCTGAAATATATATAGTATCAAGTCTTTTTATCTACAGAATTTAAACTTTAATAAAATTGTGATTTGTATATCAGGTTTTATAATTTGCATGTAAATTTACTATCCACTTAATCTAATTTTGATAGAAATCAAGATTTCGATATGGCTTAATGACTCACTTACTTGGCATGACCGGACATAAACCAAAACCACGTCACATTATGGCAACAAAATGGCGGCGCATTATACTCCACCGAATTAAATAGTCTCACTATGGACGGATCCAGAAATTCTGTATAGGTGAGGCAAAATTCCATACAAAGCCAAAGGATTTTAGAAGGGGCATTTATAATGGTATTTCAAATTTTTTTTAAAAATAATGATCAAAATAGCACTAATAAATTTTTTTGAGGTGGGACATTTGCCCCTTGTAGGATCAGTGGCGGATCCAGGATCCGGAAACGGAGGGGGCGGAATATATAGTATTAGCTTGATTTAGTGCGGACATGGCTATTTTTTTCGTTGTTCGGGGCGACGCCGGAGGCAAACGGAGGGGACGAACATGGTATTTTTACGTCCCGATATGGGGAAAATAGTCGCACGCCCCCTCCTGCTCCCCCTAGATCCGCCACTGGTAGGATGCATGTACATCCGTCCCTGACTAGTCGTATTCTCGTTTTATCTCTTCTAATTCGCTACTATTTCTTAAAAGTCTGGTAGTAAAATTAGAACAGATGATCAATAGTTGAGTAAATTAGCAGATTATCCAATCAATAATGGTAGAGTTTTGATGGGATAAAAAGAAAAAAATGGAAATGAATAAAAACAAAGTAGGAAAGGGGAATGAAGAGAAGCGTTGAAAAGGTTAAAAAGGTAAGAAAAAGAAACAAGAGGAATTGGAGATGCGGACGGCACGGTCGAAATCACAGAGCCTTGTCACTTTCACACCTCGTTGCAGACATGGACACCACAGTGGCTGCTGGGGTCACTCTCCCCACCCCCTATATATGAACATCATCAATATTCATCTTTTTTTTTTGTTGATTTATGTACATTACAATATTGATTGACCTCATGTGAAATACTAGGTGGGGAAATAGGGAGTAGGACAGTGCAAAACAGACTAGTTTGGTGCAATAAATGAGATGGAATTTAATAGGAGTCAGGGGAAATTATTATGACATTATGAATTTAGTTACATAATAAATGAGGCATCATCATCATCCTCAATATTAAATGCCACTCACACACCAAGGGAAGGATTGGTCGGTGCAGACCCCCACAAACAATAATATTGCCAATCATCCACTAATTATAACAATAATCATAATTTTACTATTGTTTTTACGCTATTAATTAATTGATATATTTTGTCAAATTTAATGTAATTGTGACTAGTTCTCCTAAGTTTAGTAACTACCTCAAGTAATGTAGACATCCAACTAAATCGTTTAGTTTAGTACTTCCTCCGTTCCTTCATAGCTGAGGCGAAACTTTTTGGCACGAAATTTAAAAAATGAATGTTGAGTATGTTAAATAAATAGATAAAAAAGTAAGAAAGAGAAAAAAAGTAGAGAGAATAAAATAAAAAGTGAATAATGTAGAGAGAATAAAGTAAGAGAGAGTAAAGTAAAAAAGAGAAAAAAGTTACTACTATATATGAAAATGACTCAACTATGAGAAAACTTCCCGAAATAGAAAAATGACTCAACTATGAGGGAACATAGGGAGTATACATCAATCGTTTGAAATATTTAGCTATTTTAAGTGTCCCATTTATTATTAATTTGGGTCAATTGACAATCTTTTGAAAAATATGTACATTTGAGACATAATATCTTTGTCCCACTTTAGGAGTTCTGATTTACTATTTTTGGGTGTCTCACTTTAAGAGTGTCGATTAGAATATTGCATAAATGGTAATAGGTCTCACATTCCACTAACATTTTTGCACTCACATTCTATTATAAAACTAATTTACCTATATAAAAGTAGGACTCACATTCCACTGTCTTTTTCACCAACTTTCCTTTATATTTTTAAAACTTGTGCCAAACGCAAATGAGACTCCTAAAATGGGACGGAAGGAGTTATTTTTAGTTCATACGCGAAATCATAAAAAATTATTTATACAGGCATAGTTACTCCTATACATATAAAAAACTAAAAAGAAGATGGGGACCTTATAAATATTTTTCTTGGGATTTTTAAGGATATGATATTGCATACCTTTTCTACATGTAACTGTGGGGACAAATCTCACCCTCATTCCATACTGTTTTAGTAACATTTTAGGTTAGAAAAATATTGATGGATACTCCCTCCGTTCATGAATAAGAGTCCCGTTTTTCCATTTTGGTCCGTCCACGAATAAAAGTCCCGGTTCATAATTATCATAAATGGTAAAGAGACCCCACATTTCACTAACCCATTCTACTCACATATCATTTAAAACTAATATATACAAGTGAGACCCTATTCCACTAACTTTCTTTCACTCACTTTTCTTAACATTTCTTAAAATCCACGCCATTTAAAAGTGAGACTCTTAATCGTGGATGGAGGGAGTAGCTAGCAAATTTCTCTAGCATTATACGGCACATAACATATTGCAAGCAACACCATAAGTTTTACTATATTTATTAGCTATTTTAGGACTATGCGGACTCGAAACGACACTAATTATTCTACTGTTAGGCCAACACACACGGCCTAAACCCTAAAGTTCTAGTAATTTCATGTATGTGAATATATCTATATGTGATTAGATGGCTTAAATGATCCAACTTTTTATGTAAAATAAACATGAAAATTGAGAAGAAGTCACATGTGTACCAAATTGTTGAGACATGGAAATGGAGAAGATGGGAGTTTGGTAAAGTCTCTTTCGAATGAAAACTGAGTTTGATCAAATACGAAATAGGATGAAAGTAAACAAACAGAACAACACAAGCAATGAAACTGTAATAATTTGGTTTTATACAATCTGTAGTTGCTTCACAACAGAGACGTTTCGAGTGTGCCCCCACCCTTTTTTCGATTATGGACCACTGGTATGTATTTCAAGATTCCCTCCTTATTTTAACTTTATTATTTTATTTGTATTTTATCAAATTCATTGCTACAGAAGCTGTGTAGTTAGTGGTGGTATTCAAATCTTTCGATTTTTTTAATTTAATTTGAGCTATGAATTTGTGTTTGGAAATACAAATTTGCTCTTCTTGCTCACTTATAGTAGCATGAAATGTGTAGGTAGAATATGTAGTAACCATGATCTAGAAACCTTTTTTGTTTTCAATTTTTATGCCATTCATTCATAAATAAATGTCTCATTTTGACTCGGCAAAATTATAACAAAAACAAGATATAAAAAGTTAATGGAACGTGAATCTTGCATGATTATATTAAATTTTAAATAATAAAAATAAATAAGTTGTTTAATGTTGCAAATTCAAAAATTAACAATAATCAATATTTGTTGAATAGGAGTAGTTTTTAGTGACATGTGCATGATCTAGAATTGAAAAGTGAAAACCCATATTCTTGAACTTTGGATTGATGAAATTGATAATCAAGCCCAATGATCTAGTAAGGCCCATTCTCCCTTTAATTAAAAGTGACATGTAATAAATTGATTATTGTTTTAAATGATGTGCATATTTTCAATATTAAGAGGATTAAAATAAGATAATGTTCCATTAAATCTCAAACTATTTATCACTTTTAATTAGAGTGCATGTTAAACTTTAAAAATCTTGAATAATTGATTTCATATCACTTGTACGACACTATACTATCGTCTACTCCCTCCGTCCCACATAATTTTACCCACTTTGACCCGGCACGGGTTTTAAGAAATTTAATGGAAAGTGAGTTGAAAAAGTTGGTGGGATGTGGGTCCTACTTTTAAAATATTAGTTTTATAATAAAATGTGAGTATGAATGAATTAATGGAATATGGGGTCCACTACCAAAAATGGTAAAAGTGAAGTGTGTAAAATTATATGGGACGGCCCAAAATGAAATACTGGGTAAAATTATATGGGACGGAGGGAGTACAAGTGAACCAAAACCAAATAGTTGATGTGGCTTGCTGAACTGCGATAGTGTATGTCAAGTGAGTTTTACCAAAGTGTGCCCATCACTTATTCGGGTTTCCGAAACTAACAAGATGACGAATTTTTTTTATTGAAGCACTTACACACATACTTCTTGCACTAAAATCTCAATTCAGACTTTTCTCACTATAAAAGAAAATAAATAAAATAAAATCTGAAACAACCGTGGCTGCATCTAGTTGATAGGTTAGTACTATAAACAAAATAGTTGGTTAGGTAATTACACAAAAAAAAGGGCTGATCAACGTCCAACTATAGCAAAATAAATTGTCATATATTATTTCGTAACATAAATAACTAACTCGATCGTCAAGTTGTTTTATTCAACTAATTAACAGTATTATCGTAAAATTCAAATGCAAAAAACGCGTAAGTCTATCCCACTCAATTAATTAATCGGCTGTAAAAAATCCAGAACAACATCATGTTAAGAAATACTCCAATTAAGAAATTCCAAACTACATTGAATCGGTAAAAGGTCAAATAATTTCATCCACTAATACATGGTATACAGTGGCGGATCCAGGATCCGGAAACGGAGGGGGCGGAATATATAGTATTAGCTTGATTCAGTGCGGACATGGCTATTTTTTTCGTTGTTCGGGGAGACGCCGGAGGCAAACGGAGGGGGCGAATATGGTAATTTTACGTCCTGATAAGGGGAAAATAGTCGCACGGAGGGGGCGACCGCCCCCTCCTGCCCCCTAGATCCGCCACTGATGGTATAGTTCATCGTTCACCCATAATCTCACAACAAATACGACCGAACACCATGCATAAATTAGTACTCCCTCCGTCCCACAAAAGATGTCACACTTTCCTTTTTAGTTTGTTCCATAAAAGATGTCACATTTTCATTTTTGGAAAAAGTTCTCTCTCACATTAATATAAAAATTATATTTTCTCTCTTCATCTAACACACAAAACAAAACCTCCTAAAATCCCGTGTCATCCCACAAGTGTGACATATTTTGTGGGACGGAGGAAGTATTTGAATTTCAACTACTTTTTATAAATCAATAAATGGGTGCAGAATGGCCTATTTATCGGCAATTAATTAACGATAGCTATATATTGTAACGAAACATAATGCAATTATTCATATTCAGTATACGTAGTATCATCATATATAGAATTTGTTTCGTGAAATAGCTAATTTTATTTTAACGAAACATAATGCAATTAACCTCTCTTGTATATTATTGACATGAAAAATTGAAATCCTAAGGTTAAATTAGTCGAAATCAAGGAATCGAAGTAATTCATTAATCATTAGTTTTTATTACGATTAGACAGTATAATTAATTATTATTACTTTCTGTACGGATTATATGTAGTATTACTATAGGTTAAGTTAAAAACCCTTATTCTAGACTATTTTTTTTAATAAACACTACAAATACAATGATTGAAGCACTCTGACGTATGCGTCCTTCCTCTAGTATAAAAAAATTTATTCACCGATTAAAAAAAAGAAAAAAATATAAAAAAAGATAAAAACAATAATTTTTTGATACAACAAATTAAGAGCCTACAGTCTATATTTTCCTTTCTTTTTAACGTGGAGAGGTATGTGAGTAATTAATTATTGAAACGACAGGTATGTAAGAAATTTAATTAGAAACGAGATGGGTAAGTAATGTTTAATCAAAATAGTTTGGTGAAGTATTTAATTAGAGAATTGAAGATTGGGGGACCGAAGTCCACTCTAGTCAAACAAAACTCAATAATTTGGTTGCCCTAGGATCAGTTTAACATTAATATTCAACTAATAATTGCTAGATTAAAAATCAAATGCAAACAAACGCATAAGTCCATTTCAATCAATTAATAAATTGAGAGCTCTCTACAAGATAATTTAACATGTCCCTTACAAAAAAATAATCCCACACATAAAAATTCACTAGAGGGAAAAGATATGACATAAATGGTTGTGTATTATAAGTAGTTTTACATTCAAAATCATTATTTTTGGAGTAGTATATATATCATTTCGCATAAATGTATTAATATAAAAAAAAATCAGTTCTCAAATTTCTCATTTAAAAAAATACTCACTTAAACCACTCTCTGTAGTAATAAGGCCGTGGCAACTATTTTAATTCGCGTAATCAAATTAATGTATTCATTCCACAACAACATTATATTCACTCCACTAGTTATTAATGTAAGTACTCCATCCGTCCTAGTTTTAGAGTCACATGTTACCATAAAAGTCCGTCCAATTTTAGAGTTACATTTAGAATTTTCCATATTTGGTCATACAATTTTACCCCGTTGTTCATCAAAATTACATCAAAATGTCATTATTTATATTAAAATAAACTAATACAAAAATAAAAAATCAAAAAGTCAAAGAGGGATCCACCTTCAACCAACTCAGAGACGGATCCAATGAATAGTTAGGTGGGGCATATGCCCCTCCCCAAAATTTTCTACTAACATATAAATTTCTATATTTTTTGCTAATTTACACCATTTACTCACTAAATGCCCCTTCTAAAATTCTTCAAAATTTTCTCTATATATATTTTTGCCCCTCTTGAGATTATTTTCTGGCTTCGTCCCTGAACCAACTCACTTCATCATCTCACTTTATTTATTACACACTCCACCATCTCATTTCATTTATTACACACTTCACCATCTCATTTCATTAATTACACACTCCACCAATTCTTTAAAACCCATACTATAACTAAATGTGACTCCAAATGTGGGACGGAGGGAGTATTACATTGTAGTAATCCCTTTATTGCGCAAAACCAATCTTTTTCACCAACTATTATTATGAATATATTAACAAAACATTCTATATAGTTAATTAACATACATTGAGTAGCATTTACGTACTAGTTAATCATTTTTATTCATTTTTCTAATCCATAATGAATAAAACTCATATATTACTCCAAATAAACCTACCATCTTTTGATGGATTAATTAAGCCAATTTGATTGAAGTCATGAAAATATAGTTACATGCCGTCCACTTTCCTCGGCATAACCTTATACATAACCAAGAGCTGATAAGCATGTAATATTAAACAAAGATAGTTTGTCAAAACAATTACCCAATTCCAAGTTAATTAAAATTTGATTGTCATTAAGTGGGGATGCTTACATTCAGTGACGGAGCTATCTTTATGTTTTTTTCAAAATTGGTGGAGGTCCATGGAAGACCCAATGCTTAACCACACAGTGAAACCCACATGCATATACTATTACTCCAAATATAGATATATTGCAACTGGATATTTTTTCTCCCTTATAAATTGCAAAATCTATCAAAACTAATCATCCAAAAATAAAGCAACAAAATTTCTGGCCGGGGCTTAATCTTCGTACGTATGAAGGTAGGCTTTTCGATTCATAGACACATGCAAATTAATAACCGTGTGTGTGTGTGTGTAACTAAAGTGAATCAATATATTAGTACTACTATATGGTTTATGATTGTAATTTGTAATGTAGAAAAAGATAGTGATAAATGTGCCGATGCACAGTGAGAAGGCTAAGTCCAAGGCCATGAAGATTGCTGTGGCTGTTGAAGGTATAATTTATCTCATCGTATGTACTGCATCCACCTTTCCTTTTTAGTTTGTCTGATAGTTCTCATTTTAAGATAGTATCCACGATCTCGTATATATCAATGGATTTATGTGCAGGAGTGATGTCAGTGAGTGTAGGAGCAAATGATAAGCTAGAGGTGGTGGGAGAAGAGGTGGATTCGGTGTGCTTGGCAAATTGTCTCAGGAAGAAGTTTTGTTTTGCAGAAATCATAAGCGTAGGAGAAGCCAAGCCACCGCCTCCCAAACCCCCGGTACCGCCGGTGTGTCCACCGCCGCCGTATTGCCCCCCAATTTGTTGCGAAAGCGTATACGATCCTCCTCCTTCCATTTGCTCCATTATGTGATCATTTATATATGTATTGTCTCCTTGTTGATAATTAATGAATATTTGCAAGTCGGATATAAATACACTGTACCAGATATGGAGATTTGTCTCCTTTCATTTGTTCAAATGTTTCCGAATCATAATAGTTACTCCCTCCGTCCCACTTTAGCAGCCCCATTGACTTTTCCGCCCTCTTTTTATAAAAATGATAAAAAATAGTTAAAGAGGAGAAATGGTAAATTAAGAGAGAGAATAATATAGAGAAGAGTCTTATCTAAATTATTGTCTCTCTTACTTTACCATTTCTCCGCTTTAACTATTTTTTATCATTTTTACAAAAAGAGGACAGAAAAGTGAATGAGACTGCTAAAGCGGGACGGAGGGAGTACCTAACTTACATACCTTTAGTATTTTTGTCTCAAATTAATAAAGACGCCTGATTATACTATAGATCACAAAATTTTGACATTTTCTCTTCTTCCCAAAATGAGTTCTAGTATCGTATAAAGGTCACTCAATACAAAATAGCCCGCGTAAATTAAATAACATGCATGTATTCTACTTTTATTTAATACATGCATGTTATATACTGTATATATAAAAATAGGATTCACATTTTGGTAGTGGAATGTGGAATATGGGGTCCACTATAAAAAATAATAAAAAGTGAAATGAGACAAACTTTATGGGATGGACTGAAATGGAAAGATGGGACAATCTTTATGGGACAGAGAGAGTATATAATCTAAATTAATTTATTTTATATTGTTATTGTATGTGTTGAAGTATGAAGCTTAAAAGGAAGTAAATAAAAAAATTGACCCCTAAGCCAAATTCCATGTGAAATGTGAATAGTAAATCATGTGTTTTATGCCCAATATCTTTTCTTATCCTCATTATAATACGATCTTATTTGGACTAATCTTAACAAACTTTTTGTATGCGAGTTTCCAATAATTTCATAAGCTTATATTGCCGCAAACGCTGAATAGTTTGAAAATGATGCATTGACTATTTTATAAGTATATCTATCTAACAATAACACTACCACGATATTAAACACTATTCCCTCCGTTCATAAAATGTTGTCCAGTTTTATCATTTTGGTCTATTCATGGTCCACTTTGCTTTTTTTTTTTGGTAAATGGGCATCACTTTCAACCAACACTTTACAATTACATTCTATTATAAAATTAACATATAAATATGAGACTCTCGTCCCATTACTTTTTCAACTCACATTTCTTCACATTTCTTAAAATCCGTGTCAAATCAAACTTGAACAATATTTTATGGACGGGGAATAGTAGTTAGTTTCAATTTAAATAGCACTGAATAGTCAACTAGAATAGCCCATCAATATTACAATCTTAGTTTCTTTAATACTACCTCCGTCCCGGCTAAGATGACACATTGCTTAGCCAGCACGAGATTTTAGGAGTTATTAGTTAAAGTGTTTAATTGGAGAGAGAGAAAGTGGGTGGAAGTATTAAAGTAGAGAGATAAAGAAAGATGAATATTTTAATAGGAGTGTGAAAAAGTGGTTGAGTGTATTAATTGGAGAGAGAAAGTTACCAAAAAAGGAAATGTGTCATCTTAGTTGGGACAGACTAAGAAGGAAAACGTGTCATCTTAAGCGGGACGGAGGGAGTAATATAGTAGTATTAGGTTAACTATATACTTACTTATATATTTTATACGTTATTAGTGACGACTATCTTTCTTACCAATTTGACTGCAAACGTAAGTACTACTATCATTTTCTACTCTTACTATCATATTTACTTTGTTTCTTACTAAAAGTCTAGAATAAAAACACAAATCAAACTTTGACCAATGTAATTTATATTCAGATTGAATTTAGAGGTAGTTTTCATTGCCGTTTGCAAATCTCTTCAACATTTGTTCTACAAAGTCACAAATGTATTGTAATACGAAAGATCCCATTTGTAGCGAGACAATTAGTTAGTTGATGCTAGTTGCATCAGACCTTGTAATATTGCAGTAGTCAATTGCCTCAAAATTGTCTGTTTAGATTTTAGAATAGAGTAGCTAATTAATAGATTGGGGAGGGAGATGTAGAGAAGGAAGAGTTGACCCTTGACTGGGTCTTGAGGGGACCTGTAATGTGTGGGATGCAAAATTGGGTCCATATATATACTTTGAATATTCATTATGAATTAATTATACATGTCATGACCACTATTTCAAATTTAACTTACTCCCTCCGTTCCACATAATTTTATACAGTTTGACTTGGCACGGATTTTAAGAAATGTAATAGAAAGTGAGTTGAAAAAAATGGTCGGATGTGGGTCATACTTTTAAAGTATTGGTTTTATAATAAAATATGAGTATGAATGAGTTAGTGGAATATGAGGTCCACTACCAAAAATGGTAAAAGTGAAATGGATAAAATTATGTGGGACGGACTAAAATGGAATACTGGGTAAAATTATGTGGGACGGAGGGAGTATTAGATTGATGTAATAATACAATTTGTGGTTCCTTTCAACAATCATAAATGGAGGAATATATATGTGCAAATACTCATATAAAAGTCAGAAACTTCTCCATTGCTTGTTATACAACCCATTATCCCAAGTTATCAACTACTACCTTCTTTTGGTCTCACTTTTTATATTTTATTTAACAATTTTCATCCTTAATTTAATTACTTTAATAGTATTAGTAATGCATCATAAATTAATATTTATTTTGGAATAAAAAAACATACCCTTCTTTCGAATTTAATTATCAGCTCTAAATATAAATTGCTATCTAATAAAAATGATAATAAATTCTTCAAATTTAATTATATACTCCAATTTGATGCAACAGATTCTTAATAATAGGTATACAAAATTTTACTACTAATGTAGTACTACTATATTGAAATTAGAAGGAATAAAAAGAATATTTGCTAAAAATTGTAAAACCAGTACATAACGTGGATTAGGTTTTGGGTCATGGGCCTCAAGTCTGCTAAGACAAAAAAATAGACTAACAAACTATTGTACTAGTATTATTAATGAGAGGAGATTAATTCCACATTTTATGGCTCATTCACCGTGCCTCATGTCTAAATATTTTAATAGTAATATTTATTATAAAATTAAATTTTAAATATAATACTTGGTAATTAATATTTATTTAATATATTAGAATGTTAAACAATTATATACTATACTTTTTGCAATTTACGCTTATATGAAAAATATGAAAGTTTAAACATCAAATATGAGAAGCTAATAGAGGATAAGATTAACTCGAGTGTAGTGATATTCTTGTTTATTAGTTTTTTTTTGGGTGTGTTAGGGTCCTTACATCATCTTAGTGTAAAATACAAGCATAAATAAAAGTCCTTGGATCCTTAGATTGGATAGTTGTGATAAACTACATTATTATACTAAACCATAAAAACGTACATTATTAGCCGAGGTACATATTTAGAATGGAAATGTACATTATTAGACTAAAATGCTATATTATTATCCGAGCTACATTATTAGGCTAAAAATCTACATTATAAGATGACATGTATCATTAATCTGATCATTAGATACAAGATCCAATAGACTGCTAGTATTTTAAGTTTTACTTTATACTTTAACATTTTAATATGAATACACCTTTTTTTTTTTAACCACATGTTGGTATATCATTATTATGCAATGGGATTAGCTTATAAGCCCATTATCTATTCATTATCTATCTTTGTAAATGAAATAAGAGTTCGTAAGTAAATAAATTCATCACTCTTTAGGTGATGAGTATTAGTCATCGTTGGCGGGCCGGCCCATTTCATACAAGCCCACTTCCCAAATCATTGCATTTGACATCCATTACCTTTCAAATTCTTGTTTTAAGTTAGAATTCTAGCTAATTAAATGAAGGAATATTGGTTTACACTCGTAAATGTATGAATTGTACTTATATATAAGGAATTTCTATTTTGATTTATTATGATTTTATCACAAAATTTAAATTCACAAATTTGAAATTGACGTAGAGATTGAGAGATTTGCCTATATGGATTAGTTGTTCGATTCTTTGGTTGCTTTTATTTTAACGTCATTTTAAATTAATTTGATGACTTTTGAATAGTATTCCATTAAATACTTAGTACTCTATAATAAGTATTATAGACTTTTCCAACGAGTTTAATTTAACCCACGGCCGGAAAAGTCAACTTTCCCTTTTCTTTATCTTTTCTTTCAGAAATTGTGAATGGCATATTCCTATTTTATTCTTAAATCTTTCAATATATTTTTCAAATTTGGTTATAATCTTCTTAAACATAGAAATAAATATTTTATTCTTCGTCGTGAAACTCGACAAAACAACAACATCAAAAATACAAGATGATAGTTTGTGTCTAATTTTCCTTTTCATGTTTCTTTTATTCTTTATTATGCACATATGAGATTTGAATAATTGAATATTTCTCTTTCATATTGTTTATACGAGTACTTATTAGTGAAATTCTAATCAGAGTTAAGCATGAAATTAAGATTAGTCGTGATTGATTTTATCACGAAAAAAATCAAGACTTATAAGAGAAGACTAATTAATAATTATACATGATATATTATTACATCATACTTATTTTATTTAATCAAACAACATTATTTAGACTTAATCTTATTTAAATTAGGCGACCGGCGGCACTGTACTGTCAGCTCATTTCTTTAATAAATAAGTTTATTAATTAATCATTTTTAGCTTTGTGGGTGACTTTTCCTTTTCTTTTCGGAAATGGGTGTGGGGTGGGTGGATTTTCATAATCAAATTAAGCTAAACCGCCCCATTCATTTTATTAAATAAAATATTCTAACATCTCACCTCTAAAATAAGAAAATAATATCATGATTGTTTTAAGTCA
The DNA here is from genome assembly GCF_023119035.1 of Salvia hispanica. Classification (NCBI taxonomy): domain Eukaryota; kingdom Viridiplantae; phylum Streptophyta; class Magnoliopsida; order Lamiales; family Lamiaceae; genus Salvia; species Salvia hispanica. The sequence continues at coordinate 2,316,539 of NC_062968.1, forward strand.
ATTACGGAATACTACTATACTACTCCTATATATTTTCTTGATTATTGCGGGATGATTAAGACTTGTCATTAGTGTACGCAATTGAAGTTTTAAAATTCGTCTAGCCTCCAATCATTGCATGACACCTAATAATTGGCTAATATTGAGTGTGGCCCTTTTCCGTGATTTTTCAGACTTTCTCTTGTTCTAATAATCTCATTATTTTCAATTAAAGTAAATTGCTAAAAATAAAAATGAAATTTGAATAAATATTTGCTTACTTAATTTTAAAAAGTTATCAAATATATTAGGGATATCAGTTCCTAAAATTAGAAATTTTGCAAAATTTTGGTATTTTTCATAAACTTTAAAATTAGCCATAAATATCACAATTTTGTTTGTTATTTTCTAGTGCATGTCAACCAGCATATTAGACTACCTTACATGCACTTTTATCCTTCTTAACACTACTAAATAAACGTGGTTTCTACGAGCTTTTTATCATATTTTTCACGAACTTAAAAAGTGATCTAAAATATCATAAATATTTTACGGTTGCCCATGTAGAATAAGTTTTTCACTGAAGATATCTTATTTGGGTTGGGAAATAACAAACAAATACTCCATCCGTCTCAGATAATTCGATCCAGTATTCCATTTCGGGCCGTCCCACATAATTTGTCCCACTTCACTTTTACCATTTTTGGTAGTAGACCTCATATTCACTAACTCATTTCTACTCATATTTTATTATAAAACTTATACTTTAAAAGTAGGACCCACATCCCACCAACTTTTTCAACTCACTTTTCATTAGATTTCTTAAAACTCGTGCCGGGTCAAAGTGTCCCGAATTATCTGGGACGGAGGGAGTACTAAAAAGTTGGTGATATTTTAAACTAATTTTAAAGTTTGTAGAAAATATCAAATTTGGCCAAATTCATAGTTTTAGAGACCAATTTCTCATTATTTTATTATAAATAATTATGTGTAATACTAGTACTAAATAATGTCATTTTTTTTATAAATAGACTATATTGTTCTGAGACTAATCAAAATTTGCACAAAATCCATACTCTTAATTTTTTTTTTTGAGTCAATTCTATCTTGACAGTAATTTTTTATATCCATCGCAGTAGAGATGGGTTAAATTGTCGTGTTGAAGAGGACGACAAAGATCACGTGGCGAAAAATTTAAGAAGGAAAGCGTGGTGGGTAGAGAAATGCAGATCACCAATCTCTGCTTGTCTATTAAACCCATTTAATTAAAGTTAAATACGTAATTAAGGAATGTTAATTGATAAGATAACCCACTTTCACATTAGCCCTCTTTGTTTTTTTCACTTTCTTTTCCCAACTCCCATCTCTGCCTTCGCACCTTCAGATTTACACTCAGCTGCTGCTTAAAGCTTGTATCTTTCCCTTGCCCACGATTCCTGATTTTCTCAAAATCAACAACCAAGTAAGCTAAGCTGCTCTCTCTCTCTCTCTCCAAAAGCAAACACACACAAATGGAGTATTTTTGACTTATTGTGCGAATTCACATGCATGTTATTACTCTGAAACCTAGTTTTCTGTATGTTTCAAGATTGGGGGTGAATTTCTGTGGCTAAGGTATATAATTTGGACTGGATTGATACATATAGGCAGATAAATCTTGCAATTTGAAGCTTTGAGAAGTTGCTTTTGGTGGTAGGGCTGTCGATTTTCATATTCCAGTCTTCAATTTTGTTGAATTCCCAGCAGCATATGTTTGAAATTTTATTGAGTCTCGTGTGGATAAGATTTATATAATTTGGAATTTTATCCTATTTTTCAAGAAATATAAAGGTTGGGGCTTTGGAGGAAATCCATCTTGTCAAAAATTCATCTTGTAGTTTTGAGTTTTGATAGTATAACTTGTCCTCAATCATTGTGTTGCTCTCTTGTTGTTTAGGTTTTGATAAACTGGAAATGGGAGCTGCGGTTGCCAAAAGTTCGTCTGCGAGGGGTGCAGTGCCAGAGTCGAATCTCGAGGCCAGAATACTCGAGGCAATGCGTAGACGAGAAGCTAAAGGCTGTAGTATCAAGTCCTTCAATAGCATCATTTTGAAGTTCCCCAAAATTGATCAGAGCTTGAGAAAATGCAAAGCTACATTCGAAAATTTTGGTGAGCATCGCGCTTTGTGTTCCGGTGCTGGTGAATCTTGACTATAGTGTCCTTAGAATTCGATGATTAGAAGACACAAATAGAGTGGAGCAAGTGCTGTTTTTGATATCATCCGTTTGTGTTGTCTTTGTAGATGAGGATGGGAATGGTGTAATTGATCCACAAGAGCTGAAGCACTGCTTTGAAAAGCTAGAGATCAGTCTCACTGATGAGGAGATTAATGATCTGTTTGATGCGTGCGATATAAGCGAGGCCAAGGGGATCAAGTTTAACGAGTTCATAGTTCTTCTTTGCCTCGTCTACTTTCTCAGGGAAGATCCAGCTGCCCACCAATCTGTATCCAAACCTACCAATTTCTTTCATTCATTCATATCAATTGCATTTAATATCTATTTGAGTTGCAAAAATTGGAAATATTGCCTGCTTTTCGTACATACATTGTGTTCCTTGACATTGAGAGAAGTCGTGGAAGGGGATGCCGAATCTGGATTCTACATTTGAAACACTAGTGGATGCATTTGTGTTTCTGGACAAGAACAAAGATGGGTATGTGAGTAGAAATGAGATGGTTGATGCTATAAATGAAACTACTTCAGGCGAACGATCCTCTGGAAGAATTGCCATGAGGAGATTCGGTTAGTTGCTTCTTGTTCCTAACTTCCTATAGTGATGCATTCTGCATAAAAACTGTCAAGGATTTCTAACACAAGCCTTTAATTTGTGTTTTGCAGAAGAGATGGACTGGGACAAGAATGGAATGGTTAACTTCAAGGAATTCCTTTTTGCTTTCACTCGTTGGGTCGGCATTGAAGACGCTGATGACAATGACAGCGACAAGGATGCAGAGAACGACAGCAGCGACAATGATGCAGAGAACGATAACTGACCTTCACAATTTCATCATTTCAGCAGATCGTTTTCTGGTCCTGTTATCTATGTTGTACATAAACCTTGTTCAACTAGAACACATCCTTAGTGCCACAAAAGGATATTCCACCTTTTGTAAAACTAGCCAATGTTGTATCTCTTGCTTCTTTTTTTTTTGCTTGAAACTCAGATTCCAAGGCATGACTGTATGTTGAATTTCTGATGAGATGAAATGAAATGAGGAAATTGGTAATACATAAATGATTCATTCCCAAAAATTCAATACATTGGCACTTGGCAGGTATCAATGTTTTAGGAGTAGTAAATTTGCATAATAGTATACATATTCCATAATGAATAACACAAATATGTTCCATAATATAAAAAACTCCCAGCAAAAGCTAACAACAAATAAAATAATAGGAGGCGATGTTCTTGTGGGGGGAGAATACTCCCCTACCAAACTGCCCACGAAACAACATACAAACTCAAAACCCCTCACCATTAACATCCATTACCAAACATTTTTACTGCTACTAAATCTCCCACAGGTAATATAAAAGCACTCATATCATATAGAGACAGGTTAGAACTGGCACTCAGCAGACCAGTGCCCCGATGGCGCAGTGACAGGCATCGGCTGGCACAGCAATAGACCTGTGCTATAGGAACTGCAGTTTTCAAGGCAGAGCTGGAAGACATCTGAACTCCAAATATTGATCACACCCTGGTTTTCGCCCTCTTCATTCCCAGACTGTTATGGAACGGTGATACAGAGCCAGACATTTGAGAGACATCATCCCGAAGAGTACCATTCAGCAGTGCCAGTTCTCGCAGCTGTTGCTTCTTATAGTAGTCTTGAGCTTCGTCCTGCATTGCAGACCAAGGAATGGAACTTTAGATGATAGCTGGGAAAAGACGAAAATTAAAGTTTGGTGGATGAAACTGACCATAGGCTTAAGTAAATCTTCTAGTATCTCACGTGACTGCATTAGACGAGCATCGATGATCTCAACTGGCAGTTCTGCCTCGACAAGTATGTGAAGAGGCTCGTTGAGGTGCTCATATCCTGGTTTACCTCTCATCATCTCCTCCTTCAGATTAAAATCATAGAGCAAACCATCATTAATAGGAAGATTATTCTGTCTGTTTTGAAAGAGATCATTTCGTAACAAACAATTACTGTAATTGAAGATATTATAACGAATAGTTACTAGCCAAAAAAAGAGAGGGGAGTTCCTAATAGAACCGTGCATTTTAAAAACCATGTAGCAGCTATAGAAGCAACCATTTCAAGGAGTTCCCACAGAAACATCAATCAACGTGAATGTTTGAACTCGATTGTGAAATAAGGTGAGTTTGGGTGAGCTTATAAGCTCTTTACACATTTTCCCAATGTTTTATAAGCTCCTACCAAGTGTTTGGTATATTTTGTAGAAAAAGGTCTATTTGTTCATAAAATATGATGCCAGGAGCTAATAATTTGTGTTTAAAAGGTAAAAAACCAACTTCTTTTTGGAAATAAGATGAAATTTCCTTTATCGATGACATCCGCTCCATGTAAGTAATTATCTAATCACTCCCAATCCGCAAGTTCAACCATGTTTGTTATGCAGGAAACAAATAATCTAAGGGAATGATAAAGCCTTTCTGCAAGTAATGAATATTGCAATCTTCCAAATTTGTGGGATGGAAAGATTTAAGAATGTTTTTCAGATGTGATGGAAAGATTTAAGAATGTCTTTCAGATGTTATTTGATTATGTAAAATATACAGCAGCTGTAAAGGCCATATCTAACTTACCCTTGTTGGATCCTTGATACTGCCACGCCCTCTGATTAGAACACGGCACTCGGTAGTTGCTTCAACTCGCTTCAAAGAATTCCCTCTAGGACCAAGGAGGCGTCCAACAAAATTATACTGCAATTCCAAACATAATGTTCATGTAAAAATGGGGCAACAAAACAAATAAAGAAAGTACTAGTAGTAGGAGGAGGAACAGTACACTAGGATATTGGTCAACTGGAATATCAACCCTGATTGTTCGCTTGACTATGAGACCAGAAGAGCTACCTTGGGAACCAAGCCAGTTTGGTGTGGAGGAAGATTGCATTACACTAGACATCTGCACGTTATAGTTTAATATGTTGTCAAACAAAGAGCCACACAAATATTGTCCTCTCCCAGGTATATGTTACAAAATTTAATGCTGCAACTTGAAATCTTTCAGAATTCAACGGGGGTGAGAGAAGATAAACTAAAAGGCCCATAGAAGCCTGAACATCAAATTGCAAAAGAAAAGAAATCATGGATTTGTATCCAGGCACATCAACACACAGGCAAATGATGACAGAAATCACTATGTGATAAAACATCGGGAAGTAGCATAAGTAATAGCTATCTACATCAGATAAAAGTACAAATGTGGGTCAAGAAGTTGTTAGCAGTTAAATCAAGTAACTCATTTACCCCGATAAAATAAATACACTAATATTTCTACTGAAGCAAAAAGAGCAACTACCCAACTACCCAGAGATAAGATTAAAGTTATGTTAAGCTACGTTAAAGCTGAATGCTGGTAAACATAGGTCGCATATAGGTAGTCAGATCAATTGCAATTAAAAGAAACTATTCTATAAAATTCTGTGTTTGCCATTCCCAGCCATTAGTATAATCATTCTTGAAGTTGTTAGCTCCAAACTGCCTGTCATGAGAAGTTAAATTTAAGAACACTACAATCAAATGACAAAACGTTAGTATTGGCAGATGTAAAAGATTTTGTTGGGGCTCTTCTGAAAACAGTAAAGAATTAGATCGAACAAAAGGTTATGTTAATGGTTAGTATCCATACTTCTGATTGAAATGGTGATGATGCCCATCTGTTCGCGTTAGCTCCTCCATTTGAATATATTCCTCCTGAAGCCAGGGGGCTAGCATGTTCAAGCATACTTTGTTCTAAAACTGATGCACTCCCCAACAGTGTAGTTACACGCAATATTTCTGCTTCAAAAAGGTCAATTTCCAAGAACAAGATGTACCAGTTAGCATTTGTTAAGAAATTAGTGATCAGTCACCACAATATGGACACTACACGGACTGTTAAACTGGTTAGTTAAATATCAGTGAAGTTAAAGATGATCAACAAGTATAATAAGGAATGTCAAAAAGTATATACTGAAGTTCTAAATGTCACGAAATTATTGACCTAACAACTCTAGTGTTAGCCACTGCTCGGGAGACCTGGATTTCCCAAGTTCACTATTATCTATAGCTTGAAGCAGATGGATGCTATTTCCTCTGTAAGATATCACATAAAATAGCACGAAGGTGCTTCAAAACCAGCTATCTACCAACCAACGGTTGCTATAAAATAACTTAGGATTAAACATCCTCCTAAACTAGTCTTCCACTAATGTAAGGTTCCCTGTCAAGTAAGGGTGACTTCCAAAACAAATAAATAGTAGCAAAAAGCAAGTTTTCTGAAAACTTTTTATACCCAAAAAAAGACCTTGCAGTGAGGAGCTGATCCTATGAGTAGAGATCATCACACAGCACCTAGAGCATAAGAACAATCACAAAACAAAATGCCAGTTGAACATGAAAACAATGTATCCATACCCAATATTAGATACTTGCCCCCATCCCCACATAAAACTACTATCCTGTCCCTCTCTCATTTAATTTTGATACATCCAGGCACACAAAATCCATCATGGCACCTTATGGTTGAGAGCTGCCAAATTATATGCAGAAGCTGCAATAACATCGGACAGGACCTTGTAGGCAGTAAAGAGCAATGCACCATGTCATGATGAAGTAACAGCTTACTTTTATATCAACACATAGTTATAAATTTCAGTACAAGAATCTTAAAAATTTGAATCATGAACTCACCCTGATTCAGCATCCGGTAGCAATTTGGAAGCACGGCCATAAAAGGATTGAGCTTGTTACGTTCTGCCAGCAAGTCTGTGAGGTACCTGCAAGCAAGTGACGCAATTCATAGTGAACAGTTAGTTGTGCACCAGACTGAATACTACTAACCACGAACAGAATAGTAGAGATAAAACTGCGCAAAACATTTGATTCAAACAATATGAAGCAATCATATAAAAACTATACTTTTTTAATAGCAATTTAAAATTTAAATACCGCAGCATAGTGGAATCGAGACATTTGGCTTCAGAGGTTAACCGCAAGGCCAACATATAAAGATAATGTTCCTGACTCTTGACAACTGACAAAAACTTATTACGCATCCACACGACTATGCAGACTGTCAAAACACAATTCGATTCACTCTATCCATGTTGAATCTAGTCCATAACCAATCCATATCAATACAAAAGACTCAGACGCCATGTCACTGGACGTCATACATCTGTTTTCATGAATAATCATCAGAAATTAAAACACGAGTAGTCGCAGCTCAACACCTCACAAACTAGATACCAAAGCATAAATCAATTAAATCCGAATCGAAGTAGGTATTCAATCAGCAAAGCAAAACCACACACGACATCAAAGATCTGGCGTCAATTAACGATTGGAGAGGAGAGGAGAGGAGAGATTACTTCTCTTGCTCGACGATAGCGGAGGCGGCGGTGCGGGTGGCGGCGATGTGAGGAGAGTGGGGGGCGGAGGGGGAGGGCGAGTAGGCCATGTACCTCCCGGACGACATGGTTTGAGGCGATGATTGCAGTGTCAGATCCAGCAAAGTGACAGTAGAACACAGCTGGCTGATGGAGGCGGTGCGTCGGTGGAGGAAGAGCTAAAAGGGGAGGCAATTGTGAAGGACAAGTGTGTGTATTTATTGAATTGATGAGAGATTGAGAGATGAGACGAGGAGAGAGAGAGAGAGAGAGTTGAGCCCAAACCCAAATCCAATCAATGGCGCAAAGCCTAATTATTTTTACCGTGCGTTACTTCAATTATCGGATTCACTCCTATTTATACCTCTTCACCTCTGCCAGCTGGCTATTTCAATCGCTGTAACTATTTCCTCAATTTACACGAGGTACCCCTCCCGTTCCCTCAGTTCAGTAAAAATAGATCATTTAGAATTGACACAGATTTTAATATATAATTGATAAATTAAGAGAGAATATAAAAAAATAGTTGAAATTGTAAATGATGATGGGACTCATAAATGCTAAAGTAAAAAAAAGGAGAAAAAAGTTGTCATAAATGAATATAGACTATTTTTATAGGACAGACGAAAAATAAAATATACTCTACCTGCCCAAGAATTACTGAACCGGCGGTTAAAACCGAAACCGTAACCATGCGAATTCACCCGAACTGAAACCGTCGATTCTTGAACCATGGTTCGGTTCAGGTTCAAATATTTTTGAACCGAAACCGTGCCGGAACCGCCGGTTCCAAACCAGAACCGCGAAAAACCACCGAAAAATCGTAGAATGAAGCCGGAACCGCAAAAAATGGCGGTTTGGAATCGTAATAAACTGTCGGAAAACCGCCGGTTCGGAACCGAAACCGAAACCGGCGGTTTTGGAACCGGAACCGTAACCGCAAAACACCCTCGCGGTTCGGTTCCGGTTCAAGAATTTTCAAAACCATAACTGCCGGTTCCTAAACCGTGGGCACCTCTAAGATCGAGAGAGTATATGTATTTTTATATAAAAAATGTAGAGAATCTGTGTAATTTCTGGTTTTGACTTAACATTCTTTCATAATTTAGTCGGTACATTGTATATGGACCTAGGAGTAACATGATAAAGTGTGGATTGGTTATATCCTAGTACTTCGATAAGGTTTAATCTGAACTCGACTTATTGAAGACTCTTAATCGGAACAGGAACCTGATTTCTACTATCTTCAAATCCAATCCTGACCCGTACACATTAGAATAACAATGATTTGAATCTGATTTACATTATTAAAGTTTGGTATTATACAATAAAAACCTGATTTACACTATTAACACCTTATATTACATGATTAAACATAAATTTTAAACATGATTTACATGATCATATAGAATAAAACTCAAAAATATTTTTATTTTAAAAAAAATTAAAACCAAACCCAAATTACATTAATTTATATTGGGTTAACCCAATCAAGATATGAATTCAATAAGACTTCACTCAATTCCATTAACCTTATCATTATACGTGTTTGTGACAAAAATTGTCGATCTAGACCTAGTAAAATGTCATAAATTAGTTTCCAATATTTGGTCGACCTAATTAGGCTTTATTCAGTTTTAATTTAATTGAACTTTAGCTTGAGCTACTCCACGCATGGTAAAAAATTGAATAATATATATAGTAGTATACATTAAATAAAAAAGTACTACTAGTAGTACTATTTGGAAAAGGGCAAAACAAGCTACTCCACACATGGTAAAAAAATTGAATATTAAAAAGTACTATTTGAAAAAGGGCAAAAACTTTCTTGTATGCAGAGGTCTTTTTTGTGGTGGCCTTGGAGCTTGGTCATCAACCATCATTGATTGGCCCTCAATCATGGGACCTTTGCCCACTACTGTCCATCTCATTTCTTGATTTTGATGCCTTCTTTATTTTTGCATTTTTCTTTAATATTTATTGGATATTTCTTGTTAATATATTAGATTTTCACTAATTATAATTAATTATTGTTGACAGTGTGAAAGTGAAAAAGGCACTTAGCGTATGTAGAAGGGAATGGTAGTTGTGATGTTACTTTTATGGCAATGTGAATACAATCACACACTCACTCTGACCACCCTCTTTTCTCCATGTATTTAGGGAATTGTTTGAATTTTATACCAAACCAAAATTCATCTTCTTTTGTAGTATCTGGGAAGAATTGTAGTAGTTCTATCATGGATTTTTTGGTTGTTTGTTTATGCTGAAAATTAGAAGAAGGTTCAAACACCCACCCTAGCTAATTAGGATCAAAACTTTTACTTTTCTATAACCTTCTATAAACTTTTATTTGAATTAAAGATTAATAATATTATTATTATGTGTTTACTGGTGCAACGTTGATAGAAGCTCATTGAACTTGAGCCATTTGAGGTTTTGATGGTGAATTATTTCTAAATTGTTAGGTAGGAGTATTTCATAGAATGAAAATCGAAATTAACATATGCAATTCACATTAATACATACTACCATTACCCATAGGCAAAATGGAATTAAATTGAGCTATAGAATGCTTCTATAATTCGATTAGCTCACTTCTCATGTCTTATATTGATGACGATGACTTGCAATTTCCCGTTCAAAATCGTTCAACAAACCTCATTCATGTCGTTTGACGTCGGAGCCAAGTTTGACCCTTCAAATAATTTCAATTGCTTTATGGGCCTCTAATAGAATCTTGTAATCTTCGATAGAGGCTTGCGCGGACATCTTAATGCCCCAGACTCTGGGAGTCACGTAGATAAAGTTATGTCAAATTTACGAAAAATGGCATAAATTGTTACTATGCAAAAAACTTCGTACACAAATCTAGTTGGGGTCAGGAGGTTTAAAATTGGATTACAAGGATAATTTGTGGATATTGTTTTGATCCTAAATAGTATTATGCATTCACCATCAACTCTCTATGCTCGGATGAGTGTCTCCTAAGCTTCACCATCAACATGATGTTGACTTTGAAGATATATATAGCACAACTACTTTAGATGGTTTGACTGAATAAACTACCTTGATTGCACGACATAATCAAACATAATCAAATTGTATTTTTTATACTCTTTAGTTAAATTGTCTTGCATTTTACTGGATCGAGTGATAATTAAGAATATAGTGTAGGAGTACTAGTTAGTTGTGATCCAAAGTGCCGTTTGCATCCCCATATGTACCGAACCCGCCTTTGGCGGAATCCGACCAATCCTGCTCAGTCGGTTTTGCGGATTAAAGCCGAAAGTCTCTCAGTGGGTGGCAGGGGTTTAAACTCGTGACTTCAAGATCACCACCGCTGAGTTACCAACTGCGTTACAAATGTTGATAGGTTGTTGAGATTTTCATTCATTTATTTGGTCTTATCGCCTTAATTTGACTAATTTTTTATAAATCTTATTATGACTTGAACTTTGTTGTGCATTTTTTATTAGTGTAGAAGCTGCATGAGTTGGAACTGATACTTACTTGGAATGGTTGACTTGGTAAATAATTTTGATACTATACTATTTTTTACTATCCATTACAAACATCACCTCTAATAAGGTAAGAAATTTAAAATATAAAGAGAGGCATGTGTAGCTTTGAGCTAATGTTGAATTAATAATATACCATATTTGCTATATCATCCAATCTTATTAAACACTACTTATTTTTTGTATTATTTCCAAATTATCATGCAAGCGTCTTCCCTTTCTTGTTGCACACTGGAAACAACAAAAAACACCTGCAATATGCTTCTAAACACCATAGATAAATCATAAATTCAATGCAATTTTCTATTATTGGCAAGAATCAAAGAATAGAATAAATGAAAAAACAGAGATTTTATATCCTAAATAGTAGTAAAAGAAACAGAACACAAGCAGTGTTGCTAACTTGTTCCAAAATCACAACAATGCTTCCCATTTTCTCCAACTGAAACACTCTCCTTCTCTCCATCTCAGAGATGGAGCAGAATATTCGGACCTAGAGAGCTTCATTCCTGAAATTCAACTCCAAATCAGCACCGATTCATCAAATTCATGAAAAATTGAACTGAATTATATCTTCTCACCTTTTTGTGCCCTAGCGAGATCGATCCATCAATCAATCAATCAGGCGCAGAGCACGAATCTGCAGGAAGGCAGCGCCAATCCAGCGAAGGAGACGAGGAGCAGCGTGACTCTGTAGCGAGAGCACCACGTGAGTGGTCCCCACTTGATCTCCACGCTGGAGCTCTTCAACCGCTTCCCCCTGTTCGGCTCCTTGCTCAGATCGAAGCTCGCGCCCTTCATCCTCAGCTCCTGCACGCACCGCGCCAGCGCACGCGCCTCCGCCCGCTCCCTCTGCAGCCGCCCCTCCACCTTCCAGAACCTCCACAGCTTGCAGTGCGCCATCAGCGCGATCGCCGCCGACGCGCTCCCCGACAGCAGCGCCGGAAACCACCACTCGCCGCACCTCTCCTGCGGCGGCGGCGGCGACGACGCGAAGAGGATCGTGAAGAACACGCCGTGGAAGAGGAAGAAGTGAGTGCAGAGGTGGAAGATCTCGCTCCGGATCGAGTCCATCCGCGACTCCTTCTTCGACATCCTCCTCCCGAACAGATCCTCCTCCCTCTGCCACAGCTTCAGCAGGAGGAAGTGCCCCGGGCTGCGCGAGATCTCCGCCAGCGGATGGCTCCGCATCGCCGCCGTACAAGCCGATCTGTGCCGCTGCTCCTCATCCACCACCGGAATTTCCACCACGTGAGCGTCTTTACCTTCCGCCATTGATATAGAGATATATAGATCGATCAATTTCCACCGGAATCCTCAGCAATTTCACAGATGTAGAGGTCGATCGAGAGAGAGAGAGAGATCTAGAGAGTTGAGATTGATTCGTTGAGGGAAACAGGGGAGTTTCAGATATTTAAACGATGGTGGTGATGTTGATGGGGGAATGAGCAACGGTCATATTTTTTGTGTGAGGAATGGGCAACGGTCAGATAAAAATTTGTAAAATAATGGTGCGATGAATGTAACAGCTTAATATTTTATTCAATTTTTGGGAAGTTTACTTCTATTCCAAGTCATAATACTATATTTCAAATAAAAATTGATGCAATTAAAGATGCATTGGCAACAAATATTAAATGGAGGAGGTCGACATCATTGAAATTACTATATAAGAATTTTGGTCAATTGGAAACACAAAATAGTTTCAATAAACCAGGTCAATGCAAATTACCAAAGGAAATTTTGTTATTATAATATTGAAAATGCTTATGCAAGTATTTTTATCTCCTTAAATTGTATTGACTTCATTTATCCTTATTTGAACCATTTTTAAAAATAATTTTAGTTATTTTTTCCATTGATAGATAAACTCATACATTGTCTATAGTACTAGTTTTATTTTACGCAAATTGTTAGAAAAATTATGAAAATTAAAATTTTCAAACTGATTTTTAAAATTACGGGACGTCTCAAAATTTTAGCTAAACATCGAATTAATGTGATTGGATACAAACGTGCAATCTTTCAATTGAGAAATTTTAGTATAAGGGATGACAATAGTTATTCTTATTTGTATAACAATTCAACAATGTTCTTTACTTTTTGCTAGGAAATTAAGAGCATGAAAATTCAAGAAATTACCACTAAATTAACTGCAGTTCTTCTCATTTTGTTCTTTTGAATATTTCTACTTATTTCATGCAGCCACAATGACAGTGGATGGAAGAAGAGGAAATTGTTGTTTCCTTTTTGACGTTTATCCTAATTTATTTTATTGGGAAAATATAAAAAAGGATAAACATTATCTGTCTTTCCCATATATGTGACAAAATAATTATTGCGCGCAATTTGCAATTAGTTATGGAAAGGGTTAGTACAGCTGCATATATCAATTTCGGTATGCAATTTAAACATCATTTGTCGATATATAGTAGTAGCACACATGTATCATTTATCAATTTTGAATTTTAGAAAAAGTTATGTTTTTTAATCCATAGTAAACTCAAACTCAAAGCTTAGAGAAAAACGTCCCAATCTCTTGCACTTAAACCAAATATATAAATTATTATTTTATAGTAAATCACGAAATCCTTGTATATAAATTAAATTACAAATTCAATCATAACAGGTTTGATAACATAATTTCATTCTCATATGGAATACACAAGAAAGTCAATATGAAGGAAAAAAAAAAAACTAATTTTTGCATGATGAAATTTAAAATACTAAATTAATAGAGAAAAATTGGACTTATATATTAAAGCTAGCAGGAAGACAAAGTTGGAGAAAAATTGGAGAAAAATTGAACTTATATAGAAAAATCTCTATAGGAGCGCACCTTCAGTTCGAACTACACACGAAATAGAGGAGAAATCAGTTAATATAGACTCAAACAAAACGTAAATGCATCAAAGTAACGTGAAGAACATAGAAACTAAGTCACCCACCCTTGTATTTAAGAGAGAGAATGAGAATGAGAATGAGAATGAGAATGAGAATGAGATAAATTGTTTGGTTCAAATGCATTTGATGAAGGGAGAGAGGGTTTAGGAGAGAAGTTCATCGTAGATCACTGCAGGGCTCAGAGAATCCTAGTTACCTGAAATGGATTGCGGGAGAGTGAGTTTAGCACAGAAATAGAATCGTTGTTAGTCTTGGTTGCGTGTGCTGATCACTCATCAGTAATGATTACTCATTTGTCATCATTGCTTTTTCATTTTCTAGGATAATTAATTTTCAATTACTATTTTTTTTATATATTAATAAAGAACCTTACTATTTAATAAACACAAATCTCATACCATGAACCACCCTACTTCCCATTGCACCCGCAAAGGGACCACGTAAAGGTCGCCGATCCAATTTAGTATACAGATATTGCCCGCCAAGTGCAGCATATTGTTGTCATCACGATCCACGTGTGTTGCTATCATATCCTTACTCCCACCCAACTCATACATAAAGGCAAACACATCAGCATGACTATACAAAACAACAACATGAAATATACTATGTCCGTCATCGTTTAACTTGTACAATAGACAATGGCTATATCCGCTGGGAATTGTGAAAGCTGCCGTGATCGCCAATGTCGCGACCAGTATCGCCACCACCATACACGATTTCATAGCCTGCTTAATAGACTTCTCACCTTCTATCCTTAGGTCTATGATCTTGGCTATGAATAGTTCCCAAGACGTTTGCCCGTCATTGTTTTTCATGCATCGGAATGCGGGCCGTACAAACTTCTCCACCGCCTAAGAATTTCCCTTTTTCATGCTAGTCTAAACTTGTAAAAGCCAAAATTAATGGACAGTGCTAATAAATGTTCTAAAACAATAAACACAAATCTCATACCATGAACCACCCCCTACTTCCCATTCCATCCGCAAAGGGGCCACAGAAAGGTTGCCGCCGATCCACTTTAGAGTAGACGTTTTGCTCGCCAAGTGCAGCATATTGTTGCCATCACGATCCACGTGTGTTGCAATCGTATCCTTACTCTCACCCAACTCATGCATCGGAATGCCGGCCGTACAAGCTTCTCCACCGTCTAAGAATTTTCCATTTTTAAGCTAGTCTAAACTTGTAAAAGCCAAAATTAATGGACAGTACTAATGAATGTTCTAAATAAAAACATGTATCAAAACACGCAAAAAGCACAACAAGATTTGACATTCAGTTTTACTTTGTAGCTCTCGATCAATGAAAGCTCTCAATCAATTGACAAGGTGAATAATATTTGTATTTTATAATAAAGTGCAAGATATGGGTAAGGTGAGAGACTATCAGAATTATTAGGAAAGACTTCCCGTTGCTGCCTTTTTATGCCTTTTAGTTTTTACAATAAGGCCTCAAAAAGCACACGCGATCATTTGTCACTAGTCATGAAGTATAATCACGGGACATGTATTGACAAAATATTAGTAATAAAGAAATTGCACATCGTTTGAAAATATTTTGAAATAGTAATAGTAATTGAAAGGAAATAGAGGAATCCTACTATGCTCACAACAATGGAAATCACAGTGTTCAATGTTCATAGATCCAACATGTAGTAGCTTCTTAAACCAAATTAAACACGTTAATGAATGTTATAAAACAATAAGCACAAATTTCGTACAATGAACCACCCCCTACTTCCCATTGCATCGACAAAGGGGTCACAGAAAGGTTGTCGCCGATCCAATTTAGTGTAGAAATTTTGCACACCAAGTGCAGCATATTATTGTCATCACGATCCACGTGTGTTGATATCTTATCCTTACTCCCACCCAACTCATACATCAAGGCAAACACATCAGCATGACGATACAAAACAACAACATGAAATATACTATGTCTGTCCTCGTTTAACTCGTACAATAGACAATGGCTATATACGCCATGGACGGTGAAAGCTGTTGTGATCGGCAATGTCGCGACCAGTATCCCCACCACCATGCACGATTTCACAACCTGCTCAATAGACTTCTCACCTTCTATCCTTAGGTCTATGTGCTTGGCTATGAATAGGTATCATATCCTTACTCCCACCCAACTCATACATCAAGGCAAACATATCAGCACGACGATAAAAAACAACAACATGAAATATGCTATGTCCGTCCTCGTTTAACTTATACAATAGACTATGGTTGTTTCCGATAGGGACGGTGAAAGCTGTCGTGATCGCCAATGTCGCGACCGGTATCGCCGCCACCATGCACGATTTTACAGTCTGCTTACTAGACTTCTCACGTTCTATCCTCACGTCTATGTGCTTGGCTATGAATAGTTCCCAAGGCGTTTGCCCGTTCCTTTTTTTCATGCATCGGAATGCAGCGTACAAGCTTCTCTACCGCCTAAGAATTTCCCATTTTTATGCTAATCTAAACTTGTAAAAGCCAAAATTAATGAACAATGCTAATGAATGTTCTAAAACAATAAACACAAAATCTCATAAAATGAACTACCCCCTATTTCCCATTGCACCCGCAAAGAGACCACGTAAAGATTGCCGCCGATCCAATTTAGTGTAGACATTTTGCTCGTCATGTGCATCATATTGTTGCCATCACGATACATGTGTGTTGCTATCGTATCGTTACTCCCACCCAACTCATACATCAAGGCAAACACATTAGCACGACAATACAAAACAATAACATGAAATATGCTATGTTTGTTCTCGTTTACTTGTTCAATTGACTATGGTTGTATCCGCCCTCGTGTAAATGCATCAAAGTAACATAAAGAACAGAGAAACTAAGCTACCCGCCGTTGTGTTTGAGAGAGCGAATGAGAATGGAAGAAATTGTTTTGTTCAAATGCATTTGATGAAGGAATAGAAGCAGAGAGGGTTTAGCAGAGAAGTTCATCGTTGATCACTACATGGCTCATGGATTCCTAGTTGCCTAAAATAGATTGCAGCAGAGTGAGTTAAGCACAGAAATAGAATCGTTGTTAGTCTTGGTTGCGTGTGCTGATCACTCATCTGTAATTATTACTCATTTGTCATCATTGTTTATTCATTTCCTACGATAATTAATTTTCAACTACTATCTTTTTTTTTATATATTAATAAATCAACTTACTATTTAATAAACACAAATCTCATACCATGAACCACCCTACTTCCCATTGCATCCGCAAAGGGTCCACGTAAAGGTTGTCGCCGACCAAATTTAGTGAAGACATTTTGTTCGCCAAGTGATGCATATTATTACCACCACGATCCACGTGTGTTGCTATCATATCCTTACTCCCACCCAACTCATACATCAAGGTAAACATATCAACAAGACGATACAAAACAATAATATGAAAATGCTATATTCGTCCTCGTTTAACTATGTAGCGACCAGTATCGCCACTACCATGCACGATTTCACAGCCTGCTTAATAGACTTATCAACTGCTATCATTAGGTCTATGTGCTTGGCTATGAATAGTTCCCAAGGCATTTGCTCGTCCTTGTTCTTCATGCATCCGAATGACGCCGTGCAAGCTTCTCCACCGCCTAAGTTTCCCATTTTCAAGCTAGTCTAAACTTGTAAAAGCCAAAATTAATGGACAGTGCTAATGAATGTTATAAAACAATAAACACAAACCTCATACAAAGAACCACCCCCTACTTCCCATTGCATTCGCGAATGGGCCACATAAAGGTTGCCGCCGATCCAATTTAGTGTAGACATTTTGCTCGCCAAGTGCAACATATTATTGCCGTCACGATCCACGTGTGTTGCTATCGTATCTTTACTCCCACCCAACTCATACACCAAGACAAACACATCAGCACGATGATACAAAACAACATGAAATATGCTATGTCCGTCCCCGTTTAACTTGTACAATAGACTATGGTTGTTTCGGAGTAACTTCACCAAGAATTCAACATTTCCTTCTTTCGCCGCTATGAAGAATAATTGCGAAAAATTCACCGGTGCTTCAAGATCCATTGTAACCATTTCAACAGCTCCTCCACAAACCATCCATTAATTTGTAGGCATCATACTTCTCTGTATTTGAACTCTCCATGTATGGTAGCACTACAAATATTTAGATGATCGAATTAAATATTGTTAGCTTTGCAAAATTGAAATCAAAATGCAACAAAAGAAGCTAACCACTTCTTCTAATTTTGTTCCTAAGTCCTTGGACATTGTCACGAGAAGATGCCAATGGCTTCCGCGCAAATACTTGCAAAGGTGTCTCGCCATTGCTATCTTCGGTCATAATTAATGTGTCGTATCCATGCACGAGGTTTCCTGCCAATTCTGAATATATAGTGCACACAGTTTATTATAATCGAGAAATACTAATTATCTACAATCGCTACTCGTATTTACCAATTAAGACAAACTTACCATATAACTTAGAGTTGATTAATAATGTCAGCAAGTCGGCCCTCTCTAGTTGGGTCCATGATGCAAAGGCTATTTTTTTGCGGAGAACATCAAACACATCACCAAATCATCGCCACCGTCTCATAACAAGAGAAGACCTTAAGGCATTTCCCCGTCCTTGTTCTTCATGCATCGGAATATGGGCCGTACAAGCTTCTCTACCGCCTAAGAATTTCTCATTTTCATATTAGTCTAAACTTGTAAAAGTCAAAATTAAAGGACACTGATAATGAATGTTCTAAAATAGTAAACACAGATCTCATACCATGAACCACCCTACTTCTCATTGCATCCGCAAAGGGGTCACGTAAAGGATGTTGCCGACCCAATTTAGTGTAGACATTTTGCCCGCCAAGTGCGTTATATTGTTGCCATCACGATCCACGTGTGCTGCTATCGTATCCTTACTCCCACGCAACTCATATACCAAGGCAAATAAATCAACACGACGATACAAAATTGCAACATGAAATATGCTATGTCTGTCCTCGTTCAACTTGTACAATAGACTATGGTTGTTTCAGATTAACTTCACCAAGAATTCAACATTTCCTTCTTTCGCCGCTATGAAGAATAATTGCGAGAAATCCACCGGTGCTTCAAGATCCATTGTAACCATTTCAACAGCTCCTCCACAAACCATCCATTAATTTGTAGGCATCATACTTCTCTGTATTTGAACTCTCCATGTATGGTAGCACTACAAATATTTAGATGATCGAATTAAATATTGTTAGCTTTGCAAAATTGGAATCAAAATGCAAAAAAAGAAGCTAACCACTTCTTCTAATCTTGTTCCTAAGTCCTTGAACATTGTCACGAGAAGATGCCAATGGCTTCCGCGCAAATACTTGTAAAGGTGTCTCGCCATTGCTATCTTCGGTCATAATTAATGTGTCGTATCCATGCACGAGGTTTCCTGCCAATTCTGAATATATAGTCCACACAGTTTATTATAATCGAGAAATAATAATTATCTATAATTGCTATTCGTATTTACCAATTAAGACAAACTTACCATATAACTTGGAGTTGATTAATGATGTCAGCAAGTCGGCCCTCTCTAGTTGGGTCCATGATGCAAAGGCTATTTTGTTGCAGAGAACATCAAACACATCACCAAATCATCGCCGCCGCCTCATAACAAAGAGAAGACCTTAAGGCATTTCCCCGTCCTTGTTCTTCCACTACTAGAAAATTGGCATGTTATGACACCTAAAATTGCCACTAGAGAACTATTGTTGTGGCACTTTATCTATAATGGCACCTTATGCAAGTGTGGCAAACCTAGATGTGATTATAGGTTATGTGCAAGGAAAGAAGTTGTATAACTGCACACAATAAATGCCAAGAAATACGACGTGTAATGTCACCTGAAAGTGCCACTACATGTTTTCTTAAACTACACTAACTTTTAGACGAAAATTTACAAAATACCCCAATAAATATTTATTATTACAATTTTTCCCTATATTTTATTTAATTTTCGTTTTCACCTACTTATTTCTCTAATTTATATTTTTATCCTTCAATTATTTATAAAACATATTTTAATCCTTTAGACACTTATAATTTATATTTTTACTTTTCAATGTAAATAATTCATTAAATTAGTATTAATAGTTCAACAGAATTTAATAAACAACTCATTGAAATAAAATGGCAAATTTTCATGATATACGAATATTCAAATGATCTTACCCAAATCTAATGTGTTTTAACACAAATTAAACATAAGTGTTGGTCATCTTTTACTTAAACTACACAAATATACTAGTACTAATAATTATAAAGTCCTAACTACTGTGTTTCCTCAGTCGATCTTCTCTTTTCCAGGAAGGCCACCCCTCACCGTCAATAGAGACCCCCCTCTTTAGCCTGAACTCCAAGGGGAGCGTTGCTGCCATCGACGTCTCAGCTGGAACCTCCACAATCTTCCTCTCCTTCTTCTCTCCGCCCCGACGATGGCGGCTTCCGAACCCTAGCATTGATCACTGTGTTTGTTGATTTCTTGTCAGCTCCTATTGCAAGAACACAAACCATAAAGCAATAGCACAACGATTCAAACACAACAGCAAGTAAATGATGCTAGTAGTAAATAACCTCTTCAAACACAACAAGAAGTAAATGATACACGTATAGTCATGTAGATATATAAAACATGCATTACATTATGCAATCTCAATGCTTTCATTGAAAGATAATGCAAAAGAATTTATTATAAGCATCTGAAATTCAAGGTAAATACATCGCCATTGATACTTAGAAAACATACTTCATGGAAGGCGATCATCAACAAAAAGTATTATCAACTTACCAGCTTAGTGTGACTGAAGGGGGTGATGTTAAGGCTCTTTGTCAAACGTAAAAAAACATTTAAAGAGTTCATCTTCATAGTAAAAGGAAACAATAAATGGAAGAGTTTGAATTCGATCATGGAGATGTGATAGAGTACCTTATCAACCCCAGGAAGCTCAGCCACAAGCGAATCAGATCCTTTAAGGTGATTCCATGAAGCATGCAAGTAGTTGACACATGAAGCTTAAATTTCACTTGAATTTGTGAATGAAATAACACGTTTATAGTTTGAGCATTCTTCGTGTATATATTATGAATTTGAGATTGAGCATCAGAAAACTCTTTTATCTTCTCATCCTTAAGTTCCCAGAGTTTTTCCAGTGCAGTGTGAAGCTGTTCCTTGTTTGTTCATAATATCATCTCAGACTGCAAAAAATAAACCAAACCCAGCTTTAAAGTATATTTTACTAATTGAGATACTCTCCAGTAAGAAAAATATACACAAATTCTATTAGCTTGAAATTATTATGTATTACTATAACATCTTAAATTCTAAGCAATGTTCCCATTCCGACAAATGGAACACCATCAGGTCCATGACTTACAAATCTGACATAAGACTTCTCTCCAAAAGTCGATAGGAGATTGGTGAGTTAAACTCTGGAATCAGCCAATGTCTGAAAAAGGTGCGCTCTAGACTTCACGGCCAGGTCAACCTTTCACTTGTATACAGGCAATCACTCCTGATTGAATTGAAGAAGAATTTTGTCACGCTCTTCATCACTTTCACCAACGTTATCCCTAATTTTTTGCAAAAACTGTGAGCTAATGCAACAACTGCGGCCTAACTGAAACAAATATCATGAGAATTTACCTAAGTTGCTATAGTTGCTACATTAGGATTTACCCGTAGTTGCTATAGCAAAGATCCACATGTGTTTTGTATGAGGCTTCTCAGCTCCTATCGATTCCATTCCACAATGTTCAAAGAAAAGCTGAAAAAAGAGATGGATCTTGAATTTAACATGAATCTCGGGGCTAAAATCTACAAATGGAATATAACATGAGAATCTAGAAAAGAAATTGATGAATCAACTATATACATCTTCTCGTTCAGATTGAATAAGAATAAGGTTAAAAGAATCTATGGAATTTCCAGGAAAGCCACATATCCACCAATGTTTGTCATGATCATAATATTAGTATCATGTTTCTAAGACAATAAATAAATATGGACCACAATCAGTCTAATTCTAAGCCTATATATTCACATCAACTAATATTCATAAGAAAAACTAAAAAGAAATGGAGAAACACATAAGCAATCTCTAATTAATTGAACAAAACATATATCATATCATTATTTTGGGATTGCACATAAAATTGTGAATATTCTTATTTTGTCACTAGAATTAAAACAACAATTTGTGTATGAAGTGAGAATCACCTTCTCAGGAGTAGTTCTGATTTGTAAAACTCAAGACCAACAGGTTTCGGTGCGGTAGCGACTGAGCTTCTTCACTCCGCCGGTGGTTGAATCTAATTTCCTTGTAATCTTCACAAATTAAACACAATTAAAAAGTTTAAACCTTCAAATAGGAAAAATCGAGACAATAAGGCGAAGATCGACCATGAATACAAGTGTCCAAAGAGAAAAACATTAAGCTTTGTTGCTTGATTTGTTATTTCTTGGCAGCAGATTACAGAGTACATAAAAGCGGTGGTTTTCTCCGTAGATGGCTAAAATTAAGTGCAAAATAAGTGAGAAGTCGAAAATTGAGAATTTTGGGGGAAAAATTGGGGGGAAATAATGGTATATTTGGGGGGAAATTTGGGGGGAATTTTTGGGGGAAAAATTGGGGGAGTATATTTGGAGCCGATATATTTTTTAATTTGGTAAAATAAATAATCATAACTAGCTTTTTACCAGAAGTGTGACTAAATGTTTCTTTTCCTGACAATTATTTTGAAATGCCATCCTAGTGTTGGAAATAAATGCCGTTTAAAGTTGATGTATAGATTGACTATGTATACTGGCACTTTTAGAAAAGTGCCACAAGTTTGGTGTAGTATTAGGCTAAATTTCTAGTAGTGTTCATGCATCGGAATACGGGTCGTACAAGCTTCTCTACCGCCTAAGAATTTCTCATTTTCATGTTAGTCTAAACTTGTAAAAGTCAAAATTAAAGGACAATGATAATGAATGTTCTAAAATAATAAACACAGATCTCATACCATGAACCACCCTACTTCTCATTGCATCCGCAAAGGGGCCACGTAAAGGCTGCCGCCGACCCAATTTAATGTAGACATTTTGCCCGCCAAGTGGGTCATATTGTTGCCATCACGATCCACGTGTGCTGCTATCGTAACCTTACTCCCACGCAACTCATACATCAATACAAACACATCAACACGACGATACAAAACTGCAACATGAAATATGCTATGTCCGTCCTCGTCTAACTTGTACAATAGACTATGGTTGTTTCGGAGTAACTTCACCAAGAATTCAACATTTCCTTCTTTTGCCGCTATGAAGAATAATTGCGAGAAATCCACCGGTGCTTCAAGATCCTTTGTAACCATTTCAACAGCTCCTCCACAAACCATCCATTAATTTGTAGGGATCACACTTCTCTGTACTTGAACTCTCCATGTATGGTAGCACTACAAATATTTAGATGATCAAATTAAATATTGTTAGCTTTGCAAAATTGGAATCAAAATGCAACAAAAGAAGCTAACCACTTCTTCTAATCTTGTTCCTAAGTCCTTGGACATTGTCACAAGAAAATGCCAATGGCTTCCGCGCAAACACTTGCAATGGTGTCTCGCATTGCTATCTTCGGTCATAATTAATGTGCTGTATTCATGCACGAGGTTTCCTGTCAATTCTGAATATATAGTCCACACAGTTTATTATAATCGCGAAATAAGCACGCGGCCGAAATAGATTATTGCCCTTTTGAGGCCTCTGATTTGCTCTTCGGATCCTCTGATGTGATTTGCTCTTCGGAGCCTCTGATGTGACTTTCTCTTTAGAGATTCTCTGCTGCACGTATCAGGACTTTAATTTTTGTATATATCTCGGTTTATAAGATCAAGCATAATAAGTGGCGCATATGATGCTAAATGTATCCTCTAATGGTAAGTGGCATTATCTAACGTGCCATGAAGTTATCTAAGGATATACTTCCTCCGTCCCACTTAAGATGACACATTTTCCTTTTTAGTTTGTCCTAACTAAGATGACACATTCCCTTTTTTGGAAACTTTTTCTCTCCAATTAATACACCCAACCACTTTTTCTCACTCCTATTAAAGTATTCATCTTTCTTTCTCTCTTTATTTTAATACCTATACCCATTTTTCTCTCTCCAATTAAACAAATTAATCAATAACTTCTAAAATCTCGTGTCGGCCAAGGAATGTGTCATCTTAGTCGGGAGGCAGGGTGTACGATATTATCTGATGAGATATGACACTATTATACGTTATAATGTGTTATGTGATAGTGAGTGACATAATATGAAATTATAGTACAAAGATGATGATATGCGGAAATTATGTGTTTATACGGAACATATTGTGTGAATAAATTTTATGGTATCAAATTGTGACATTTCCTATTCGGTCAGTTGTCGGGCGAATAGGAGGTGTTACAAGTTTGGTATCAAAGCCTAGGTTTAAACAGTTCTGAATTATATTACAAAGTTAAAATGTAGTAACAGGTGTTACACATAGTAACCAATTTAAGCAACAATAATATTGGCGTGTTACAAACTTTAAAACTTCACAATTCGATGATAAAGAGATATATTTTTTTTTCAAATAAACTTAAAATAATAGTCTATAAATGATGGACATATTTTTTAAATTTGTCCAATTGGCTCTATAATGAATAATACTCCTATAAAAATTAATAGAACATTGATAAAGTAGTATAAACAAAAAAAATACTATTATTAATTGGATATGAATAAATAGGAGAAATAGTAAGAGGTGAGGTAAAAATGAAGGTTCATATTTGCTAAAATTTGAAGTGAATTAATCTGCATCAAAATAAAATAAACTATTGTAGGGGAGGCAGAGAGAATATGCTATTTTTACAATTCATTTACAAGATATTCAGAAGTTTAGAAAAAAACAAAATATACTAGCTGAGATAGGGAAATGATCAATTGCTAACTTTCTTAAGTTGCTAACTTGCTAACTCATCAATGTAGTGTATTAAAAATGTCAACACGATGACATTAAAATGTCAACACATAATTTTGTTGAACTTCAATATAATATGTTGATATTATGTGTTGACATTTTGATGTCACTGTGTTGACATTTTTAATACACTGTATTGATGAGTTAGCAATTTAAATAGTTAGCAATATAACACACCCCAGCTGAGATATATATATATTTCCCATCAAAATGCACATTATTGAAAAATCTTCCTGCCACGTGTCAAGTGCTGATTAAATATGCTCAGTCTGAAATCACTTGTAAATGTCATTTTCTTAATGCACTAATTGTCATGTGTAATGACACGTTATTTTTAAGACTAAAGGCTAAAAATTAAAACGTGTACCTAATAGGGGTGAACATTCGGATTTCGGATCGGTTTTTTGTCAAAATCGAACCAAAACTGAAAAATCGAATTTAGTTCCAACCCGAAACCGAAACCGAAAACCGACTTAAAAAATCGAATAAAACCAAAACTATATGAAAAAACCGAAAAACATAAATATTTAACATATAGTGCATAATATATTTTATTTTATATAATAGAATATAGGGGAGTGATCAATTGTCAACTCATCCCTTAGTTGCTAACTACAATTAATTTAATACCATAAGATTTTAGAAATCTTGTGGTCTACAAATTGCCATGTGTAATTTCGTTTTTTATTTTTTAATATTAAAAAGATAATAGCAACTATCAAATTTAGGGTTTAGAAATACAATGTCAATACAATATATGAAATACATCAACACGAAGACATAATAATGTCAAAACAATTTCATATTGACATTTTACAAGCATAATATTGACATATTATGTAAGGTGTATTGACATAAATCTGTTCGTCAAAAATACGAAAATTCAAAAAAAAAAAATTATTTTTTTTCAAATTTTGACGTCGGAACATATGCATGTAGTATATCATTGGAATCCTTATAAAATTATCTTTAATTTGATATATGTTATATGAATTTAAAGTTTTGGAATTTCTTTTAAAAGTTAGTTATAACTAACTTGACATTAATACCCCTATTGATTTTTATTGGAATTAATCCTATAGCCTTATTGACGTTTTTTGTTGATAGTATTGATATTTCGTGGTTGATGCTAGGCCTTTAATTTGAATATCTAATGACTATTATTGAGTTGTAGTTAGCAATTAATTAAGCATTGAGTTAGCAATATAACACTCCCCATTTTATATATATCTATAAAATATAAAATTAATATAATATATATATATATATATATATATTATATTATATTATATTATATTATATTATATTATATTATATTATATTATATTAAATAAATGGAATATATATATATATATATAATATAGATCGGTTATTTGGTTTTTTTTTCCCGCTTGAATCGAACCGAAAATCAAATTTTTTGTATTTTCAAAACTGAACCGAACCGAAACACCGAAAAAATCAAACCGAATTTCAAAATTTCAGTTTGATTCGGTTTGGATATTCAGTTTTCGATTTTTTTTCTCACGCCTAACCGTGTCCACCCTTGCTAAAAAGTTATTTATACTAAATTTACGACACATGCATAAATTTCATAGTATATTTAATCATAATCAACTATTTACTTTGAAAATAATATTTCAAGCATTACAAACGAGCTTATGTTAGGTAATTTCTTTAGCATTTCTCCTTTACTGTTTTTCCGGTTATTGTCAAATTTTTCGGCCTCTCCCTTGCTATAAAAAGATGAACAATTTTAGAGATTGTTACATTACTTTTCTTATCTAACTTTTCTCTTACTATTTTTTCATGCTTGAATCTCCACTTCTTCGAACCTAAATATCTCAAAAAAAAAACTTATATAAAACGAGCTACTTATAAGAGTAATAAGAACAAAGGAGTTGCTTGTACTATTTCATAATGCAAAAGCAAATTCCTCCTTAAAATTGTCAATCTCCTTTCTCCAGTTTCCTCCAATGCTAAACTGAGATTGAGAAGCTCAATCTTATTTATTCTCAACTGCATTTATTAATGGGAATGCAAAAGAAAAAAATGATCTCGCCATAAACTCCTATCGAGTCATCGGAGGTATGTGGACCCCCCCAAATCTAGCAATGCAACAATCTTGATAACGACAATGGATTGTTCATAGTTGAACAACAACACTCCAAAGGTAGGACTCCTTGGCTGGAACTCCCAAGGCAAGTGTGATGAACCCACTTGCTTCCTCGTACTCGAACTCAACCTCCTTTGCATCCACTTCAATTCTTTTAGGTCTGAGAGACGAGTACGCTCCAAACGTGCCACACCCGCGCACTTCCATCTCAACACTTCCCGCCTTCTCTGCTTCGTACTTCAATCCCTTGATCGCTCCTCCTGAGTTGAACATCTTGGTGAGGCCAACAGGCGCAAATGCAGCGCCATTCGACAGCCCCCTCACCGGAACCACTGTGAAGACCTCGTATTCTCTGGTCTTGAGCGTGATGGGGAGAGAAGCATTCTTGGCCAGATAGACCACATCTCCTGCACACATACACACACAAACCATCATTAGATTACATTCATTATCCTGGTATTGTTCATTTTGTTCAACGCGGTTGAGGTTTCCTAGAAGAGTAAGTAAGTACCCTGCAGGTGAGCGTAGACAACCGTGTCTCCCTTCCACTTGTCATCCGTGACTCTTGGAAGATAATCAACGTCTTTGGATCGAATGACTCCAGTAATGGTTCCAGGATGTTCGTCGTGAATGAGGTTCTTCTTTCCAGTCTTACACCACCCGGCTCCTTGGCAATTGAACACCCCCACAACTCCATTGTGATCATTCAGATTCCAGATTTTCAACAAACTGTAGTCAGATGATAGGAGTTGTTAGATGAAAAAGAACACCTATAGTGTAACATGGCATACACAAAATAGGAACTGTATGCACCTTTTTCCATCTCTAGCGGGGTCTGAGAAGAGGCAATCGCGAGTTGGTCTTCCTGGAAGTTTAGCCCTCAAGATGGAGCCATCAGGAAGCACGAGCTTCCTGAGAAGGTTGAAGTCGTGCTGCCCGGGCTTATCGCTGCAAATAACATAACAAAGTCCAGAATAAGGAAAACAATGCTATGTAAAATAGAAACCTTTGTGATGACAATATTTGAGGTATGTTATTGCACCTGACATATATAGCACAACCTCCCACGGCTCGTGCTGCTCCATGGTATTCGGCCATTTCATGCACACTCTGCCATTAGATCAGAGAAAAAATTTAGCATCCGTTTATCTATCATCATCAACTCTTGTTAAAAACATATGGTTTGTCATGGTCGTCAGCTTACATGGAACATATCCCAATCTGGTTGCATAAACTCCCCAAGAAAAACGGTGTTGTAAGCAACTGATGCAATGTGGATAGTGTGTGATGCTGGATCGCGCGGCCAGAAGTCATCTGATGCTCTTATAACAGCAGATCGCTTGGAACTGCAAAGATAGCACAAAACACCATCTGAATCAGCACATGCACTTATTAAAGCCTAAACAAAATGTAAAATCCATTTTGGTTACCTGTACAAACCATCTGTGTTGTGGCTCATGCAGGAAATGATCCCATTATCTGGGAAGTTTCTTGAGATAGACGCCTCCAGTGCTTGGTGGTATTTCTGAGCAAGCTTCACTCTTCCACCATGGCCGGCTCCAAGGGTTTCGAGAATGTTCTGGACATCTACCTTGACACCATCAATGCGAGCTGATGCAAGGTATGAGTGCAACTCATTGTAGAAACTAAAGACTTTGTCAGGATTAACTAAACCAAGGCCACTCTTGGCAATGCTATTGAAGGCATCACATGGTTCATTCGACTCAACCCCAGGAGATGAGACAGGGAAAATCATCTTGGACTCATAATGCTCCATTGCAGCTGCTTCAGGTTTGACACCACCCCAGTAACCAGCCAATGCATGCCACACATAGACATACCTGCAAGGTCGATATGAGAAGCATAAACAATTGTTGTCTTCATATTCATGACAGTAAGAAGTAAACAAGATCACTAAGAGGCCATACTTGACAGAGTGTTCATCTTTGATTTCTGAAACAATGTGCCGGATTCCTTTTGCTGGATCCTCAATTCTTTCACCCTCTATCCCATCCTTTTGAAATTTGTGGTTCTCCTTGATATTTGTTAATCTGTTCGCGAAGCTGGACACAAGAATGAGCAAAGTACAACAGTTAGTGATAGAAAAGAGTAGCAAGAATAAATGAAAGGTACTCCTATTAGATGATTATTGGACTCACTTAGCACAGTTATCTGCTTCTGTTTTCTCACTAGTTGGATCCATGCCAACTGACTGCCACCCGTCATCAATAATTACAAACTTTGGGGGAATCCCGCCTTTCTCCAAACTGGTTAAGAAATAGCAAAGAAAATAACATCAAGTTGTTGAAATTTCAAAGGGTCAGGCCACACTAGAATGTAACCAGGTTACCTCTCCAAACCCTGCTTCACTCCCTGGGCAGTAACATTAGTATAGAAGGCATCCCATGTACACCATCCGAACCAGTTCAACATGTCCGGCATCTGAATTGTGATACAAGCAATATTAATAGCACGTTATCAGCTTTTGAGAATTCATTTTTCTCATGGAAAAACTAATTTGGAAATGAAATATTGGAAGAAATACTTTACCTTCTTCCTCTCACGATGACTGAAAGTCTTTAAATGCCCCTCCACAGTCCTGCATTATTTGGAAATATATCCTTAGTATTTCAGCTATGCCTAGAGCATATAGGAATATTAAATCATCTAAGAGCACTATAATATTTCCTAGCCACAAACAAACCCTGATATGGTCCTCTGTTTTAAAAAATTGCCATCCACTTAAGAGGTTAGTATCACAAGATTCACAACCTACAGTTTTGATCCATAAAGTGAGAGACAACATCAAAGCCTAATAAAAAGCCATGATAAATCTCATCATGGATTTTGGTGAAAGGAATATTGATAGATCTGTTTCTAAATCTAGCAGTAAAGAAAATGTTTCACTATGACCAGTTCAATCCTCAAGGACAATGTATCATCAACACCTTATCTCTCACTTAAAATATAAATAAATAAAAACTTGAGATCTGTGATAAGCTATAGACAGGATACAATCACTCAGCAGAATTAATGATAGAAACATACTTGACTGCATTGGTAATGACATCAAATGGATCAGATCCAGCTCCAACAAACACCATATGGCTCCCATCGAACTCTTGAACAGCAGGATCCCCTGATTTACTCAACTATTAGCATATGAACATTTGAAAAATGACCAAAAAGTAAAGAAACTCTAGATTTTGTTCATACCACTTTCCAAGCAAATTTCCAGCTCATTATTTGCATTTCCTTGCAAAACAGCCCTAAAATTTCCCTCTAGAATCGGCAAGAACACAACATATTGAGCTGATTGTTCCTTCTCATCTTCGCCGAAATGCGAACCATCCCGCCCTTCGACGATCAGGAATTGCGTCTCAAACGGAATGTCCTGGCCATAACTGCCCATCCTCTGTGTCATCCACCACAACTTGAACCGGAAAACACACATAAACCTCAAATCCCTGGAGAATCACGATCACGATTCAGTAATGTCGCTTATTATTCCATCCTCACCACCGACTTCCAGAATAGATCCAATATGACGATTGCCGAACAATTTTAAAAATTATACATGCCGTCAAATTCTAAAACTAGTTAAAAATGGCAAAATACAGCTGAAACGAAAGGCGATCTATACAAGTAATTTCAACTCATATTCATATACTAACATAAGGCTAAGTTTGATCATAACACGAGAAAATGCAAAAGTTTCAGATGAGAAAGAGGAGAACTAACATGAGTTTGCCGACGGGGAAAACCCTGCGGCTACCAATCTGATCGGAAACAACGCCGAGGAAGGCTCCATTTGTCAGGATTCCTCCGGCGGCCGGCGTCACGATGATGTTGTCATGAACATCGGTCAATATAGTCTCCCCAACCACATTCAACCTCCCATCGCTCACAGAGATCCCAGCCCCAACCGTCATCTTCGATCCCTAGGGAAATCTCAGAAAATCAAATAAACGGAAAAAATGACAGCACAGCAACAACAACACGGAAATGAAAGAATGGTGAGATGATGAAAAGTGTGAGGGGGTATTTATAGGTAGCGAAAACGGAGAGGGGTGAAAATATCTTTATCTGGCGGGAATTTGGTGATGATGTTCCGTACAAATTCATTTTCGTTTAATTATTTATTTATAAATATTAAAGATAAAGGTATTTTTGCAAAAGCTCTACTCAATACTGTAAACAATTATCTAAGGAGATTTAAATAATTTGGATTAAAAGTAGGGAAAATTGTTTATACACTATTACTGATTACACATGATTAATTAATACGATTTGCTAAAAGATACAAAATGTGCATCGTAGAATGCGTTACCTAACTTATTAGGTGACACTTGAACAGTAAATAATTGCATCAGTTTCACCATATATTCACTTCCATTAGTTTTATACTCCCTCCGTCTCGGCTAAGATGACACATTCCTTAGCCAGCAGCAGGCACAGAATTTTAGGAGTTATTGGTTAAAGTGTTTAATTAGAGGGAGAAAATGTGGGTGTAAATATTAAAATGGAGAGAGAAAGAAAGATGAATATTTTAATAGGAGTGAGAATAAGTTGTTGGGTGTATTAATTGGAGAGAGAAAGTTTCCGAAAAAAAAAATGTGTCATCTTAGTTGGGACAAACTAAAAAGGAAAACGTGTCATCTTAAATGGGACGGATGGAATAATAACATTTGAATGTAATGGTTCAGTGAAGTGTGAATTCTATTTATTCATATTAGAAAAATGAAAATAAATTTTTATTGAGATATCAAAATGATAAAATGGGACATTATATTGCAATTGAAGTATATGTAATATTGATGAATAGGATGTTATGAGATTGTCTTTGTGTGAGAAGGGTGGTCCTATTTAATTAGGGAAGATTGTTAATCTGTAATAATACACGACGTGTTAATAGGAGATTGGAATTGGATAGATCTGCGAATTGCAATTATGCCTCTGGTTATAATTAATACGACTAATGTGGCATCTCGATCCAATTTTCATATGGTATTTATTCAAAAGTGACAGCTTTATTTCAAACTGAGAGTTGGTGATTATAAATTTTACTCAACATGGTCCAAAACAAGAATCTATGTCTTTACCTTTTATAAAATATGCATTCGGTTTATAATAATCTGTTTACCTACCATATCTCTAGTGTATAATACTGGTACAATATGATACAATCTATTTATGAATTTGCTACCACAAAATAATATTGTGAAAATGATAAATTTTGGTTAGAAATAATATCTATCAATCATTATTTATTATTGTACATTTTTTTACTGGATGAATGTAGCATGAGTCAAATCTGATTTAAGTACATTGGTCCATATCTTATTCATGAATTTTTATGTTTCTAGATGCAAAATTCATGTTTAGGCATGTTTCTTATTTTTCACATATAATTCAATATCATTGTATCCATTCCCATTGTCATAAATCATAATTACAATTTTGATTATACATGTGATATCCTTACCAATATTTTAATTTAAATCCAATATGTTAAAGTGTCAAGAGTTGAAAACATTTGGTCTTCTAAGTTTTTGGATAAGGCTTGATGACGTGGAATTGATTTTGAGTCAATATGTGAACCAATTAAAGCTTATTGCATGTGTATTTAATTGACTAAATCGTGTATATATCAACAGAATTAGATCGAAACCCAAAAAAAAAATTAAGGAAATTGGTTATATTATAAGGGTAGTGATAAAATGAAAACTTATGTATTGTACAAACTCAAAACTCTTCAATACAGCTTCAACACAGTTTCAATACAATATCAACACAATGTAAAATTACAAGATTTTAATGTTAATACAGTATCGACACAATATCAACACAGCATCAATCATTGACTACTTTTGAAATTATGTTGACATTTTCCTGTTGATGCTTTTTTGTGATCTATTGACATTTTCAATGGTCCAAATCATAATTTTGAGTTTGTACAATATTTAGAGTTTTCATTTGATCACATTTCTATATTATAATCTGACTATTAGACATACCAAATTGCAATTTAGGAATAATTCCTAACCAAATTAGGTCATGTGTTTTACAACACGAATTAGGTTGGAAAATGAAAATTGTGAGTGTAAATATTTTGGCAAATATGAATGCAATTAGCATAGGTGGGGTTTATATTAATTAATGCATGATCTTTCTTGTTGACAATACATTAGTTTGTGTAATTATTATAGGATGAGAGGGATCCGTGTTGTCATTACGTGTAATCAGCGGCCTAGATTTAGCATACAACTCTAATCCTACGGCTTAGATTGATTCAACTAATTAATGAAAGCCACCGAATTTTGACGTGTTATCCCGCCAGCTGCTGTGGATGAATGCCACCTCATTTTTCATCAATAAAACCCTATTTCCAAGGAAAAAGGCATAAAAAAGGTCCCATCAAAAAATTCAAAAGACTGAATTTGTCATCTATGAAGAGGAAGGATTTTTATTTATTTGTTTCCAGAAGTGTATTCAGGTCCAAACGTTCTGACGGTTAGAACGACAAATAATATACAGTTTATGCACAAGTAATATATCAGCCCATATGTACATTATGGGGATGGTACATTACTTGGCATAAACTGTACTACATTATTTGTCATTCTGATCATCAGAACGTTCTGACCGTAACGTACCCGTTTGTTTCCAACTTTAATTCATTTGACTTTTTATGCTGTAATTTTTATGTATATTTTATTTTCTTAATTCGCCTATTCTTAATTTCAAAAATTGACAGGAGGAAGCATAATAACACTTTAACTACTTAGCTAGAGTGTTGCTATTGATTGAGCTACGATCTTTCATTAAATTAGTAGTATTAAATTTTAATTTTAATTTTAATTTTAATGTAATTAAATTGCTAGTAACAGTCACAGAAGTTCATTAATTTCTAATTAAAATTGGTGATTTGGAATAGAAAAGGAAAGGGCCACGTTGAGCGAAAATCTGCACGCGATACCTTTGTTCAAATGGCAATTAACTGTATTCAATTGGTATTCCAATGGAGTACAAAAGTGTGCAAATAATGAAAGAAACAATAATTATACTTATAAAATTACAAGATGAATGTTCATCTATTAGTTCTCATCCATGCGTTTATGTTATTAACTTGTGGTTATGCAATTGTTTTTATTTAAATTAGGACGACATTGAATTGAACCAATGTTTTCTTATTAATAAAAGGATGATGAAATACTCTCATGCATTTGTTAAGAGTAACACACGTTTTTGGTATACTAACTGTAAACCAAAACACTAATCATGCATTTGTTAACAGGAACACATGAATCATACATACTTCTATTTAATTGGGGTTTGTGATACAAAAATTTTCAGAAATATGAAATAAATTAGTTTAAGGTCAAATGAAATAAATTATGTGTCAAGAAGCATACTAGAATGTGAGTTTATAGTTTCTATAGTTAAAAGTTAATCAATTACGATCCCTGAGATAAATGCTGCATATAATTAATTTATGAGAATCTATTATAGTCAAATTTTGTTTTTCTATGGATTTGTTCATGTAAATAAAACAAATTTATCAAAATCTAAGTAAATATTACTGATAATATAGATTACAAAAACAATAACCACAATCTTCGCAATAAAAATTTAATCGTATAAAACATATTATCATGTTATGGTTTCAGGCAATCACAACAGCAAATTGTGACTGGCTAGACATACCACGTAACAATATATCCGAATTACTAAAAGTTTTAATTCACTTTTAAGGCTTGGAATGAATCGACGAGTTTTTTTTTCTTTAAAAAAGCATGCAATTTATTTGCATAGGACATATAAATGGATTAAGTTAAGACAAGAAAATGGATGAAAGTAATATGCCTAAGATTCCTGAACTGTGATACACTAAATGACAAGACATATCACATTGTATAACATGGTCGCTCGTGACTTGTTCTGTCCAAATACCAAACATAAAACCAACTCACATTTCACTACTTTTATACTGCCACATCAAAACCGTCATCGCTCGAGACAAACCGTTTTGGACCGGTTACTCCAAAGACTTACCAAAATCACCATTCATAAAAAGAAAAGGACATCAAAGCAATGAGATCTGCAGCTTCAGAAAGTACTGCCACTTTACACCTATTTTAATTGGGTGGTCCACTCCAACACCAATGGATCCAAACACATGTACCCATAATAATGTCTAAATTCTTGCACGAGAGGTGAGATCGCAATCCTGCTCTGGACTCATAATAACGACAGATCCAATCTTGAATTCAGTAAAAAATATGGACACTTGCAACACCAACAATGTGCCTGTGCAATCTTTGGACAGAGGGAAGAGGCATAATACCAAACTAGTGGAGATTCATCATTTATTTGAACCAGGGTTCAAAGATCAACTGATAGGTTCCATTCGTACAGCTCTGCATCCGGAACGGGTAAATCGAGAGTGAGGAGTCCTGAATTTTCATCGTAATCGAATTCCTGCTCCTTTAATTTATCCCGTGTGATCCTTTTCGGTCTAAGGGACGAATAAGCACCAAACGTGCCACATCCGCGGACTCTCAGCTCCACGTGCCCAGCTTTCTTGGACTCATAGTCGACTTGTTTTATTGCTCCGCCTGAATTGAACATTTTGACGAGACCTATTGGTGCGAATGCAGCACCATTTGCCAGTTGCCTCACAGCTGCAACTGTGAACACTTCGAACTCGCGAGGTTTTAGTTCAATTGGATGATATGTATTCATCCCAACATTAATGAGTTCTCCTGTAGGGAATTTTGCAAATGATTATTGGAACTTCCAGTAAGTCAGAATTCATGTAACAATAATTTTGAAACTAGTCAATTTATTTTCCTTGTTTCTTGGTTTATCCTTCGTCGTATGATAGCCTCCTCATACATCAATTAATGGTTAATTGTGTTTTAGGTGCACCAAACTAACAGCTTGAGTAGAATTTTTGGGACTGAGATGCATGATAACATTTCCATAGTCAACTTCAAACATGATTTGACTTCTGTTGATTTACCTATGAACTAACAAACAACAATGAACAAGGGATAATGATGTTTAGAGACTGGCTTGGATGTTTTACATTAGATAGTTGGACCTAACAGAGTACAATGAACAAGGAATACAACTGGCAACTTTGGTCCCACCTAAGTAAACCCAACAGGCCTACTTGGCCCAACTAAACTGACAGTCTTTTCTTGTCATATTTGCTTATTTTTACTACTATTTTGTTAGGTTCTTAGAGGTTGGGCCAAGCTCCAGAATTGCTGACACAGAAATTTTAGCTCAGCCGGAACCAGAATTTCCCTTGCCCTGACATCCTGATCTAGCCCTTTACCACCTTTGACAATTATCAAACTTTAGATGGATGTTACATGTTAATTTATATTATGGGATCATTGATCAAACTCTCTCATGTATTAGTGTATAAGGATCACTTTTTTTGGCTGAGATACGTACCATCTCTATGCGAATACATAATGCAATCTCCATTCCATCCACTCCAAGCAGTGTTGTGCAGGTATTCAACATCTGTTGGCTGGATGGTGCTAGAGATTGTTGGAGGCTGTTGATCATGGATCAAATTTTTTATACTAGAACCGCACCATGAAGCTCCTTGACAATTGAAAACCCCAAGTACTCCATTGACATCGTTCATGTTCCAGATTTTGAGAAGACTGCCACGAAGTCGATGATTTAATAAGTTAATCAATCTATTT
Source organism: Salvia hispanica (assembly GCF_023119035.1). Taxonomy (NCBI): domain Eukaryota; kingdom Viridiplantae; phylum Streptophyta; class Magnoliopsida; order Lamiales; family Lamiaceae; genus Salvia; species Salvia hispanica. The sequence goes on from NC_062968.1 coordinate 2,353,398, forward strand.
TGTAAATCAAGAGATCCATTGTATTTCAATCTAACAGCTATACCTTGTTCCATCTCTAGTAGGATCAGAAAACAAGCAGTCTCTTGTCGGTCTACCTGGAAGTTTGGCTCGCAAAGTGGAGCCATCAGGAAGTACAAGCTTCTTTAAAACATCAAAGTCATGGTTTCCAGGTTTATCACTGAAATGAAGATGCAATGAATACAAACAATAAAGGGGTGAAGTGTGAGTTCCAAAAGTACAAGAAGTATCATGAAAACAGCACCTGACATAGATAGTGCAGCCTCCTACAGCACGAGCAGCTCCATGGTATTCGGCCATGGGATGCAAGCTCTAAGATATAGAACATTTGAAGTGATTCAGTACTAGTGTACAATATCCCTGATGAACCTTGGCTGACTAAGTATTGTTGGTGAGTTGAAAAAATGAGTTCTAAAAAATGGTATGCTCACATGAAACATATCCCAATCAGGCTGCATAAACTCTCCGAGGAAGACACTGTTGTATGCAACTGATGCTATATGAATTGTGTGGGATGCTGGATCTCTTGGAAAGAAATCATCTGATGCTCTGACCGTGGCTGCTTTCTTGGAACTGCAGTAATAAGAGAGCTCAAATTTAATACTCATGAAGCTAATGAGGCACGTTTCTATGAATAGACAAATCCAAAGTCCGGTCCAAATGTAAGATTACGTACTTGTACAGCGCATCAGTGCTGTGGCTCATGCAGGAAATAATTCCATTATTCTTAAAGTTTTTAGACACAGATGCCTCCAATGCTTCATGGTAATTTCTTGCAATCCTAACTCTTCCTCCGTAACCAGCTCCAAGAGTCTCAAGTATACTTTGGTTATCTACCTTAACCCCATCAATGCCAATTGATGCAAGATAAGCATGCAGATCATTGTAGAAGGAAAAGATTTTGTCTGGGTTCACAACACCAACATTGTTCATCATGATGCTCTTCAATACGAAACAAATGCCATTGGACTTCACTCCAGGGGATGGAATAGCGGGTACAATCTTCGGGTCATATTGGGCCATTCCAGCAACTTCAGGGCTTACACCACCCCAATAACCTACTATCGCATGCCAGATGTAAACATACCTGGATAATTGGGAAATATGTATAATACTTCTCTCTTGGCCAGGAAAAAAAAAGAGATTAGAAATATGAACGTTCGTACTTGAGAGCGAATTGGCCTTTCATCTCAGCGATAAAATTGCTAAATCCAGTGCTTGTATCCATGGTATCATTCCCGCCTCCGTCCTTTTGGAATTTGTGGTTCTCTTTGATACTAATTAACCGATTTGAAAAACTGGGAGCCCAAAATTAAAATGCAATATTAGCTTCCTAGCAGTGATATTTCAGGGAGGCTGTCGCAAGCCTTTAGGTACATTTGCTTACTTGGCAGTGTCGTCAAATTTGGCTTCTGTACTAGTAGGGTCCATGCCAACTGATTGCCATCCATCATCGATGATGACAAACTTTGGTGGTGCTCCACCTGCAATCAAACTACAAATATAACACAGAAGTTATACCAAGTCTTTAACTGATTCAAAGATACTTAATATCTTCTAAGATGACCTTCTTACTCCTTCCTTAACTCCCTCAGCAGTGACATCAGTATAAAAAGCATCCCACGTGCACCATCCAAACCAGTTCAGTATATCAGGCATCTTAACAAGGAAGCAGAGCCAAAGTCATCAGAGAAGAACACACTCATATCAATCAAAGTAACAATTACAATATAAGAATTACCTCTTTCTCATTACGATGACGGAACGTCTGGAGATTGCTTTGCAAGGACCTGTTAAGCATTTCTATTTAAATAGAGAGGAAACTTGAATTCTGATAGCATAACACATACTGTGTTATGGAAAATCAAGAGAGTCATATCAACTAACTTCAAGTTTGGTGATTATTGTGCATATTTGCAAAAGAAAGTAATGCAATCTGGTCTTGGACAACAAAAAGCATCAATGACAGATTACCAAAGCATTTTCAGTTTGATGTAGGTTATACATTATAATGCAACAGCGTTTTATAAGAGAATGATCTACTAGCATTCCTATCCGAATCGCATAACAAAATACGCAAACGTGAGAATACACAATTTTACAGCATCAAGCATTCCTGGAAGAGGCTAAACTTGACATACTTGATTGAATCTTCAATTAAGCTATACGGATCGGTTCCAGCTGCCACATAAACCAAATGCCTCCCTTCAAATTCTTCCACAGAAGGATCGCCTGCAAACATCGCCAAATTCAAATCGCAACACTACCCGAATGCACTGAAAACAGCCATAAAAATGCATCAGATAACTAAATACCACTTTCCAAGCAGATTTCCAGCTCATCATGCGCATTTCCCTGAAGCACAGCCCTGAAATCCCCTTCGATAACCGGCAAGAAAACAGCGTAGTGAGCTGAATTCGGTACCTCCACCAGTAAAAACTGAGTTTCACACGGTACATCCTGGCCACGTGTCCCTATCCACTGAGTCATCCACCACAATTTGAATCGGTAGAGGCATAAAAATCTCAATCCTCTGCAAAATTGAGAATCATTAAGCACCAGTCAGTTCAATCATCAGACAAGCAAATAGCTGAGTCGGTTTTCACCTGATTTTTCCGACCGGAAAGACGACGCGGCTGCCGCGGTGGTCGGAGTTGACACCGATGAAACTACCGTGCTCAGTTCCGGCGGGAGTTAGAATGATATTTTCACGAACATCGCTGAGAATGCAGTTGGCGTTGACGCTCAGGTTTCCGTGAGCAAGAGATAAGGCTGGCATTTTAGCGGTGAAGCAGAGATTTTGATTTCTCAATCGGTAGGGGGGATTACGTAATGCGATAAACGGAGCCTATTTCTATGGCGCATATTGTTATGAATTTTGAGCTCAACTTTTAATTCTTTTTTGCTTGAGCTAATAGAAAATCGAATCAATTTGTGCTTTAAAAAAAAGCGTATCTTAAACCATCTCAACCGTACTCTAAAAATAAGTTTTGGCGTAGAAATTTTCTCCAATCATATTACCAAATTCAAATCTATTTATAGTGTTCTTTTGTGAAACAACACCAAATATGGTGTTACTGCAAATTTTTTGTTAAACAAAAACTCAAAAATGGTGTAAATTTTGAATTTGGTGTAAATGGTTAAAGTTAAACTACTTTTTGGTGTGACGTATACCCAAAAATGAGTTTTAGTTTGGTGTAAGACCATCTCCAACCGTACTCTATAAATGAGTTTTGGTGTAGAAATCTTCTCCAACCATACACCAAACTCAAACCCATTTTTGGTATTTTTTGTGAAACAACACCAAATATGGTGTTACTGCAAAAATTTTCTGAGACAAAAACCCAAAAATGGTGTAAATTTTGAATTTGGTGTAAATGATTGGAGTAAAATTACTTTTTGGTGTGACGTATACTCAAAAATGAGTTTGAGTTTGGTGTAAATTGTTGGAGATGGTCTAAACTCTAAATGGTTCATCTCCAACCGTACACCAAAACTCATTTTTGGTGTAGATAATTTTCTCCAACCATACATCAAATTCAAACCCATTTTTGGGTTTTTCAATGGAATAACACCAAATATGGTGTTTACTCTAAAATTTTGTTAGAGAAATACTCAAAAATGGTGTAAACTTAAAGATGGAGTAAAACTACTTTTTAGTGGGACATATACTCAAAAATGAGTTTGAGTTTGACGTAAACAATTGGAGTCATTAATTATGATCGGTTATTCACCAGTCAAACTGAAAAATCGAGAAAAAAAAAGACTTGGGAGTATGTAAGCTAATATTCTTATTTTCGATATGGGAATTAGTAGTATGAGATAAGTTAGAACAAAATGTTACTTTTCAATAGGGGTGTTTTCGGGTTTTGGGTATACCCGAGCGATACCCAACGATGGGTACCCAAAACCCAAAATTACGTTTTTCAGATTTTGGGTACCGAAATCCGTATTCGGTTACCTAATTAGTACCGATTAATGTCCATTTAAGGATTTGTGATAAATATGTTTATCTAGGATTTGACATTATTTATATTCTCTTATTAATTTGTTATCTCTTCAAGAGTACAATTATGCTTTCCCCATTTTATTTATATCATGTTATTTTTAATAAATAACTCTTATACTCATCGCAATATAATTTATTTAAGTAGAAAAACTTTGGAATATAATAATTTTGGGTTTACGGGTATCTGATTAGTCGGATTCGGGTACTAACATTGTATATTAAGGTACCTGAATTTACAGACGAGTTAGATATCGAGTATGATATTTTAGATATTTCGGGTTTGGATACCCTAATTCCTAAAAAAAAATTAAAGCAAATTAAAGTGAAAATACACAATTTTACAAACAAAGCTTTTACAATATACTTAATATAATAATACTATTATATAACAACTTTATAAAAAAAGGAGAAGGCGCACACAGCCGCCATTCTTCATCTATTTTTGTCCTAGCTTCCAAACATTCAATTTTAAGAGATTTTTGTCTTGAGTGGCACTGATTTAGTGTAGCAAGGGTATTCAAAATTTTTAAAAAAAATTGTAGTAGAAAAAACACAAAAATAACTCTAAGCATATGCATGGACATGAAAAAAAGTAGAGATGAGGAATGTGAACCATTTGGATTGTGATTTCGTAGTTGTCTTGATAGAAAAATCCCCATAGTAGCGCACCTTCAGTTCAAACTACACACAAAATAGAGGAGAAATATCAGTTAAAATAGACTCAAATAAAACGTTAATGCATCAAAGTAACATGAAGAACAGAGAAACTAAGCTACCCATCCTTCTTTGAGAGAGAGAATGAGAATGAGAGAAATTGTTTGGTTCAAATGCATTTGATGAAGGGATAGAGGGAGAGAGGTTTTAGGAGAGAAGTTCATCGCTGATCACTGCAGGGCTCAAGGATTCTTAGTTGCCTGATATGGATTGAGGGAGAGTGAGTTTAGCAAATAAATAGAATTTAGCAGTATAAATAGATAGTGGGAGGGCGAGTTTAGCACAAAAATAGAATCGTTGTTAGTCTTGATTGCGTGTGTTGATTACTCATTAGTAATTATTACTCCTGTCATCATTGTTTTTTCATTTCCTAGGATAATTAATTTTCAATTACTATCCTTTTATATATTAGTAAAGCAACTTATTATTTAATACATAATTACTTTCATCTTTTATTTAATTGGACCTAGGATTGAGCGAGTTTATTTTTCAAATAAATGTTACCAATCCGTTTAAAAGTAATCTTAGCTGCAGATAGCACAAATTTAATGCACAGATAATAGTAAAATATAAGAAATTGAAAAATAGTGAAACGACAGGGTTATTAGGAAGTCCGAGTTAGAGTAGCGGGACGTGTGGATCAAGAGGAAAGTTATCAACAAGGTGACCGAGGAAAGAACCGCCACCGTCTCATAACCAGAGAAGACCTTGAACGTGCTCTGATTCAGGAGGATCAGGACGCCTTTGTCGTTGTATTTGCCAGGGACGGTGAAAGTTGTCGTGATCGCCAACGTCGTGACCAAGATCGCCACCACCATGCACAATTTCAAAGCCTTCTTAATAGACTTCTCACCTTCTATCCTCAGGTCTCTCTGTGCTAGACTATGAATAGTTCCAAAGGCGTTTGCCCGTCATTGTTTTTCATGCATCGGAATGTGGGCCGTACAAACTTCTCCACCGCCTAAGAATTTCTCTTTTTCATGCTAGTCTAAACTTGTAAAAGCCAAAATTAATGGACAATGCTAATGAATGTTCTAAAACAATAAACACAAATCTCATACCATGAACCACCATACTTCCCATTACATCCGCAAAGGGGTCACGTAAAAGTTGTCGCCGACCCAATTTAGTGTAGACATTTTCCCCCCCCCCCCAAGTGCAACATATTGTTACCATCACGATCCACGTGTGCTGCTATCGTATCCTTACTCCTACCCAACTCATGCATCAAGGCAAACACATCATCACAACGATACAAAACAGCAACATGAAATATGCTATCTTCGTCCTCGTTTAACTTGTACAGTAGACTATGGTTGTTTCGGAGTAATTTCACCAAGAATTTCACCACAAGCCCAGTTTGGGAAGACCACCAAGCTACTTTGTGGTCGGGATATCCCGACGCACATAGATAAGTGGTGATGTGTAATTTTTTTGTCACATCAATTTTTTTATTGCCTATTTTTTGCGAGACATTTTAATTTCAAAAGCAAAACATTGGTACAAAATTATTATTTTCCTAATCGATGAGACACTTTTTAATAGACATCCCAAACAATATGATAAAATAGACCCCTTAATCTAAAATATAACTATGTACTATCTCAACAACTGACAGATCTTTGGAGTAATGGGGTAAGGTTGTACACCAATTTTTTTTTTCTTGTACAGTACTACTCCCTCCGTCCCGGCTATGATGACACATTTCTTAGTCGACACGGGATTTTAGGAGTTGTTGGTTAATGCGGTTAATTGGAAAGAGAAATAGCGTGTGCCGCGTGGAAGTATTAAATGGAGAGAGAAAGAGAGGTGAATATTTAATTGGAAAGAGAAAAAAGTAGTTGGGTGTATTAATTGAAGAGAGAAAGTTACCAAAAATAAAAATGTTTCATCTTGGTTGGGACAAACTAAAAAGGAAAGTGTGTCATCTTAAGTGGGACGACGGAAGTAGTATTTATAATATGGGTTATAGTATCCAATCAGGCGTCTCAAGATCTTAAAATAACTCTTATGCTTCATATAAGTTTTGGCATAGGTAGTAATTATTTTTGTCTTCACAATCTTAACTTGTGATAGTCACACCATGAAGTCTCTTATACAATTTGCCTTCAACTAACAAAATTTCTTTAGTCTTCCATGGTCAATTGTATAGAACTGATTGCAGGCTAGTTGTGTAGCTTATGTAGAACTTGCTCCTTGGTGTATAGTCTTTTTATGGTCAATTATATGAATTTTTTTCAATAAATTCAATCGAACACTCATTAAAGTTCACGATGTCATTCCATGGTCCATCCACATGTCGTGAAGTACCAACATTACCGACCTACGGATAATTCGGTAAGGGGATACACCATACACATTGCATATGTAAAAGCTCTTTTAAAACTGGTTGCAAACCCACGTTATTCAGTGTCGAATGGACCTGAACCTTCAACCTTGTTAGGGCGCTTGATATAATCCATGAACTCTTGTGTAGATCCAAGCAATGAAGATCTACCATGAGCCATCTCATCACTAATCATATAAGACACCGGAAGGATGCACTGAGGGCTTTTCGATAATAAGACTTCAATCTTCCTTTAAAAAACTATTTTAAAACTGGTTGCAAACTCATGCTCTTCAACGTCGAATGGATCCAAACCTTGAAATTTTGTTAGAGCGTTTGAACAAGTGGATATAATCCATGAACTTTTGTGTAGATCCAAGCAATGAAGATCTATCATGAGCCATTTCATCACCAAATATATACACCGGAAGAATGCACAGAGTTTTCACCGCTAGTAGTATAGTAATATTGTTTATGTTTCTTCTAAGTGTCTTCATGATCCCAAAGTGTATGCTGATTCTATTTCTTTTGTAATTTTTTCTTGAAGAAAGGATGCATGATCCCAAAGTGTAATTGCTGATTCAATTTCAAGTTCATCCCACGACGGGAAATCGTAGAGAGGCTGGAGGGAGAAGAGTACACCAACGTTGAGAAGTTGGAGTTTCACCTCCGCTACGAGGCGGAGGCGCCGCCAACTCTACCAGGAAAGCTATTTCACTGATTGCCGAGCGGGAGGTCCAAGGGCAGTGCAATTTGATGTGCGCACGCGTTGCGGCCAAGGCCAAGAAAGCCTTGACCGACTTACGCGCGTGTGCCGACGGCGAGGAGGGCATCCTCCCCCACGCTAGCCGGCTCCACGACGGCTTTGAAGATCTCAAGTCAAAATGCGCCGACGCTGTGGGGGAAGTTAAGAGAGAGCGAGAAGAGATTCGTAAATTTAGATGGAACTACAACTTATATGCCACCACGATATTTTGTGTTGTGTTCCAAGTTCTTCAACGTCGAATGAACCTAAGCCTTTAACCTTGTTAGGGCGCTTGAACATATGGATATAATCCATGAACTCATGTGTAGATCAAAACATTGAAGATCCATAACAAGCCATCTTATCACCAAACATATAAGACACCGGAAGGATGCACAGATTTTCACCGGAAGGATGCATTGAGGCTTTTCGATAACAAGACACCAATCCGCCTTCGTAAAAAATGGATCGTGAGCTAAATTTGGATATCTAAGCAGTAACCAGCTTTTTATTTTGAAAGTAGTGATTCAAAATCCCAAGTCCAGTAGTGGAAGTGTTGGTGTGTTTCTTCTTTATCACCGGACAAAAGCTCTGCCCTTTACGTTTTATGTTTTATAGGGAAGAAGACGATGACCGGAGAAAAAGCAGCGCCCCTAAAATCAGACGAAGTAGAGGGAGATATTGGGGAGTGTACCTGCAGGTCATCTCAGCCTACTTGATAAGTCTAGTTGTGGTCAAAAATCAAGTTTATGGTGGGGCCAGCTCGATTGACATATGAGTGATTATTCAACCATATGAACTTCAAATTACCTCTAATCAGACAACATGTTACCTCCTCGCTAAACTGTCTATTATTGTAATCTTTTGTTAAAATATTTGGACAAAATGGGTTAGAGATATATATATGCGTTTTCATAGCAAACTAGTCATATACATGACTTGTGATAATCTTCCTAGCAAATGCTCAATATAATATTAAATAGAATTATAGTTTGATAAGTAAGATTACATCGCCTTCAATCGTTTACGATACATTTTATTTCCAAAAATGATACGATAAGTGATTGCTTAATGGTTATTATCTAGATGATACTTCCTCCGTCTCACAATAATATGCACTCTTTTCCTTTTAGTCTGTCTTATAAGAAAATGCATTTCTAATTTTGAAAAGTTTTTTCTCTCTAATGAGGTGGGAACCGTTCTCCACTAACAATACTTTAATTAATTTTTCTCTCCACTTTTCTCTAACTTTACCAATTTTACATTAAACTTGTGCCGAAACCAAAGTACATATTCTTTAGGGACAGAGAGAGTAGGATATTTTTCTAATAAACGCTCCAAATGATGGAAAAAATTTAATTGGGATATTAATTTAGAAAAAGAAAATATTATCTTTGAGTTTAATTGAAATTATTTTTTAATGAATTTTGTATTTTATATTTCTATCATATGGAGTATATTTTCAGCTTTCAGTAATGTCCTATAATTTTAGAATTTTAGTTATGCAACCTTCAACAAATTAATTTTTAAAATTTCATACTTAAAAAATGCTTCAGTTACATGGGATTGGAGGAAGTATTAAGTTTTGGACGAATTGCAAACACTCTGTAGTTTGGTCAATTCTGTTGGAATGGAGATGTAAGGGAAATTTTTGTGTCAATATGCATAAAAGTGATCATCTTAGCTAAATTCAGGCCCAAACTTGTTTAATTTGAAGCCCAGCCCAGATTTCAAGCTCTTACTTATATTGACAGTTTGACACTTCATTTTGGGGAATTTCATAATCAGCCTTCTCAATATTACAAATATGTCCTATGTTTCATGAAATCTCATTTAATATTTTTCCATTATTGTTTTGTCCTGTAAGTACTACTATCATAATTCATAGGTTACATGAATTGATGGTTTGTTTCAACCACCTTATCAAAACTTCAACAATATTAACAATTGATATTGATGTTGGTTAGGTCATGACAAATCTTATTAACCTAAGCCCAGTATATATATTGAATGATATATAAGTCAAAATTGACCACAGCATTTGGGACTAATTAAGACATGGGCTGGGTACCAAATCATAGAAGATCTCACTGATCATTGAAAAATGAATTATAGTAGTATATGTCGTAAAAGAAAAACATAAAAGCAACAAAAGAATTCTAAATTCATCCACCACATACAAATTATTGAACATTTGAACCTACATAAATAGTCATGCTATAATGCTTGTTTATGGGCCACATCGTCGTCGGAGCTCCACCATACAATTTCTACCTTCTCACGCTACCAACGATCTATTTCACTGTGTTCTGATCCTAAGCTAGATCCGAAATTGATTATCCTTATCCACATCATCGTCATCATTGCGTGGATATCCTAGAAAACATAGACAAGAAGTCACATGACATTATTGCATAGGTTAATCTCAGAACAACACGGTGTAAATATAGCTTTTGTTTACATTTTTGTTTTTTTCTCTATTTTGTTTATTTTCTTATCCTGAAGGACTGTGGGGCTTCATTTTAATTAATTTTAGGGATTATGAAAAAAGGAAAGTGGGGCTAAAAATAAAATTGTACCGGGCTTGACCCAACCCAATTTGGTAAGATTTTACCGAACCTTATCCACATTTCGACCAAAATATAAGTACTGTATTTAGTACATTCTTTTACAGTACAAACTCTTGCTTATTAAAACCTTTTTCTTTGGTTGGATCACATTTTAAGATTCATGTTTCTTATAATCCAATTATTTGGTTTCATTTTATTTAATTAGTCACTTCAATACTTTTGCATTATTTACTAGTAGTATTAATCAAATAACACACATATGTAAGAAATGTTTTACTTAATTTGTGTTATAACATATTTACACATTATTAAGTATTCTATCCTAAATAAGTATACATAGAAACTTTACAAAAGAACACAAAACAAAAATGAAAAGTTAAATACCCAATTAATTATTTACAAATGCATAATCTTTCAATCTGAATGTTTTGCCTCTAAATACAGTAAAGAGCTTGTGACTTTATGTTGTTTCGAAGGGAAATAGGTCAGTACATTAAACAATAGTATTGTGGAGTTTATTTAGTATGTAACTCTGTTTTTGACTTCAAACCAATTAACATTATATTAACCTCACGTAGCACGGTAGCAGTCATTTAATTAAACTAATTTGATCTTTTGGTTACTACAAATAGCAGTAAGCCACGTTGCAAGGTTCACAGTCAAGTTGATAAATAAAATATATATGCTTCGAAAAAGCAAAAATTAAAATACTTTAACTTAGTGTGACAGTAATCTTAGATCCACATATTTATTTATCCATTTGATATCATCAGGGACGTAGGGGAAGGGGTATTTGGGGTAAAAAAATAGACATATTGTGGTAATTTTATACCAAATTGATATTTTTAAAAAAATTAAAAAATTATATATTAACTATTACTAATAATTTGATTTAAAAAATTATATATTTTCGCAAATAGAAACATATAAATATCAAATTTTACGATCATCATTGAATTAGATAATTTTATTTTAGTTTGATCTATGCTTCAATTTATAAAAGTTATTGAAGTGCATATAATTTTTCAAGAATATGTGAAATATTAAGGTATATGCACAATAATTGTAAAATATCAATAGCTTCGCATAATTTTATTGTACCCCTTTTTTTATGGGTCATTTTATATATAAAAAAGTCTCACGTTATGAATTAAGATTGCATAAAGGTTTTATAAATAAACGTCTAATTAAATTTATTTCAAAGTTCTTCTTATGCTTCCCAACAGTATCAGTTGCACACCCACTAAAATGGTTCGTGGATGTGATGTATTGTGTGAATACATGCGTGATGAGAAAGAAATTAAAACAAGATTAGTTTGTCGAAAAATATGTGATTCACGAGACAAGTAAAATAAGCATGTCGGCAATCACAGTCGGTTATAATAATATAGTAATAAATATATTATTATTAGTATTAGTATTATTATTATAATGGTGGAAAACATTTGCAATATCCTACCATTTTAGCGTTTTAATGGAAATTGATTGATAAACTTGTTAGGACTTTGGTTATATAGTTTGATCGAGGGGAATTTGGTATGAATTTAGAGTACTCGGATTAAGTTCAAAATACATTGTAAAACATTTGTGTATTTTGTTAGCTATTACGTAAATGTATCTGAGATGACTTTAAATTATATTTTAACCAACTTAGGGTCTTAGGGAAGTGAATCAAGGTCATGATGTTTTGGTCGGTGAATTGAAATACTATTTAATGTTTGATAGTTAAATAATACTAGCAGTAATAGTATAATAGTAGTACATTTATTAATGACGGATGAAAATCTCATTTATCTATAATTATGTACATTTATTAATGACGGATTAAAATCTCATTTATCTATAATTATTTTTGTTACGATGTACTCTCTTGGTCCCGCTTTAGTATTTCCATTGAATTTTCTGCTCTCTTTTTATAAAAATGATAAAAAATAGTTAAAGATGAGAAATGGTAAATTAAGAGAGAGAATAATATAGAGAAGAGTCTTATTTACATTATTGTCTCTCTTACTTTACCACTTCTCCACTTTAACTATTTTTTATCATTTTAACAAAAAAAAAGGACAGAAAAATCAATGGGTCAAGTAAAGCAGGACATGGGGAGTACTATACAAGTTGTATGAATGAATCGAGATCATTAGATAAAGTAGCTAGCTAGATCCGAAGATTTGGGATGTAGAGTTATGTCAATGGCCTAGGAAGTCAAAGCCAAATTATACTACAACCTCACCTTATTGGATAGCATCGAAACTTTATGTTGAATATTAAATTCAAGTATTTCTTAGAAGAAATTTTATAAATAAAGCCCCAATAGTATTCTCTATTATTAGGACTAAACAAGTTGATTCTTACTGCGGCTAATACGACAACAATTGTTATTAATGATGTTTATTTCAATTTTCTAATAGTTGGTGTTGACTTTTCCCCGACAGATAATAATAAGTTGCGGATTTTGGCCGAAATATATGTACAAGAATTTAATAGTCAAATGTCCTTACCGAATACGCAAGGAGTAGAGCTTATATTTATGGCTAATTAGTTATTAGGTTAAGAAACACGTCAAAATAATTGTGAGTGTGAATATGGATTTAAATCCTTAAGTATTAGAAATTTAAAACGTATAATCACCTCGATGTAGGCTACAATTTGAAATAAACAGAGAATATTATGTTAGTTCATGTGACATTCATCAACACGCACACAAATAAATGTTCTTAACTATAGATGGAATTACATGCCAATAAATGTACTCTATTCAAACTTTAATTATTATTATCAAATAGTAGTAGTAATATAGATTTTGTTGTATATGTTGCTCCATCAAATCAAATACATTCTTCATATACTATATACTCCATATAAGAAGGGCATATAAGGTCATGTTGAAAACAAAATATCCCCCTTAAATGCAAAACACAGAAAATAGTTCTTTATCAGAAACATCTATCATTTTTTTTGTTTTTGTTTATCTTAGAAAATTCAGATCTTTTAATTGAATTATATAACAAAATTAAAAATAAGACTATTTTTTGCAAACGTGTATTGTATTTATCCTTTATAAGAAATGCATTTACTGTAAATATTTTAATAAAGACTGAAATGGCTGTCACATTCTCATGATAAGGTTGTGTTCTCATAAAAATTTGCTTTTACTTATATTTTATACAAATCTAGCTGCACTTAAATTATATTCCATCCGTTCTATAACAGTAGAGTCATTTTATTTTCTGCACTCGTTTCTATAAAATAATAATAAATAGATAAAGTGGAGAAATAGTAAAATAATAAAAATAATAATAAATATAAGAGTTTTCTCTATATTATTTTTTTTAACTATTTTTTTTTTAAAATAAGTGCAGAAAATAAAATGACTCTACTTGGAACGAAGAGGTAAGTAATTCACTATGAAGTACTAATAAAATAGTATGGGTATTTTATTGCTAACTCTTTGATTACTTAATTAGGTAATTTTCCAATATACACTGCTTGTATCGAAGAGCATGCGAGACTAATCAATATGGATGGATCACTTTTAATAAATCATGTATCTAAGTTAACTTTCACCTGAAACCCTGGTTATAAATTTAATGTTATATGATTGAAATAAAATACAAGTTTACACGATAACACAAAAGAAGCAATTAAATATTCTAGAACATAGTGTATAGGAGTACATCAGATTGCATTTATATAATTTAATGGAGTATATAAAAAATAGTAGTAGTGGCGAAGATATAGCTTTCACATCGTTATCAAACCATCACCATATACTAATCCTTGTTTTAAACCCATTAGTGAAAATTTTAAATTAATCGTATACTTATTATAGTGACATCATAACCTATGAAATCTGTTGTTGGCTTGATTAATCAAACCATAGTTATAATTATGAAATTTTATCCGTAACACACTTTGACAGCCTAATTATATATCAATCTCATCACACAATGGAAAGTGGAATAGGTCCAACCACTTGAGCGAATGGTACAACTGCAGAGGGTCAATAATGAAAAGAAAAGAAAATGGAACAATCAATACGTTAGCTAAAAATGTGTGGCTATTTCGAGTGTGAGAGTGAAAGGCTTCTAGTAGCTTTGGCACGTGCCAAGAAATTTTATTTTATTTTGAATTATGAAATGTTACAAGTGGAATATTTGATCTTTATCTCATTCGATTGGATAGAAGCTTTGGAAGGCTGAATATGAAATGTCACTACGAGTCATTTGAAAACGATTTGTGATCTATCTCTTCTTATAATCGGAATGGTCAAATTTAATAATTCAATTAAAAAAAAATTGTAATTAAATTTTCTTGCATCATGTTCATAGACTCAAATTTTAAATCATTCAGCCATCGAATATTTTCTTAAAATACCAAATTTATTGAAAATTGGAACGTACTAATGGGGGAAATTAATAAAAAATATATATATAGAAAAATGAGTGGCGTAGAATTATAAATTTTTTTATTAAGAAAACGCATAGATATTGGGAGAAATGGTTTTCCGGAAAAATAAGTAGTAATAATTTAAAAAGGATCGATATAATCCAATATGTTTGGGACATAAAATAAATAAGTAGAAAAACTCGAAATATTAAACAAACTAGGTACCAAAATCTCACTTTTTTATTTTGATTTTTAAAAATTAAGTATCAACCAAATAACCACATAGATTTTTTTTAATCTTGCTTGCTTATCGCGGTTTTAACATTATAGAAAGACTACCAACGATCTCGAACTTAATTTGTATTCATGTAAAGGTGAAGGATGAGAGTAATCAGTTCCACTTCACATGTGCGAAAGAAAAAAAAATATATTTAATAAAATTTACAAGACTAAGAATTTCTTTTTAGATTTACACATACACCACGACGATTTATATCCCAACTTCTTAGCTGGAGCTTAAGCATCTTACCAATTGAGTTGTGTTTGGTCGCTTAACAAGGATGGTAATTAAATTTAATAGATTATATCAACCTTATGGTAATTAAATTTAGTAGATTCCATCAACCTTAAGTACACCTTGACAAAAAAAATATAGGATTATTTTACGAACTAAATTTGTAAGACAATCTAGAAGCGAACTTTTATTAAGTGATATAATTACTATAACTTTGTTCATATTTGTTTATGTTGAGATAAAATTTTAATTGTTATATGATCAGAGATATTTTGATGCGAGGGCAATCATAGAGATTTTTTTGCCAAAAGTGTGTCTTAGTTCATAATCCAAATCCGAACACTTGCACAATTGCGCGCTACTTTAGGAAACAAATGCTAGTGATTGGCCCTACTATTTCATCAGCATGTACATTGTGGATGGATGCATATAATTTAATATATACTCAATCATTATTGCCTTTGCATATTGCAAATTGCAAATTGCAGACTATATCTAGTGGGTTTACATAGTACTCCATCGTCCCGGCTCACGTGATTTATTTCTTTTTTATCGTTATTTTGCTAAGACGATAATAAATAGATAGTTAAAGTAAAGAGAAAGTAAAAATAAGAAAGAGAATAATATAGAAGAGAGTCGTATCTACATTATTCTCTTACTCGCTTACTTTAGTTTTCCTCACTTTAACTATTGATTATCATTTTCCCAAATACGTGTCGAAAACCAGTCAATCACTTGAGATGAGGTAGAGGGAGTATTATTTTCTATTTATCTATTTCATTTAGTTTGAGTTATGCAATTGCAAATATAAAATAGAGTATCAAAAACTAAGTTGGTGTATGTATGGTATCCATTTTGGAAATTTCACTTTGATAAATTAAAACTAGCTTTAGTAGTGGATTTTTGTGACAACGGATCTATACTATTGGAGAATTTAAATGAATTTTGTTTGTCTATATATGATCTGCGTTTCCAACAAATAATTGATTATATTCTATTTCTAACTTATGAGGAGGCTGTTTAGTAGAGTCGATTATACTTATTAAATAAAATTTGATTAGTATAAAAGTGGTGGGGGCTTTTGTTGTTTAAATAATAACATTCGTATAGTGAGAGTGTCCTATAAACAAAAGAGTATATAAATATTGAAGATATATCATACCATCAATTAATCATTGTAAGCACACAACTTAAGAACAAATTATATAATTAATTGCTATAAGTTGACTCTTAATTAGTTATTCGTGATATCGAGTTCGGTTACTCTTGGAGACTTTGTGGCTATGTAAATAAAACCACTCATGTATTTTGTACTAATAATAATCAGACCCTTATTTATGAGGTTTCTGTTAATTATAAATATTAACCTATTTTATTACAAGTTGTTCCAAATTTTGCCTGTTATTTGTGAATGCTTATGAGTCACGAGGAAATCAATTTAAATAAGTTAACTTCCTAGTCAATCAAACTAATGATTCGTGAAGATCTTGGTAAAATAAGAGGCTAATTATTTTTTATTGTCGTCTATTAAGACTAATGGATATGAACAATGGAGCACTTGACTGAAACAGATAGTGGACTTACGTGGATGGATAAAAATTAATTTGTTACGTTATGACTCAAGATTGGTTTGAAGGTAATTTTCATATAAAAACAGTTATGATTTGAGTCGAGAAATAGTATTAGTACTTTTTTTTAAAAAAAATATTTAGAAAAGTTGGAAGTCTGATGCACATTCTCTATATCTTAATGTGCGATGAGTCAGTCGCCATTTTCAAATAAATTATTTTTAAATTTTGGATTTAGAAAGTGTGAAATAGTAATTATCTATCGATATATATTAATAATATAAATAGGACTTTTGGCTTTTTAAACCAAAATCTTTCGTCGAATTCCGATTTTCCCATAAACTATGAGATTTGTTTTTAAAACCACGAACTTCCATTTCGTTAGGATTTTCCCCTGACGGGTTAAAGACGAAACCCGGGTTGTCTACATGTCAATTTTAAGCCTATTTGTCACTAAATTGATTACTTGGATCCTATTTGACACAATAATACATACAGTCACAATTATTACATAACAAATGACAACTTTTGAATAAACAAAACACAACTTTAACATTTTGAATTATGCTATTTGGGTCAGAAATGTGCTATTCGGGTCGGGTTGGGAAAATCCTAACGAAATGATAGTTCGTGGTTTTAAAAACAAATTTCATAGTTTATGGGAAAAACCGGAATTCCGGCAAAGGTTTTGGTTTAAAAAGCCAAAAATCCATATAAATATTGTCATAAAAGTGAGATCAATTTTTGGCCCCTCCATGCATCCTTACAATAATATTTTAATCTTATACTACCTCCTATACATCGGAATTCATCATCTTTACTCGTCACAAGTAAATTGTTAATATGATGCTTTTTATAGCCTTCTAATTAAAATGACAAGGGTAAAACATTAGTGACTCTGAGTTCAAATATCATGAGTAAATTTCAGTTTCATTTCATCTGAATATTTGTCGAGTTTATGCTAGATTATTTGATAAATAAAAAAACTTCAATATAAATTAAGTACGACGAGCAAGTATCCAAAAAACATTTGAATTTTTGTCTAGTCTATGCAAGGTTATTTGATAAGCAAGTATTTCAAAAACATTTGAATACTTGTATAGTCTATGCAAGGTTATTTGGTAAATAAAATACTTTAATCATAGAATAGAACGATGAGCAAGTATTCCAAAAATATTTTAGCAGAAAAATTCTTAATCCAAAATAGTCCAAAGTAGCACGCATGTCAACTGTCAGCACACGTACCTACAAGTGAAACACACAAAACACGTAACAAATCTGCAGAGCAAACAAGATCAAGGATCAAAAGCATAAACAACAAACCAAAGACGAGAAAAATGTCACATTATATCATCATTACTGATCTTTGATTGAAACTTTGATCATTTGCTTATTATTCACCGTCTTCTAACCTTAATCATCTCCGATTACATTTGCCTCGATAGAGAGGGAAGCTATAAACACCATTATTTGATCCACGAATCAAGTCTCCAAAATATTACTAACATTTTTTCAACCTCTCAATTTGGATCTATCTTCTGAAAGACAACGTTGTTCTGAAACCACCAAATAAACCATGCATAAACAAAGAAGAGCGAGTTCCACAGTCTTTTTTTTTTTTATCAAGTTTGAAGAAAGACGTGATCAGACTCTTGAGCAAGCAAAATGATTAGATTCTAACATTTGCAACAAAAATACTAAAGGAATACTTGCATATGATTAAGACTTTATGATTCCTCTTTGCAAAAGACACATAAAAATCTTTGAAAACAACTTGTTCTTCGTGTCATGCTTTCCTTGAAGGATAAACAACATTAGGAGTTGCACACATGGTGGGACAATTTTTCGCTACACTAGTCTTTCATAATTATTGTACAAATCTATTTCTATTACATTCAAGACATATCCATTTCGCATCTCAAAAGATATTTTCCTCATTCATTTGCAATTATAATATGTAATGTATTACTTTGATAACTAATTGATTACAGAGGAAGGTGAGAGTTAAGTGAGATCATCATCATAATATATCAATTTTTTATCTGTATTTTGATATTCGTGACATAACCGTGTATATATGACTTGTGTTTTTAACCATCTATATCAATATATGTGTGTATTTATCTAGACAAATAAAAGGAATATAACCACTATTACTAGACTTTGAAGCGAAGATCAATAATTCAGATCCTTAGTGAAGATAGATGTAAAGGTAAAAGGAGAATCAACACACAACAATTATTCTACAATTGTTAAGAGAGAAAGCAATTGATGAAAAAATAAATTATAAGGAAATTAAAAAGCTTAAATACTGACGCAAATGGAAGTAGAGTTGGGTTCTCTGACAACTCAACATCAATACGACCCAATTTTTCATCCTTATCCTATTATCCACATAGAATTTTCAATAAATTGATTGAGCTCTACGTCCAACGTCAATAACTGTCTCATTTTATCATTTTCATTCCTCCACCAATAAATATTTTATTTATATTTCATTATTTTTAGTAATGGATCTGACAGTCCACTAACTTTATTTCACTCACATTTTATTATACACTAATAATATTAAAAGTAGGACTCACCTTCCACGAACCATTTTCACTTACTTTTTACTCCTTCCGTCCCAAGGAAGATGACCCCTTTCTTGGGCGGCACGGGATTTTATGCAACTTTATTTTGTGTGTTAAGTGGAGAGAGTAAAGTAAGAGAGAGGGAATAAAGTAGAGATAAAAGGATTTCCATTTTAATTAATGAGTCATCTTGATTGGGACAAACCAAAAAGGAAAGTGGGTCATCTTCAATGGGACGGAGGGAGTACTTATATTTCTTAAAACCTATGTCCGGTTAAATTGTCCTTATATTAGTAGAGAGAGGGAATACAAACAATGTACTTCCTTCACTCTATTAGTGTTGATTACTCATCCATCCATGAAATATTATCCACTTTTCACTACAAAAAATTTAGTAGTACTCCATCTCTTATGAACACAAAGTTTGAGGCGCAATTACTAGCGTTAAGAAATTTTTTAAAATAACCATAATTTAGGATACAAAAGAAAGTGGCCCTAGTTGAGGGCAAATTATCTTAATCTTTTGCTTTTTAAGACACATTTATTTGTTTCCCTTAACTTTAGTTGAGACACAAACAATAAGGACACTTTATGAAGCATATGAGGTATTATTAGACACACAAATTAGCATCCTTAATAGCATTAAAAAGTGTCTTTATCTGATTTTTTTGTTGTAGTGTTTGCCATTTCAGTCCATCCGTTAAATGTTGTTCATTTTGCTTCTTCTTTTTTCATTTTTGATAAATGAGGCTCACTTTTCACTAACTCATTACATTCACGTTCTATTACAAAACTAATTTATAAATGTGGAACTCATATTCCACAAACTTTTCCATCCTCTTTTCTTCATATTTGTTCAAAAACCATGCCGAGTCAAATGTGGACAACATTTCACGAATGGAGGGAAGTATTATTTTCTACAAAAAATATTTAATTGTGATCTGAATATCAACGTAGCAGCTGGAAGTACACGTCGATTGAGTAATTGATATGTAAACAACGTGTAATGTAGATGATCGATGTACATAATTTTTGTTGTCATGTCGACATTCTGAATACTTTTACACCGATATTTTATTCTAAAAAATTAAACAACGAGAACTAAACGACAATTGCACATTTTCATATAAATGCCTCAGAGATAGAATAAAATCAACAATTTACGCAAGAGTGAACTACAAAAATGGTCCCTGGACTATAGGATTATCTCATAAATGGTCTCTGGACTTTAAAAATATCAGCAGTAGTCCCTGGACTAAGGGTTAATATCATAAACGGTCCTTTTGCACTGTTTCGAGATGAAAATGCCCTTTTGAGGGGTTTTGGGTAGTTTGGGCAATTTGATCTTTTTACACTTTTAACATTTTAAATCTGATATTATTTTAGTTATATACTAAATCTGATATTATTTCAAAATTATCATTCTTCTTTTGTCATCCTTCACTTTGTTTCTTTATTTCAATATTAGATTTAATTTATTAAATTAAATTTTAAATTTTGATTTATAAATATCAATAAAATTTTTAATTAAAACTATTAATTTGTGGACACTATAAATATTGATTAAAACTATTAATTTTTGTTATTTAATATAATATTCAGCTGAATTGAAGAAGTATAGAAAAATAATTAATCATGATGGAAAAATAAGAGTTATTCTATTTAGCCTTCTTCGATTGTTATAATTGCTTGTGATTAAATATTATGAAGTTGACTAAAAATTTTATATAGGAGTATTTTTGTTGAAATTTTATAGTCATTTTGATTGTTTTCAAATTAATAAACGAAAATTATATTAGTCTTACATTAGATGCATATTTATTTCATAATAAATCGTGTTATATGATCTATTTATGATTAAAACTATTAAATATTGATTAAAACTAAGGCGTTGTCATATCTTATTGATTAAATATTAGACACTATCAAATATTGATTATGACTATTAATTTTTGTTATTTAATAATTTTTATAATTAAAAAGATTTATTGATATTTAAAATTTAATTTTGTAAAATTAAATCTAATATTGAAATAAAGAAACAAAGTGAAGGATGACAAAAGGGAAGAAGAATGATAATTTTGAAATAATATCAGATTTAGTACATAACTGAAATAATATCAGATTTAAAATGTTAAAAGTGTAAAAAGATCAAATTGTCCAAACCTCCCAAATCCCTCAAAAGGCATTTTCGTCTCGAAATAGTGCAAAAGGGCCGTTTTTGATATTATCCCTTAGTCTAGGGACTACTGGTGATATTTTTAAAGTTCATGGACCATTTATGAGAAAACCCAATAATTTTTTTTCCCACTCAAAATATCTAGTTTTTATATTTAAAAATAAATTTGTATATTCTCTCTCCTCACGAAAACAATTTTTAGAATATGAGTATAATTTTGCTTCAATATTTAAATCAATTTATTATAGAAGACAAAATAAATAGAATGTGGAGTCGACGCTATTGAGCTGTAGAGAGGCAATACAGTGTGCCAAGTCAGCACACAGTAAATCATCAGAAACACACAGCTTTTCCCCCTCTCACGGGTGGGGCCCACGCGCCCTCTTGACTTCCATTTAAACCCTTTCTTCTCCACACATTTCCAATTGTATATTCACTTCTCTTTCTCTCCTCTCCAAACCAAAAAAATCTCCGTTTCCCCTTCCGATTTTTCGATGCTACAGAGCCCCACGCTCGCCTCCACATCGCCGGCTCCCCTCCAGCAATTCCGCAGCCGCAATATGTCCGTCCGAGCCGAGGCGGCGCAGCTGGCCGTGGCGGCGGCGCCGGACCGCCGCAGCCTCTACGAGGTCCTCCGCGTGAGGCGGAACGCGTCGCAGGTGGAGATCAAGACGGCGTACCGCACGCTGGCGAAGCTGCACCACCCGGACGCGAGAGCGCGGTTCATGGACTCCTCGATCGCAACGTCCGCGGACGGCGGAGACTTCATCGAGATCCACAACGCCTACGCCACGCTCTCGGATCCGAACGCCAGGGCGGAGTACGATCTCAATTTGACCGTCGATTCGCGCGGGCGGTGGAATCCCGGCGGCTACCGGAGCCCTGGCAGGGGGAGATTTTACCAGACGCGTCGCTGGGAGACGGACCAGTGCTGGTGATGCCGCGTCAATCGCGATCCAGGAACATTGACAAGTCGTATGTATATGCTTTTGCGATCCTTTTGATTTTTCCGATTTTTAGAAGGGGAAATTATTAGAATACGGTTTTTCTTTGCTTTTTTTTTCTTTTTGTTTGGAATTCTGAATGTAATTCCCCGGTGTAGAAAAGTATAATATTAATGAAGACTGATTATTGAGAAAGAATTTGTTGTGATTGCACCTAAATTTAATCTCATTGGCTACCTTTGAAGATCTATTCTCAGAAACAGAAAATGCTGTACGCGACTGCGACGCGGAAATAAAATACTAGTAAGAATTAATAGAGAGAAACTATCTCCCCACCCCAAAAGCAAAGAGGAAGAAGGTTTCAGCCTTCCTTTCCAGTTTTCTGGTAGCTGTGCTTTTATCTCTTTACACAACACTCATTAGTTGTTTGTGGAGAATCTGATTTTGTTGATTACTGCTACTCCCTACGTCCACTACGTCCACGATTAAGAGTCTCATTTCTAAATGACACGGGTTTTATGAAATGTTAAGAAAAGTGGGTGGAAGAAAGTTAGTGGAATAGAGGTCCCACTTGTATATATTAGTTTTAAATGATATGAGAGTGAAATGAGTTAGTGGAATGTGTGGTCTCTTTACCATTTATGGTAATCATGAACCGAGACTCTTATTTGTGGATGGACCAAAATGGAAAAACGGGACTCTTATTCGTGGACGGACGGAGTATTAGCTAAGAACTAAATTTATATTGGCAACTTATCAAATACTCAGTCGTCCAAGTTAATTGAGTCGTACTCTATTCAATTTTGGATGGTTCCAAATTACTTGAGTCATTTTTTTATTTTCTATTTTGGCTACATTAATGTCTTACAATTTTCAAAATCATAAGGCAAATTTTTTCAATTATTTCATCCTCTCTTTTCCAACGATTACTATTGATGTGGCAACTTATTTCATAACACGTGAATAGAACAGCGTTAGGCAAAACGACATCGTCTAAGCAGAAAATGGAAGGGGAGAACATGATTTAATGTGGGGACAAATATTGAATTGCGTAAAACGGTTAGTTTATGATGAATTTAACGTATTGTATGAAAATGTATTCATTTATAAAAGAGCAAAAAGGGTTTAGAAAGAGAATAAATTGCTACATATGAAAATGCATTCATTGAACACCCAATTTCTCATAGTAGGGTATATTTCACTCCAAATCACTAGATTTGGCATGTGGAAAAACATGAATGAGTAACTAAAGTTTAGGCAAAGTAGGGCCACAGCGCACTCACTGCAACAGCATATCCCTTAATTGCATATATATATTTCAAATGAAACTGGGAAAATCAATATGACAAACAAATGGAAGAGAGTCAAATCCAGACACAGAATTGTAACTGGACAGACAGTGTACCACAGTACAAAATTGCATATGGAAAACTCACTAAAACTGCATAGTTAAAATTCACACAAACTGCTGCTAACAATGGTCCTATCATTCGGGGAAAAGGCAAAAGATTTAAGCACCCAAATCCGAATGGCTCCAGCAAACCACATCAATCATTTAGAGCTCATGAGCATGGAGTTGATGACATGCATGATCAAGCGGATGTTGGCAAGTTCAGCACCGCCCAACGTTGGAAGGTTGCGCTGGTGGTTTAGTATTTGATATACTTGCTCAAAGATTGGGCGTACATGTACTGCGATCATCGGGTCAGTTGGATTTATTGCAGTCATAACCTCCCGCATCCACGTTAACTTACGAGGTGTCTCATTGCTTATATCACAAGCCAATTGCTGTAGAAGGGAGAGAAGTACACCTTGGCTCAAAGGAAGGGGATTCACCGAACAAATTCCGGGTAAGTCGACCTGGGCCAAACCATACAAATTCATTACACTAAAAACATAGTCACGTTAGAAAACTGTCTGCTGTTTAATGCAGATAAATAGAATATAGTGCAGGCCCAAGCTAAGTTGAGCAAGTTTTGATTAGGTATGAAGAGTATAGTGAGTGTGGGGTCATATTAGACATACACAACAAATTTCATTAGATCCACAATTTTATCAAATTCACTATAGAGTTAGTCCAGCACAAACATCTTTGTTGCTAGTAATCCAAATTCACTAAGTTCAACATGCCAATCTTCGCATGCATCTCTCCTCTGTAAATTGTCTTTTTACCATGAACTGATTATATTTTCAGTTTTCTAACTGCCTATCTTTTTGTTGAGTGACAAAGTTATTCAATCCTCTCCAGTTTCAATTCTCAAGTGAAACATTCAATCATTCAATGGGGAGACACAAAGTGAGCCTCATCTCAAGTTTGACAAAATCCATTTTAAAACCTCCTAGCCATATTCCTACATTGGTACATGAGTATGATCTAGCAATTAGCCTCATCATTCTCCAACCATGTGCCAAAGCTACCTAAGTTCAAACCTGAACCCAACCACAGGAACTCAGAGTAAGGCATGTAACTATCGTCAGCACAGACAATACCTGAGAGCACAGCCAAGATACTATATTAACATCACTCATCTGAAGGGCAGCGGTGAAAGCTTCCTCATACTTGCGCTCAGCTATTAATCTAGATAGCTCTTTGGTCGGGTCAGGGGGAAGCTCAAGCTAAAACAGAAAAGCCTTTTATCAGATGAAATAGCTATAGACAGAAAGAAATTAAATTTTATAGATAACACAGCCAACAAAGAAAAATAACCAAAAAAATAGAAACAGCAAACCTTCTCATGAAGTGAACCCAAAGGACCATTACTTAGTTGACTCAATAGACTCGGAGCTTTAGAATTCGCTCCGGATACAGCAATAGCTAACAATTTTCTTTGACCATCAAGCAACTCGTTGCTCAAAGTTTGAGTCATTGATGATGCTGAATTTATAGCATCCTGAAGAGTAAAATAAAATTACTGTTAGGTGGATAAGAAGTACAATGAGATAAACTCTAGTGTCTAGACTAAAGCTATCCTAAAAAGTAGCAATGGTGATATTAAAACATCATAATAACACCATCAACTTTAGTACCCTTAGTGCAAGCGCTAATGGAGAATGTGATGCCTCAAATTGTTGCTGAACCACTGACGTATGCTCAACCATTCCTTTTTGAAATGCTGTATCGACCTGCTCAAACATGGTCCTACATGACATCTCAAATGCAGGGATTACAGAACCTTCCAGGCTCGATTTCAGGGTTTCCTGCATTGCAAAGTCAGACTAAATCATATACAAAAGATTCAGGAAAGGCAAAGCGTGTTAACAAAAATGAATACTTTCTACTATAATGAAAATCCAGTTAATCATATCTTGGAACATATTGATATAACAAAGCTCCCAGTTGGCTAGGTCATGGCTTCATTGCAAAACTAATAACCTTATTATATTTGGTTTCACATTACATCATTAGAGAGCTTTAGGCTAGAAAATGATACAATATAAATGCTTCTCTATCTACAACCCTCAATTCAAAGCAAAACAGAGCAACTGAGCATGATTATGCATGAATCAGATCTTTGATCTTTTAACTTAGATACTCCTAAAAAATTACAAGAGCTTCACCCAAAGAAAAAAAAGGAACTGCAACCACCCGACGTAGTAAATCAACTATATTGTTGTTCAATACCTGCAGAGCTTGCTTGCCAGAAGTTTGAAATTGAACTTGGATTTGCCTAGCAACCAAAGCTTCAAGTTTGGAGCTGACTGATTTTTCCAACAGATTTACAGCTTTATCACCTACTCCTTTCTGATAACAAAAATCATGTAAGTTACAATACATGGTTGAACAAAAGAGAACCAAACAAACTGAGGTTCTAACCTGGAAGCTCTCTATAATGGAAGTGGAAATTGTTTTCTCAATGGCTGGCGTAATGGTGCGTGCCACAGATTGCCCAATCGTAGTCAGTTCTCTCTTGACAGTTTTCTCTATGATAGCAGGTAAGTCTTTGTTTAAGCAATTACTGATTGTATTCGTTAGCTGTTGCATGCGCTCTTTAGCTGCTTTTTCCTGTTTTGCATTTTCATCTTGAAGACGAGCCCACAAAGCATCAGAATTGGCTTTGACAGCTTTCTCCATGCTTCTTCCCAAGGCTGCCTCAAGTCTTTTTCCCTCTTTGGTAACTGGAACGGCAACCATCAGTGCCATTTGTTTCTGCATTTCATTTTGCATGTTCACAATCTGCAAGAAAAGAAAGCAAAAAAGTAAAAATGAAGTAATGGCAATAGTTTGATGCATCAAGACACAGTAAATCCACATAAAATGGCAGTACTTGAATATCAACAATGTATAAGACTGCAGATTTGTAATATCAAAACAAATGAAAATTAATTTAAAAAAAGCATAGATCAACTTACATGTTTAGCATTAGCTACAAATATATGTTTCCATACTCAGGTATCCTAATTGAGAATGTAGCCATTAAGTTTTCCATAAAGTTGCTCAATTTGGGATGTAAAAATAGTCAAATACAAAAATGAGAATGACAAACAACAACAAGTCGTGAGCGAAGAATTCTCTTTAGCCCTACAACTATTAAGTATACAATTCAGATGGACACAAATATTCACCGAGGGGCAAGGATAAAAGAGCAGACACTAGAAATCATGAAAGGTATCACAATGGTGCTAACAAAAATTACTGATGCAAGATCTATCATAAATACTAGCAAAAAATGAAAGTAAAATCACCTGATTCAGCATTTCTTGCATGGAAAGTATTTGTGGAACTCCAGTTTCTGCCTGGGGAGTACTAGAGCTAACACCAGGTTCAACAGTAGAATCAGTTGAATTGAACTCACTAGGAGATTGTGAAGATAGACTCGATCCTTGAGCACTCTTTCCCTTTTGCTTCTTCCCTTTCGTAGTTGGTGCAGTTGGTTGAGCAGCCAAAGGGGTTGAAGAATCGGCATCCTTCTGAGTCATATCCTTTGCAGAGTCATGACCTTCTTCCACTGTGGTAGAGGGTTGGGTATCTGCTTCTCTTCGATCTGTCCCACTAACCTGCCTAGCTTCCTCCACAGTGTACGTTTCAGGAGACAAGATGCGGCATTCCCGAGCCATTCCCATTCCAAGATCAGAAGCTTGAGAGCAAAAGGTTTTTTCCTTATTCTCTGACACAAAAGTCTCAAGTTCTTCTCGGGGCTCAATATCATTACTTTGACTGAATCTTGTTTCGCCAACAACTTTGACCTCTACCTCAACATTCCTTGTATCATTGCTAACTACCACATCTTGAATATTACGCTCACCCTCACTTTGGGGCTCAATTGCGTGGTTAACATCAGAGGATGAAGTGGCCATCAATATCTCAGCAGGAGTTACCAAATGAGTGGGGTGTTTGAACTTGATTGGATGATTGCGAGCGGCAGAAATATCATCTTGAGAATCACCATCCAATGAAGCAACATCAGACAAGTTTCCATGAATACCATCCATTGGTCTATCTACTGAATATTCAATCACTTTCTGCTCCGAACCAGGTGGGCCATGCTCAATGCTGCTTGATCGACTAAAACCAGATAGAGATCTAGAAACCCTGGGACTCAGAGGGAGTTGAGTTGAAGTGGCAAGAGAAATATCAGTTTCATTAACAGCTTTGGACAAATTAACTTGTTTGGACTCCATACTTGAGGTAGCAAACTCTTGTATAGCTGGTGACTCACCGGAAGCAGCACCAACAGCATACCTAATGGTTGATGCATTATCCAAGCCACCTTCATGCAGGCTTGCCTTGGGAGCTGTGCTAGATATAGAAATCTCTGATGGTTTACTGCCAGACGGCTCCATCCTAGCAATCCCTTCAATACTTGCAGCATCCCGTGAGACACTAGAGTCTGTCTTCTCATAGACTACATTCTCTGTAGGGGGTGGCAGACACTGTGACAAGTCTAAAGCATACTGCTGAATAGCCTGTGTCTGGACACAATACACTTGAACAATTTGTTCACCATGAGGTCCTACTTCGCTTGTCCCTGTAAAACTGAGTATTGGCATAGTGACTGTAAATTCTGCTATATAATCAAAACAACTTGCTGCTGGGTTAGGACCATATTCCATGTGCACAGCATAAATAGCATTTCTCTTAGCATTTGCTAATAAAAGAAGGCCAGCTTGTGACAATGCTGCTACTTGATTGAAGAAACCTTCTTCTAGTTGACCCTCTGAACTTCTCAATTCCAACGTCTGAATACAGTTCCATGATTCTGCGTCACTAGGAAGCAACCACCCTTCTTCACTTGCTGAAACCCATATCTTCAATTCTCGATTCAGGGGGCCCTGCATGAACACTTTGACAATTGAGTGCACGATGAGGAGCAGCCACAAGGTCACGGAATTGACAGGTTGTCCTTCATGTGGCCTGAGAACTGCAATTGGAGATGACTTGCGATCCTCCCAAATCTTTATCTGTGGTTACAATCAGAACAGGTATAAGCATGACCAGAACTATCATACTCAGGACAGCTAACTATGCAAGTACCAATTAGTTATCAAGTGATTATTTAAGGGCAAACCCATCATCAGAATAAAAGGAAATTACAGAGAGTTTACATACTTTCTCAACATCATTGCAAACTCCAAGTATATGTGAAATTTTTTATGCTGTTTGTATTGTACTCCCTCTTTTTCCTGAAAATAGAAATTCTTTCCTTTTTGGTCCGCTACCTAAAAATAGAAACTCCCCACTTTAGGAAATGGACCACACAATCCACTAAAACTAATTCCACTACTTTTTCTCATCATATGTCTTACTTTACCCACTTTTTCTCCTCCTCTCTTACTTTACCAATTTTACATTAAAACCCGTGCTGTTTCCAAAGTTTCTACTTTTAAGAAATGGAGGGAGTAGTATTAAAGAAGATTTTAATGTAAAACTTCTTATGCAATTAGTCATAGAGGTTGCTTAATTGATCACTACGAACTTTCCAAATAAAGCGGATGATGCTCTGGAAATCAATCATGCTTATATTAGGATAATGTATGAGTAAACTATACACAATCGAAGAAGGTTCTTTTTACTTAAGTTGCAATTAAGTATGCAGATGATATAAGTAAGGCAGTTATTCACAATTCCTTATCTACTACTCTCTCCGTCCCACCTCAAGTAATCAATTTGTTTTCGGCATAGGATTGAAGGAAATGATATTTAATGAGTTAAGTGGGGAGAGAATAAAGTGGGAGAGGAATAAAGTAGAGAGATAAAGAAGAATAAAGTAGGAGAGAGAATAAAGTAAGAGAAAATAAAGATGTTTTTTGCTAAAATGAGAAATTGATCACTTGTAATGGGATAACACAAAAAGGAAAGTCAACAAACCGTTCCATCCACTGAAGCCGATACCAAGCGTGTGGTCATCCACTGGCACATAGACAAGTCAGTCACTTCTCCATCATGGCTGCCAACAAGTTGGACGCCATCAATCAACTTTTCAATTGGACATTTAAGTGGCTCCTCTGCTGAATACTTTTCACCTTTTCCAACTTTTGTAGTATCAATCTTCAGAACGCGCCTACCGATTCCCACTACAAGAACTTCCTGAAGAAGGATAAATTTCTTGGTTAACTATTAGTGACAGGGAGGTGTAAAAACACAACTACAGAACATATATAAAAGGGCAGTATACTTGTTTATGACAGTGCCAACAAACTCTAGGATGGAGAGATTCCCCCTCTCCAGTAATTTGTAAGGCAGTAACTATCTTTCCAGTAATCTGAGGTTTATCTTCTTCGTCAGAACCTTCTGTTATTTTCCACACGTAAACCCGCCCATCAACGCTTGCACTGTGTGGAGCACATTAGCATGTTAAGGAGAAATTAATTGGTGTGAAGAATAAAAACAGCTGGCGAAGAGTATACCTAGCCAAAAGGTGAACATCTTCAGCAAAGAAAGCCATGTCTGTGACTCTCTGCAAGAAAGTTCACCATTCAATACGTAAATCAGGAGAACTTATTGATGCTATTGACGAGCCAAGCTAACAAATGAAACATGTCACCATAAAATTACCACAAATAAGATCAATAGAGTGATTTTACCACTCTAAACCACAGATCATGCCATGGGATATCATACAAATTAATGCATTAAGTCTAGCTAACAAGGCAATCATCATATAGTATAGGATGTTCTACAAGGACCTAATAGTAAACTATCAAGTTCCACTAGTGTTACATATCCTGGAATCCAGAAAGATTGTACTATCAGTAAAACTATATTCCATTCCCACAGCAGAACTCCCTTTCACTAATGCCCGAAAAATGACAGCTTAATCAGAAATTTCAAGACAGAGAATACATTTTAGTTGCATCACACCATTAACTAACCAATACAAAGATGCAAGCAAAATAAAACATGACCATAAGCAGTCAGAAACTACATTTGGTTTAACCAAGAGATTAATAAATCAATAAAGGGAAACAATATTTGACATACTTAAGTGAAAACAACAGAATCTAATGAGCATAGTGTGGTAGCAACCTGCGCTAGACCCTTAAGCAAGGATCTCAAAGCAGTGTTAATATTGAGCACCCGGATGGCCCCCAACTTCAGCCCATAACAGATATAAGTCTTGTTGACCGCGATTTGCCTCCCCAAAACAAGTCCAGGATCTGATCCGTATTTTGTGATGGGTGTAACCTCAAGTTGAGGCTGCACTTCTCCAGGCAATCTAACATCTATGTCGTAAACAACATTACTTCCGATCAAATGCCGCCCCTTGGGCAGCTTACTACTCGGCATCCGCATTACCGGGCCCTGATGTGAAACAGCCATACCCTGGCCAGAAGAGGGCAAGACGTTCACATTCTGCAGCATAGAAAAATCAGAGCCCGATGAGGAAGTGGGGTGGATTTGAGCCATTGGCATTGACAGCTGCTGCGGAACAACATCCATGGTAGAAGGCGGCGCACTCAGCAACGCCATCAAACGAGCACCTGGATTATTAGGGTTTTGGGGGTGGGGATTTGGGGGGTTCTGAAAATTATTTTGGTGCTGCGAATTAGGCGGCGCCTGCAGCTGGGGCTGGAGCGGCGGGGTGGGATAAGACATCGATCTCTGAGGGTGCACATTAGCATACTCCTGATGCGGCGGCGGAGGGGGGTTGGAGTAGGGGGTGTACACCGGGTGGTAATGGTACGGCGACGTCTGTGGGGAATAGGAGTAGTTCCCACTTCCGGCGCCGGTAGGCGGCGGATACGATGCCGACGGGACTGGGAAGGGGGCGGAGACCAAATTAGGGTTGGAATTAGCATTGCTGACGTTGTTGGGGAAGCTCTGAGGGTTAGGGTTGGAATTGGGGGTGGAGGTGGGATGCTGCTGCTGAGGCGGCGGCGTGGAGGGCTTGAACAATTTGTGCATATCGAAGGGACCTCCGCCTGGTGCGTGGGGATTGCCAGGGGAAGCCATCTGTATACGTATCTACCTATCAATCAATCAATCAATCAAGCAAACCGATCGACTGCTGCAGCTGGAATCTGAGGTGGAACGATCTGATCGATTTTCCGGTGGATTCAGAGCAGCGGGCATCTATAGATTGATTGAGAAGTGGATTGAAATAGTGAGAAATTGGGAGATCCGATGTAGGAATTTGGGGGTATGGGGATGGAGTGATGAGTGAGTGAGGAGAGACTTTTAAGCGACCAAATTATGAAGAAAGATGGATTCACAAATATTATTGTTTTTACAGTCGTCGCCAGTTTTCATTTGATCGGAAAAAAAGATTCATGGCGTCATTCAGTGACATATTTCCCGAGAAAGTCCTTGTATTTTTGGAATATACTACTTTGGTCCTTTATATGATTGCAAATTGGATCTAGGGTCTATTTTTGATGATTTCATTAAAATGAGTCACATATATATTGATGGATTTGAGAATTAGTGATACACGAATTTTGTCTTCAATTGATATATTCACTTTCTTTTTACCATCAAAAGTTTTTCACTTGTTTGTTTCAACCTAGTCAAAAAAGCATTTGCACTTAATCATGAGTTGATATCTCAACTTAGAAATATTAGTGTGTATTTTAAAAAGTAAAATTTGTAATCTCAAACCAACTGGTCGCAGCGCAGAGCTGTGGTGACCATGAGGTCACGGGTTCAAACCCTGCCACCCGCTGGGAGACTTTCGGCCTTGATACGCAAGCCCGGTCGAGCAGGATTAGTCGGATTCGTTCAATATATCTGTGGTTAAAACCAAAAAAAAAATATTGTAATCTCAGTCTGGGGTTCATTAATTTGCTAACTCATCTCTTAATTACTAACTACAACTAAGCTAAGATCATAGAAGTTTGGATAAATTATCATGTGTAATTTTATTTTTATTTTGTAATATTGGAAAGATAAGAATATCTACCAAATTTAGGGTTGAGAAACATTATGTCAATATAGTGTATTAAATATGTCAACACAAATACATGAAAATGTAAATACAGTTTCATATTGACATTATCCATGTATTATATTGTATTGATGTAATCTGCTGCACGAAATATATGAAAATTGGCGAAAGTATTATCAAATTTTGACATCGAAACATATGCACGTAGGATCTCGTTTGAATCCTTATAAAATTATCTTTAATTTGATATATGTAGTGTAAAAATAATTTAAATTGAGATAGTTATATGAATTTAAAGTTTTGAGATATTTTTTAAAAGTTAGTTATAACTAATTTTTTGTTAATTGATATTTTTTTACATTGTATTGATACTCTTGACTTAAAGATCTTATGCATTGATTTAATGATCTAATGCCTACTATTTGGCTGTAGTTAACAATTTAAGGGTGAGTTAACAGTGTAACACACCCTGTGAAAGTTAGATATATGTAATCCTTAAAAATAGTATAGAATTTTAAGAGTTATTGTTTAATGGAGTACGTTAAAGTATTTAACTATACCGATGTGAAATAGACAAAAGATAGTTTAGTAACAATGAAGATAGAAGTATGATTGAAGGGGAGTGTTATATTGCTAACTATAATTAAATAATAGCCCTTAGATATTCAAATCAATGGGTCTAGATCATCAACCCCGGAATGTCAATACGATCAACAAAAAACGTCAATAAAGAGTATTAAGGTCAATTTAAAACAAATTAGTTGTAATTAACTTTTGAAAAATATCACGTAACTTTAAGACGCATATAACTTTCTCAATTTAAATTATTTTTTCTCACAACATATATCAAATTAAAGATAATTTCATAAGGATTCTAACGAGATCTCACTTGCATATGTTCCGATGTCAAAATTAAAAAATAAATAAGAAATTTTTAATTTTTCCGTATATCAACAAATGCCAACATAGTGTATGAAATATGTAAATATAATACATGTAGAATGTCATTCTTAAAGCAATGTGTTGACATTCTCAAAGCATTGTGTTGATATTTTCAAAACGCTATATTGATATTTTCATTCAAAACCTTAATTTGGTAGGTTTTTTTATTTATTTATTATCTTTTTCGATTTAATTAATAAAAATGAAAATTACACGTGGTAAATTTTAGACCACTAGATTTCTAAAATTCTATGGTCTTAAATTAATTGTAGTTAGCAATTGATCAGTCCCCTATAATTGAATTTATTAAATAATTTATTTTTTTTGAGAAGAAATACAGAACAAATTTAAATTATATTAGTAAATTCCAATTAATCAACCTGAATTCGAGTAAGTTTGACTTCACTCTATTTCATTAAAAATGATAATTTTATTTATTTCAGAATCACATAATCACATTAAAAGTGTCAACTTTTCTAATAATGGATAATATTAATCCACTAACAAGTTCACTGATTGGGTATGCTAATCATCCGTCCACATCCTTGACTTGACCTAATCAAACCCAACCAATAATGATCCAGTAGAAAATATAGTCAGTTTGTAATTTATTATCAAATCATAGCCCAATTTCTTCCCATAACGCTTATGGCCCAATTACTAAAAAAAAGAAAAAGCCCAATTCTCATACGCAAGGCACAAGAATCACACGTAAGGTAAAAGGAAATTTTAGAGCATCTCCGGTGGCGCCCTTTCCACCAAGACTTTCATTAGAACTTTCCATAAAAACCTCCTGTCACGTCACTAGGACTTTCCACTAGGACTTCTCATCCCACTGCACAATGTAGGACTTCCACTAGGACTTTCCGCAATAAAATAAAATCACAATTATTCAATTTATATGTTTCAAATTTACAAAATTTAACGAGCCGTATATATAGAGCCGTATTTATAGAGTTTTTTTAAAAAGAAAAATAAATTAAATTTTAACTCGGACGTCCGACCCCCTCCACAATGGCGAACGTCAGGTAGGACGTCGCGAGGATATCCAAGGACATCCGACGGGCTAATGGGACGGGCGTGTCCGACCTTTTGCTCCACAATGCCAGACGCCGGGTAGGACTTCCGCGACGTCCTACCGCGACGTCCGCCATTGGAGATGCTCTAACTTTAACTAATACGGATTTACAAGTCGTAATAATCCAAATTCGAATTTAGAAGGAAATAAACAAAAGTTAAAACTGAAATTATGGAAATTACCTAATTTATTTCATACATATAAAATGCTTTTAAAATACCATGAATAAATAAAAACTTGATTAACGGCGGAGTAGTATAAAAGCGTCCTCTCAATCAGAAACAGGTTTTACCGCAGCCGAAAATTCACCGCAGTGGAAAATAGCTGAAGAAGTAAAGCGACCGATTTCCTAGAAAGCATCAGTCAACGGCGAGGAAGATAACTTTCGGCGTTAGTTAAAGTATCAACCAAGTAGGAGGAAATCTAGAGCCTTCTCTTATTAATTGCATAGCTCCATACTCAATTTTGGATAATTCCTCGAAGAATCCGAATCCAATTGCGCCGGAGAAGATGAAGATCACCGTCATGACCACCGACGAGCAAATCGTCACGCTAGAAGTCGATCGCGACGAATCGGTAATTTGCCCTAACTTTCTGAACCCTACCTCCCCTTGATTTTTGAAGTATTGTTGATTTTTGTTCTTTTTTTGTTTTTCAATGCATAATTAACAGGTTGAGAACTTGAAAGCTCTGCTTGAAGTTGAGGTGGGGTGATTATTAGTGTTGTTATTGATTCTTTCTAATTTTGCTTGGTTTTTTGGATAGTTTGTGATTATTGATATGGAATTATGTGCAATTCAATGTGTGTGAACAGACTCGGGTGCCGCTGCAGCAACAGCAATTGCTGCTTAACGGGAATGAGATGGGGAATTCTCAGAAATTGAGTGCTCTGGGTGTTGCTGATGGAGATTTGGTTATGATGGTTCCGAACGCCGCGTCCTCTGGTTCCAGGTTTATCTTTGAATTCTTGAAGTTTTAATATTTATGGCATTGAGATTTATAGTACTATTTAGGAAAGTTTCTATGTAGTTGTACGTTTAGCTATAGCATAGTATGAATGTATGATGCTATAATGTTAATTACTTGCTTCTCATAATTCTTTTCCTTTCTCTCTCCCCCTCTTCTTTAAATTGTCCCCTTTAATTTTTTGGTAAAGTAATAATTTTGTTTGGGAATGTATGGGAATTAAAGTGTTTCCTTGGAATGAATGAGTTTTTGCTGTGATCTTTAAATAGAGCTGGAGCACCTTCAAGCGAAGCTGCGGGCTTCAGTCCTGATGGTTCAGCTGTAAATCCCTCAGCTTTCCAACAGCAAGTGCGCAGTGATTCGAATTTGATGGCACAACTGTTTCAGGTACTATATCAATTGGGAAACCAAATAAAGTGCTTCCTAATTTAGTTTATTAAAAAAGAAATAAAAATAATATGCATGTTCTTGGTACAGATGTAATGATGTAGAACTTGAAATTGATAAAGATTTAATCTTGGCAATGTTCTGTCATGCTCTTATACATGATTAGGATCCTGTGCTAAGTCTGTTGTCAAGAGTGACACTATCGCTGCAAACTCAATTAACTTTATTGCTATGTTCCTCTCTTCTTGATATGCAGCTATCCAAACATCCATATGTGAAGCCAATTTGTGCTGAGTGATTTGAGACATGTGATCATGCTAAAAAATGAATGCGATCTCTATATTTGATCTTAATGAGGGTGCCTGACTCTTTTGTTTGATCTTAATGGGGTGCCTGACTCTTTTGTTTGATCTTAATGGGGTGCCTGACTCTTGTGTTTGATGTTAATGGGGGTGCCTGACTCTAGTGTTATTAGTTCCAACTATGCTTACGAGAAAAGTAGTCATTGGTAAACCAATATGGATTATATCCACTCATAAAACTCACTGCCATGATTTGAACTCAAATGTTACTCTTCAAATATTATACTATGGCTTTTAAAAGTGCCCATTACCTTTTAGTTAGAGTATTTTGAAAGGATGATTACCTCTTTTCTTTTGACCTATTATATTGAGGGAGGGGGTGGGGGATGGGCTAGTATTGGTGATTGCCTTCATTTCTTCCATCTTTGTTTTTAGGTTTTACGATTCTTGGTATATTTGCATCCAAAAATCTAAATCTATAGCACTTAGATTTGGTGCTGATCTTACTATGGCTTTTGAACTGATAGAGGGATCCGGAGTTAGCACAAGCCATACTTGGAAATGATCTCAACAGGTTACAAGACATTTTGCGCGCACGTAATCGCCAGAAATCTGAATTAAGGCGTCAACAAGAAGAGGAAATGGTCAGTGTGTCTCAGCTATTCCTTCATCTATAATTGTTTCCATTCTATAGTTCCCCTATTAGATATAGCAGTACATGCTTCTTGTCACGGGGATGATCATGTGTAGTAATGCTGTAATTTCACATGGCTATGTTTAGATGCTTCCTCCTATCTCATAATTGACTTGAAGAGATTGTTTTTCCTGCTTCTCAAGAATTTACTAACTTCTCATAACACATCACATCTGATCCTTGGCTGGAATCTGCAAAAGTTACTGGATGAAATACTAAATGCAATTTCTTAAATAACAGTCCCGACTCACAGTTAAACTGCTGTCATCTGAATCTCTTCGTTCATTGTTTAGCATTATTTTGTTGGTTACTTTCCAATCAGAATACTGATAAGCTCATTAGTTTTATGCTCCCTCCGTATTCAAAAAATAGAAACATTTGAAACGGCACTTTTAATGTAGAATTGGTTAAATAAGAGAGAGGAAAAGAAAAATGAGCAAAGTAAGAGAGAGGAAGAGAAAAAATAGTGAAAGTAGAGTTAGTGGATTGTGGGGTCCATGTCCTAAAACAGAAAGATTCCAAAGTTTCTATTTTTAAGGAACGGCCCAAAATGGGAATAGTTGCTATTTTTAAAAAACGGAGGGAGTATTTTTATTAGCACATGCCTTTTGGTTTTTTCTTTTCCTGGTTTCGTTTTGAATGCATTTCTCTCTTATACATAATAAATTCATATTCTTTATTTTTTAATGCTGTTTATTTGGGCAGGCTTTACTTTATGCAGATCCATTTGATGTGGAGGCACAAAAGAAAATAGAAGCCTCTATTCGCCAGGTTGCTCAGTTTTCCTCTATATAATGTCGAGATAATTTGCAGTGCGTAGATTGACATTGATATTATATTGAGAATCTCTTTACTTAAGATCATTCATAGTTATGCTAAACTGGTTTTCTGAACCCATTTTTGAATATTTTCTTTTGGCTTATTAGCCAATATTTCCTATATTCCTTTTCTGTTTGCTGCAACTGATAAATATTCCAATATGAAAGAATTTGTAGATTAATGTTTATCATCTTTTATCTTGCCGGTGTTTTTTGGTGGCTAGATAGCCTAGATATTATGAAGATGCATGCAAGTGAACTGGTTTTAGTTGGTATCCATGTCATTAAGACCTCCGTGTGTGTCCGATGACAAAAACTTGTTGCAGGAATCTTAAATTCAGTTTAGAATACTTTTTTACTGTGGTTTTGATGTCGGTTCAGGATCTAGATAATTTTATTTTTGCTTAAATCAGTTATTTTGACCTTTACATTGTTGTTTTGAACATTTGTATACAAAAGATTATTGGATCCAACAAACCGTAATTGTTTTTGGCAGAAAGGCATTGATGAAAACTGGGCTGCAGCCTTGGAATACAACCCTGAGGCATTTGCAAGAGTGGTAATTATGATTGCCAGCTTTCCATTCAGAGTACTTAATTATTTTTTGAATATAAAGTTTACATCAATGTTCATATTTCCAGGTCATGTTGTATGTTGACATGGAAGTTAATGGTGTTCCGATGAAGGTAATGATCTGAAAATTTAGTTTAATTTGTTTCTTTTTAGTTGCTTTTTCAAGAGACCGGGTGGAAATATGATAGCAAGTCCTATGAAAGAGAGATATGGGGCTAAATAGATAGATCTGGAATCTTAAAGATGAGGCCTCTATCTCCTGTTAGGCGAACCCACTCGACTGACATAGAAGACATACTAATTAGGTTGCTTGGAAAAGTTTAGATTGGGCTTTATTTCTTTACATAGGTATCTGAAATGCTGCAATATCGCACACAAACACAATTAAGGTGCTATCTGTTATTACTGGGTAGCCGTGAGCTGCTTGGCTATTCCAATCCAGACTTTTCATACTAGTATAGTTCAAGTTGGACTGTTTTTTAATTGATTAGAATGTAAAACCATTTTGACAATATGCACAATGCTTGTAGTGATATTTAATATAGAGAACGATGGGGATATGTTCCTGCTAATGTGCAGAAGCACTTTCTGCTGTTAAGCTATGTGAAACAATCTTGTTTTCTTTGTTTCAGGCTTTTGTTGACAGTGGAGCTCAGTCAACAATTATATCTAAAAGCTGTGCTGAACGTTTGGGGTAACATATTACTATATTTTTTACTGCATTATATGTTCTTTAGATGATATACTTGTTGACTGATTGGGATGGTCGTACTATTTTGTTGTTCATTACAGATTGTTGAGGCTTTTGGATACACGCTACAAGGGTATTGCCCATGGAGTTGGGCAGTCTGAGATTTTGGGTCGGATACATGTTGCTCCTATCAAGGTAGGCCTAAAAAATGATTAGTTGCTTTTATATATGATTACTAAGAGGTGTCTGAGAATTTTAAATGGGAGTTCTGAAAATGGTAGAATTGGTTTTGCAAGAATTTATGTTTTGCTTATTGTTTGTTTTGGAAATAAGAGAAGGCAAGGATATATTTATTCTAAAAACGTGTGATAATTATATTTTTGATGTCTAATCATGTTGGGAGTGTGTAAGTTTTAGAATTGGATAAATTCATTTCTAAATTCTTAACAAAGGCCTCCTGGGAACATGAGTTCAGATGTGTTTTAGTGTTTTCACGACTAAACAATGTATATCATACTACACATTATCCCTTATAAGCTTAACATGGTCTTACATAACACTGTAGATTGGAAGTATATTCTATCCGTGTTCCTTTATGGTGTTGGATGCACCCAACATGGAATTTCTCTTTGGCCTGGATATGCTCCGCAAGCACCAAGTACCTTTCTTTTATTTTGTTCAATTCTTTTTCTTTTACATTTCTTTAGTCCTTCTAGGATGCTTGGTTTGATATAAAGCCATCATATGCAGTGCATTATTGATCTAAAGGAGAATGTACTGAGAGTTGGTGGAGGAGAGGTTTCTGTACCTTTCCTAGCAGGTAATTATTTGGCATTGTATATCTGTTTGAAGGCTATCATGTTTATGGAAAATTTTATATCGTTGAATATATGGCTCAAAAATACGGTTTTGATCACATTTGACTAATGTTATTGAAATTCAGAGAAGGACATTCCATCACAGTTTCTGGATGAAGAGAGGTATGCAAAGGATGCTTCGAGCTCAGGAGCACAAGTAAGGATAAACTTGACCGTGCTGCTCAGTTATATCCGTATTTTTCCCAGTTTTGTGTTTTACGAATGATTTCCATATGTCAGACAGTCAGATCATTCCATATTCTCCTAGAACTAATCAAATTCTTGTGTAATACAGTAACATATTACTTAAGTTTTATGCTTATTGCTTTAGATTTTTGTTCTTTAAATATATGTCCATGCAAGGTAAATCAAACCAATAAATCTCACAAATGTCTTCTGACTTTCAGGCAACATCAGCAACTAGAGAGAACGTCAGTTCACCAAGTGGACCTTCTGGTTAGTTCAGACAATTTTGAATCTGCATTTATTTGTAGATAAGGAACACATGATAAATATCCTAACGTAGCAGGCACATTGTTGTTTCTGCACTTATTTGTTACTCCCTCCGTCCGCGAATAAGAGCCCCGTTTTTTTTATTTTAGTCCGTCCGCGAATACGAGTCCCGGTTCACTTTTACCATAAATGGTAATAGGGTCCCACCTTCCACTAACTCATTCAACTCACATTTCATTTAAAACTAATATATACAAGTGGGACCCATGTTCCACTAACTTTTTTCCACCCACTTCTTAACATTTCTTAAAATCCGTGCCGCCCATAAATGGGACTCCTAATGGCGGACGAAGGGAGTATTGATTACTCTTCCAAAATTTAATCCACCATTTTTGTGGGATTCTCCTCCCATCTTTTCTGTGGCATTTACACGTGCTTTTAGACGTATACTATGGGAAACTAATGTCCCTTTCTTGCAATCTGCAGGAAGTCTCAGCAACAATGCTTCCCAGGTACACATTCTTTGCCACTTTCAACTTCAATTAAATTTTATTAATGAAGTATATTTCCTTGCTTCATCTGATGAAGATATCTACTCTTTCGTACTAGTATTATATTTGTGCCTGTTACCTCTCCTTTCTCGCAAAGCTGATTTTCGTTAGGGGCTTATATGTTTATAGCTCATTTACTAAGTTGTGGGATCCTAGCATGAATTTTACTTCTGCCTGGGTCAAACGATGTTGCACATTGTATGTTTAGGTACTAGTATGACTTTCTAACCCCGAGTGATGAATGTTTGCAGGGAGCTGAGTTTGAAGCTAAAGTTGTGAAGCTAGTCGAACTTGGGTTTGGAAGAGAACAGGTGGTTCAGGCTCTGAAGCTTTTTAATGGCAACGAAGAACAAGCTGCCGGATTTCTTTTCGGGTGAAGGGGATGCCCCCTGCAACTGCAAAGAAAATTCTTGCTTTTTTTCTGAGTTGGAATATTTATAGAAACATTGGATTTTAAGGAACGGATTGCTTCATTCCAAACGGAATTAGCAAGTACTTGATGATGTCTTCGTTTAATGCTCTATACTTATGAATTCTTTAATTATTTCGACAAAGTAGATACTTTTATTTTGGATAATTGTTACACTTACACGGACTGGTTATTTTCTTTTTCATTTTCGCACATTCATGTCTCATTTCCGAAAAGGTTTGGTTGAATTCTGGCTATGTTATATCAACTTATTTCTCTAAAGGTCCAATTTTAAGATTTTTTGTTGATTTGTAAGACTCAAGGCCTGAATTTAATTGCTATGAATTGATAACTCATAGCAAACATTCTTTCTATTGATTTCAATCATATTCACATCTTACATTCTCCTTTCTATATATATATAGCACATCAGCTTATACACATTGGACTTTGCTGATATACTCAGTTTACATTAAATCATTACCTTTAATGATAGTAACATTTACTAGCCAACAAACAATTGCAAACTGAACCAAAGAATATCCATCCTTGATTACATAGGATTTCAGAACCCCTTCCAGGCGCCAAGAATTTGGTCGAATATCTCAGCTATGAGCTCTCTATCTGCGCATTGCAGAAACGATCTGAATTCATCTCGGATATCATAGATCTTGCTGAACTTCACAAGATATAGCAGGCAGCTGCTCTTCAGCTCTGGCAGATGATACACACTGGCGTTCTGGAGCCTCTCCAGCACATTTGTCGTGTCGATATCCTCCAGCAGGCTCTCGTGGCAGGCATCCTTCAGGTCTGAAATCTCGTACTTATCAGCTGCGTGAAGAAGGGACAGCCTGTGGGGCAAGAACTCCTCCTTCTTCACATTTCCATACATGTAATTCAGTAAAGCTCTACATGCTTCAATAGACATGTCGGAAATGTCTATGGCAGCCGTTTCCTTCCCCTTGAGTTCGTGCAGGAACATGCTGCGGATGACAGGAGACCTGGATGCAAGAATGGCCCGGTGTGCTGAGATGCTACCGTCAGATGCATTGATCGTTACATCGGTTTGAATGCCCTCAGACAGCATTCGACCAAGTAATGCAATAGCCGTATGATTCGACTGGCTACACGTGAGCCCTCCACTCCAAATTGAGCAAGGCTCTCCCCCCTGCACGTTCCACAAGTAAGTTCTCCATCTCATTTAGTTACAATAGTGAAAAATTGAACGTTATCTTACATCCGGAGGAGCAGTTTTGATGTCAAGAAACTCAACGTCGACGATGAACTTGCCACTCAAAGGAACCTCAATTGTCCATACAAAATCCTCACTGCTTTTGAGCTGCTTATCAGTAACATCTACAAGTAACTATAGGTTGTAAGTCATGAAATTAACTGTGGGTTTCCATTAAAGAACATAGTGAGATTGAGATGATTCTCACCAGGATGAACAAAACACTTTCGCTCCCCTGCTGCAAGGCTGATGACTTTGATCATAAAAGATGCTATCGGGGGATTTTCTTTGGCTAAAGTTGTTACCTCAGGATACAATCTAATGATCAGTGTTCGGCTCTTCTCCACAGATAAATGCCTTCAATTGAAATACCAAAAACTGATTAGAATGATGAAACCCCTCTATTCCATTAGCATCAAGATTACAACTTTAAGTATTTTCTTGAACCCCTTTTCCTTACAATTCAAATACTACTAAAAACTGATTAGAATGATGAAACCCTTACATTCCATTAGCATCAAGATTACAACTTTAAGTATTTTCTTGAACCCCTTTTCCTTACAATTCAAATACTACTAAAAACTGATTAGAATGATGAAACCCTTATATTCCATTAGCATCAAGATTACAACTTTTAAGTATTTTCTTGAACCCCTTTTCCTTACAATTCAAATACTACTAAAAACTGATTAGAATGATGAAACCCTTATATTCC
Organism: Salvia hispanica; assembly: GCF_023119035.1. NCBI lineage: Eukaryota > Viridiplantae > Streptophyta > Magnoliopsida > Lamiales > Lamiaceae > Salvia > Salvia hispanica. Next base: position 2,396,933 of record NC_062968.1, read on the forward strand.
ATTAGCATCAAGATTGCAACTTTAAGTATTTTCTTGAACCCCTTTTCCTTATTCTACAATTACAGTGGCTGATTAAAGGAAAAAAAAGTGAGAAATGAAACTGACCAATTCCAGAGGCCAATCTTGAAAGGGTCTGATTTCCTGTAGGAGGCAGCGGCCAAATCGTCAATCCGCCACTGAGCGAGGCGCGACGTCGTATCGACACGGTAGGCAGCGGCGGCGGTCATCCGGGAGAAGAGGAGCGCGGCGGTGATGTCATGGATGCAGTCCAAAATACCTTCCAAGAATTGATCGGCGTGCTTTCCCAGCTTGGCTTGTCTCTGCTTTCCTCATATATTTACTCACTTCTCACTCACACCTCTTTCAATCTCTCTCTCTCTATATATATATATATTCATACACTTTCAAATGGATTTGTGAGAGCGAGCGAGCACAGATACTAGCCGGCACGCCAGGTTATTGGTGATCGCAACTTTGATCAGTTCAGTGATAGTGAAGTATTTGCCTCTGTTTCTTGATATTTTGGGGGAGAGAGAGAGAGAGAGAGTGGGGTTTGAGTTTGATTGCTTAGTTGATTTGTTTGCTTGTACTACACTTGAGGTAGGTTGATTTATGATTTATTTATATATTGGAGAACGAGTGACAATTGTTGTTCTTTTTTTTATGCTCAACCTCTAACGTGTAGTACTCCTAAATTAATTGCTTTCAAAGTTCTACTTCTCTAACACTGTTTCATTGTAATACTTCTCAAATGACTTTTTATAGTACTCAATTTTTCACATACTCATTTTTTTCAAAAAAATTATAGAATGGTCCTTATTTTTTTTTGATTTTTTTTTATTATTTGTATACTAGTGTTATACTGTACATTGATTTTTTGGACCAATATACTTCAATGTGCTTGTATTGTGAGCTGAAAATTATACTCCCTTCGTCCCACAAAAAATATCATATTTATGGACGACACGAGATTTTAGGAGATTTTGTTTTGTGTGTTAAATGGAGAGAGAAAATATACTCCTCCCGTTTCTTCATAGTTGAGTCATTTTACCATTCCGGGAAGTTTCTCCATAGTTGAGTCGTTTCCTTATATGGTAACTTTTTCCTCTTTCTTACTTTACTCTCTCTTACTTTATTCTCTCTACTTTATTCACTTTATACTTTTTACTCTCTATCTTTTCCTCTCTCTTACTTTTTTATCTATTTATTTAACATACCCAACATTCATTTCTAAAACTTCATGCCAAAAAGTTCCGCCTCAACTATGAAGAAACAGAGGAAGTAATTTTTATATTAATGTGAGAGAGAACTTTTTTCAAAAAGGAAAATGTTACATCTTTTGTGGGACAAACTAAAAAGGAAAGTGTCTTTTGTGGGATTGAGGGAGTACTACTTTAGTCTCCTTGTATTGTAGAGTTAAGAATAGGGGTGACGAAACGGGTGTACGGGCCGTACCCAACCCGAAATCCTAATAAAAAATTTAAAAACCATAATAATTGTCCGTGTATAACACTAAAATATATATATATATATTCACAAGTAATAAACATTGGATTCAGTAACTTTTGTATTTATCTGGATAAAGTTGTTCAAGAATACTATTATATTTTTCCTAGTTTAAGCAATATTGCTATTATTAGAGCATCCTCATCCGTGCTTTTATTATTCAATAATTTTTGTGTTTATTTGGATAAAGTTGTTCAGGAATACTATTATATTTTTGTCAGTTTAAGCAATATTATTATTATTATTAGAGCATCTCCATTCGTGCTTTTAGATAAGAGCACGGAGGTGGACCCGGACCCACTTTTACTCCTTGTCCTTAGGCAAGAGCACAACATCCACATCTGTGCTCTACCACAAGGACAAGCTCAAGGGTCCCAATATTCTATTATTCAATTTAAATACTTCAATTACTAAAAATATTTCTGCAATATCAAAATACATTAAAATATTAAAATTACATAATTAAATCCTAAAAAATAAAAATTACATAATTAAAATCGTAAAAAATAAAAATACATAATTAAAATGTGAAATTTGGAGAAAAAAATTGAAAAAAAAATTAAAAGTGTTTAGCAAAAGGATATAATTTATTGAGAAGTGGGAAAATATTTTTTTATGTAAAAATGATTTTTAAAATTAAATTCAAATTTTTGAAAAAAAAAACAAAAGAAAAACAAAATTGTCGTTGGCCAATCGCGTGCAGCACGAACGTGCTCTTATTTAAGAGCACCGCCCTTCCGCTGGCAAGGACGGACGGCTCGCAGCGGCGGTCCGTGCCGCTGGCACGAACGGATAAAAGCCCGCTGCGGATACTATTAGTAATAATTGGTAGTATTAGATTTCCTAGAATATAAAATAAGATCTAGTATATCTAAATAATTGGACCCTTGGCAATGCATTTTACATTTTGTATTAATTAATGGCGTGTGGCCATTTTCTATGGGCGCGGATGCTTTGAGGGAACGAATTTAGTTTATGATCCTTTAAAGCAACGAATTTTATGTTTATTTCCTTTCCTTATTGTTTGATCCTCTACCACGTTTTGAAAGTAAAATGAAAAACTTTATTTTCCTGTATCACTTTCTCTTTATTAATATGAAAGATTCTGACCCTCAGATTAGTGCTCTTTTATAATTCAAAGTGTGAGTTATTTTAGGGGAACTAAATTGTCATTCTGAAAGACACTTAATATTGTTAATCTTCAAATAAGTTTCTAGCTAGTCTAGCTTCAATAAGGTCATCCGCATCCCTATCTCTTAATCGTCTCATCTCTTCACTATTCATGGACCCCATTGCACTTTTCACCCCATCTCTTAACTAAGAGACATCACTTGCATCCCTCCATCTCTTAACCATCTCATCCCTTAACTATTAATTCAATTTCATTTTTTATTTTTATTTCCAACAAATTCAATTAAAAGTTCATTGAAATATTAAATTATACTAATAATTCATAAAATCATTAAAAACCACGAAAATTACAACATCCGAAAATACGAAAAATACATAATTGAAATCCTAATATTACAATTTATTAAAATCCGCATAATTATTTGTGGGAATGATAGGTGAGAATAGAGAGTTTTTTTATGGTGGATAGTTTGTGGGAATGATTTGACATTTATAGAAGTGATTGGGGGCTTAAAAAAATAGAAAAAAAAAATTAAAAATTTGAAAAAAAATGGCTATAAAAGGGTAGTAATTTTTTTGGGAATTTTTTTTCGATTTTTTTCGGAACTTTTTTTAAAAATAAAAAAATATATATATTTTTCAATGGATATAAACGATGGTCGGCGAGTGGGTGTCACAGACGAACGGGAGCTTGCTACGTGGCCAACGTGCGTGGCGAGCTGTCTCGCCAGCCACATCTTCGCGGAGAGACGTGGGACGAGATAGAGACGAGACGGCGTCCCGCATCGCTGTTTCGATGCGGTCTCGTTTCTCTGAGACGTGATAGAGCCCTCATCGAGACGCGATGTAAATGCTCTAATAATCGATTATACAGCTACCATAATGCAAAATAAAATAGCACGTCCGAGGTCAAAGATCTCGAGACCAATTTAATTCATTTAAAAGAAACATTTCAATCTATCGAAAAAGAACATATAGTGTACGTGTACATCTTCCCCTAATAATTGAAATAGGGCTAAGGCATGATTGAGTTCATTTGTTTGTTTGTACGTGTCTTTCTTTGCTTGATGTCTGATGATGTTCCATGCTAGATCGTGTGACAAATATTCTACATATATTATGGATTTGGCAAATATTAGATACGCAATCAACGTTCTCAATTTCTCTCAAGATATTTATATGAATACTCTATTACATTATATTTAAAGTTCTTCTGTATATAAACATATATTTAAAGCATATTGTCACAGTTTACAATTATAAATAAACTTATTTACTAAGTATATATTAATCAATTAAATATAGCATTAATTTTGTGTTAATGTTCAAAGAGATTACTTGCGACATTTAAAAGGTTGAGATAAGTAAGAGAGCATGAGAGAAAATATGTTATGACATTTAACAAAATGAAATTCATGGGAGGTAGCATTGATTATAGTCTAGAAGGTAGTTATGGTCAATTAGGCATAGCCTGATTTATTGATTAATTCGCCAGCGACCATGTGTCGTTCGATCTGTTGAATGTCTCATTTGCCATTTGATTTAATATTTTGCATATGTTGATGATAAAGTGTGGGATTGTTATTAAAATAGACCTAATTTAGTTAATTTTGTAAAAAATTGATAAATTTTGGAATTCAAGAAATTAAGTTTTTTTTTTAATATATTTTTTTTTTCTATTAATTCGGTCATTCTTGTGATAAGCTTGTATAATTTTCTCCAAATCAAAATTAATGGGAGAAATGTGAAAAATACTAAAATTGTAATATAATTAGCTATTTTTAAATGATATGAGATTGAACAAACTTTATGATTTTATGGTAATTTATTCTTAAATGAATAGTGGATACTAAATGAGTGTATATATGGCAATTTTTTCATGTGTTTTAAAAAAAAATATTAACTTAATAATTAAAGTGAGAGAAAATAAAAGTAAGAGTCTATTTTATTTTATTCTCTCTCCAATTTAATTATTTAATATTATATTAAATACGTGTATAAAAATGATTCAACTATCTTGACACGGAGAAAGTATGATTTTTCTTGTTCAAAGTCATAAAATATGATTTTTCATGCTTCATGCCCATTTATTTGAGTTGAAGTTAACCTATGTCGTATGATCGACGACATGATTTTTTCCCCAAAATGTTTTTTTAATCAATGAAAGCTTAATGAGTCCACGTTGCATGAATAGTAGCGGACTTGTACTTTTCCCATAAATAGTATGATGGCCACTTGGCATCTATTTTGTGGGGCTTCATGTCATAAATTAGTTAGCGATCATTTTAATTCAAGAAAATGAAATCGATCAAATTGACTTGTTGCACTCATTTTTCTAACACGTAGCAACAGGACTTCTTTTGGCCTCTCCTATTCTAAAATGTACTTCTTCAGGACAAACTATTGTTTAAGGCAATAGCAATGTATATTTGACATCAATAGCAATGGGTATTCTCGATGGATATGTGTGTTAAAGGTCCAAGTCAATTCTCCCATAAATATTAGTAGTACTACTAAGATTGATATTTGACATCTATATTTTGGACTATATGTCAACAACCATTTTTTTCAAGGGATATGGGTGGAAGTTGATCATATTGACTTATTGCACTCGTTTGCTAACATCTACCTTAAGGTAGTCAAAACTGCGTGTCACGTTCTCGAGTGATGTGAGATGTGGTACGTTGAAGGAGCTAGATTCGACATGGCGGCACATCACTACCACGTACGCGCATGTAGTAGTTACATGACCGTCATGGGCATTTGGGCGGACCCAAGTGAGATGGGGGAGGGGCTTAAGTCCTCATTAAATTATGTTTAATTTTTAACCTTTTTCTATTAATTTTAAAAAAAATTATTCAAGTTTAATGTAAATTATTATGTGAAAGCCCCTATAAATAATTGAAATTATTAAAAAATATACTTTAAAATAAAATTTAGAAATCTCAGCCCTTATAAATAAATATTTCTGCGTCCGCCCCTGGACCGTCTAAGATAATCGCGTGCATTGTTCTTGGCCATTTTCTTAAAAAAAATTCAATCTTCATTTTAATTTTTGAAATATTACTTTATTTGTGTTTGACATGGCGGCACATCACTGGCCGTCTACTACACGTTAGACTCGTTTGGTATGAACGAAACACTCGACTAGACGAGCAAGACGACTACAAAAGCACCACGCAACAAGCGGCACGGATAGAAAATCTCCTCTTCATAAAATTGCATGTAGATATAAGAAACCCTATGGCCTATACAATAGAACATTTTTTGGGCTTGATAATAAAATTAGGCGTGGGGTTTTGTCCATGCATGAAGTTCTTATAGTAGTAATTAACTAATCTAGGCCCATTAAATGTTTATATGATCGCAGGCCGCCTAAAATGGGCTCGTATCCAATATAATATTAATAATTGTGTGTGCATTTTTCTTTGTGTGTGGTTGCCGGTTGGTGTATCTACATTATCCAATATTCATAAAAATTTTCATGAATTAAAATAACTGACTATCAGTGACAAGGATTCCTATATCTCCTAGAACTATTCCAAGATGAATAATAAATGTTTTTGCGAGAGGACCATTAAAACAAAGACCAGTTACAAGGACAAGAATGTATAAAATTAAATAACCAAAATCTCTGAAAATTTATAACTACTCTTGGAGAGTCTTTTTATAATCATACTTTGAACATTGAATGTTTCGTATCCCATACTAGACTTTCTATGAATTTTATGTATATTATAGGAAGTTACAAAAACAAATCAGGAAAGTTAGAAACTAAGAAGATCCTGAGTTTACTTTTGATATATGAATATCATAATATATGGAGTAGATTTTTTGTGAAATATTTTAATGAAGAAACATGGAGTAGCATTAGCATATGTTTTATTAATGTGAGCAATGTAATGATATATATGTCTCCATCGACTCCAAGTCATATTTGAATGCATAATTAAGCAAAGAAAGTAATACTACTAGAATCCAAGTACTCAACGAAATTCATGAACTCTACGTTACTTCACAATATCCATTTAAATGAAACAAATGTATACACCATCGATCAAGCATTTATATGATACGATATGATAATGATAACTCCAAAATTGTAAAGAAAAAAATGAAATGAAAACCTAGAAAATCAGAGTATGGTGCAATTAGGAGGAGAGGAATCGTACACGACCCTTTCATAATAAGCCGGTGGGCAGTACTGCGCCATAGTTGGCCGTGGAGGACTTGAATTCGGTGAAGACGATCCACTTGAATTGGCCGGTTTAACGTCTTCTATGCTCACAATATCAGCAAAGCAAAACTTTTTCCGAAGAGCCTTTGCCAAACATACGGAATCCACCCTTTCTCCGGTCACAACAAGCTGGTCGTTTTCTCCGATACTCACTGCCGCCACTCCTGCATTATCATCATCTCAGATATCATCTTTATAGACATATAATTAGATCATTAAGATCTATGATGGATTCATAGTGTTTAATCAGTAATTATTTAATACAATAAATTAGGGTTTGTTTTATGCTTTCAAATCAATATATATATTGCTACATGTAACAAATATACATTACCTGGTACATTCACAGCAATCGACATGGCCTTTGATCTAGCCTTCTCATTGTGCATTGGCACATTTATCACAATCTTTTTCTACATTACAAAAGCATACAATTAGATGAAAATGAAATTAATCTCCTGCATTAATTGAACAAAACTCTACCTTCATTTCAAGAGCTCTTGTAGTTGGTTTCTTACTATGGAAGTTTTAGAGACCAAAAACCTAATTAATATGTAACCCTTCTGTTTTCAATTTATAGGAAAAAATCCCCCAATACATAGCAATTTTTTATTATGTACTGTTAAATAAAATATGTCATGCATATGTAGGAAAATGTGTGATCAACCGCGTATGGTGACGGACCAAAAAATATTTTACGTGGAATAGTGAAGAAATATGAAACCGATAATTATTGACTATTGGACTTGGTGTTAACGATGGCAATTGAGAAATAATATGGTTAAGGAATAAGGATATTCCTTTCCCTGTTTTTTCTTTGTATTTTACATGTTGAAATTTTGAAACCGGAAAAAGGAGAAAAATGAATAATTTTATATGTGCAATTTGTTTCGGAAGCATTGTGGGCAGGTATGGGTTACACTGTTGAGTGTGGTGTGAGAATTATGGACATATATTTGGACCAATTCTTGCTAATATATTCATAAAATATTTGGCTGCACCGAATTAACTTCATAAATAGCGATAAGCAACATAATTAAATATTTCAATCAACTAATTAAGGGGTCGTTGAAATCTTAACTCGATCCCACTTCAACTAATTAATTGCATTAACTAAGTTCTCGGAATAGAACACTTATTTATTTATTTTCCTTTGATATACTCATTATGTCCAATAAAAATAAGGATATTTTATCGTGATACGAGAATTAATGCATAATTGATAAAGTAATAGAAAGATAGAAATAAAAAATAATTGGAGTATCGTTAGAGGTTGTTCGGTTCATGAGACTAGGATAAGCACTGGCAGACCTACATTTAATGGGGGAGGGGCTTTAGCCCCTAATAAATTCATTTTTTTAATTATTTTATACTATAAAGTTCTAAAATTTATTCACATTCTATACACATTATTATATAAAAGCCCCTATTAATAATCTAAGTTACCTACAAATTTATTTTTAAGGTAAAATTTGAGAATTTAGCCCCTACTCCCGTGTATTTCTGTGTCCGCCATTGATGATAAGTTAGGACGTGTCTTGTCTATGTTAGAATTAGTGTTGGATTTAGAAATGTTGTTTGTTTATCTTATTTTAATAAAATATTAAAATTTGAATAATTTTAATTACATTTTAATAAATTCTGAATCAAAATTTGTTTATTAAATTAATTAAGTAATTAGCTAATTATTTGTTGAATTCGTTCATAAAAATATATGTAGGAAAAACTCAAAAGCATAAAAAGGAATGGAAAGGATTACTGTAAATACATAATAAAAGGATAATTATAGCACAAGCATTAGTAATTATTTAATTTTATTTAATTTTCACAACTTCGATCAAAATAATTTGTTGCATAGCGGGTTGTGCACGGCCGGGTGAAGCAGAGGTGGGAGAGAAGAGAGATGTGACAATTTTAGTCACATGGGTTTAGCCCAGATGAATTGTCGCGAGATTAGGGTGAAAAATAATCAGTCGAGACCGACCATGATAAAGGAGACACGGGCCGACGGGCCGAGTGATAACTCTGTCATAGTAACCGAACGTCGGATAGTTCGGTGACTGAGATTGAATCATAAAGAAATAGTGGATAATATGCTCTACTTCATTAAAAAGAAAAAAACATTAGCACTAAAAATAGGAAGTGATATTTTCATGGGACTGACAAAATAGACACGCACGTAAAATTTCTGATTGAGTTTAATTTTCATAGATGAATCTTGTTTTTCAAATAAGTCCAGGTTTAATGAATATTAGATTTCTCCTCAAATTATTCACTGTAAGCTTATATTCTGTCACTATTAAAAATTTGAAAGCAAGGAAATATTTGTCACCAATAAAATAATTAATCAAACATATTGTATCAACTAATTATGCAAGCAACAAGGAAAGAAAGCAAGAGTGTGAATGTTGTAAACCTACATATATATAACATTTTTAATCACCGAATGATATATTTGCAGTTGACCTCATTTGTTTATATTTATATACACATATTTTATTTTGTCAACAAAGAATGATTAATGTACGACTTAGTTGAACCGTGGGTCCGTGACAATGCCTATGTATATAGTATAGTTTACTAACAACTTCTTAAATTCTGAGTCCATTTTGTTGCGCATTAATTTTTTAAAAATATTTACTATTTCTATTAATTTAATGGCATTTTTATATGTAGTTCCTAAGAGATTTCGAGAAATATGATCGTTTCACACTATAGTATATATAGACTCATTGAAGAAAGCTTACTAACTAATTCACAAAAACATTATTGTTGAAGCATAAAGAAAGACCAAGAAGGTCACGACTCAATAGCTGGAGTATATTTTTTTTTACTAAGAAAAGCTTATAAAAATTTGATAATTAAATTCTGCATCTTCAATAATGGCATCGATTGTATTATATTCGAATTGACTTACCTTGATTGCTTTGCTAAAGCCACAAGCAATAATAGCATCTCCAATGGAGGCTAGCGGATAGGCTAGCCGATCGCGGGCGCTAGCCGATCCGCTAACCTCCATTGCGGCAATTTAGGCTAGCCGATCGGCGAGCTCTAGCCGATCGTGGGCGCTAGCCGATTCGTTGGCCGATGCGCCCGCCATAGCAGGCTCAATTTCGGCTAGCTGATTGCATTTTTTTTAATGTATTTTTATATGCATTTTTTATTGTATTTTTTTATGAATTTTTTTAATTATGTAATTTTTTTTAGGATGTACCTTTTTTTAAATTTATATAAAATTATTGCATTTTTCTGTATCTGTGTCGTAAATTTAATTCCGTATTTTGCGTGATTGTAATTTATTTATTTTTTATAATTTTGCTGGCCTATGGCTAGACTATTGCTTGTCCAGTTTCTTGTCCTGATGATGTGACATGAAGGGTTTCTTGTCTTGATGATGTGGCAGAGAGAGTTTTTGGCTAGACTATTGCTGGCCTAAAGCTATTGATGATGCTCTAATCGATTTGTTTTTGAATTTCCTAAATCATTGTAATTTTGGTTGGAATAGTGGAGATTTAGATTATGGTGAAAAGTGGAGGATCAATTACATAAAAATGAATAAAATATGATTGATCGACAATCAATATAACCCCATATCACAAAATTGTAACATTTATATTTTTTTCATATTTATTTTTTTAATATTGATATAATTAGTTTCTCCTATGTGCTTTCATATATCATAAAAATTGGCTACATGACTTTTATAGTTACACGATCAAATGTACAAAAATTGTAATGCACAACTAATCGACTCACTTATAAGATGTAATTTTATTTACTGAAGTTTGTAAATGTCACAATACTTCAAAGATTGAACGATTTTCGTAATTAATGCTGTTTCAAATTCAGTTGTTAAACTATCTGTCCCTCTCCAAACCCATTAATACAAAATTGGTAAGCTGATCTAAATTTTATAGGCAACTTGCAATTGGGTTTCAAATGGTTGGCTAGTTTGGACTATGATTTGAGATTTGTTGACCCACTATTCTGCAAGGCCCATCCAATACATATTTTTCGTTTATAAAACTTATCTGATTTGTTAAAAAGTAGTAGTACTCCTTCCATGAGTTTCGTCCCATTTTAGAAGTTCCATTTGAGTTCGGCACGAATTAATAGAAATATAAAGAAAAGTTGGTGAAAAAATAGTGGAATATGGATCATATTGTTATATATTAGTTTATAATAAAATGTGAGTAAGAAAAGATTAGTGGAATATGAGTCTATTATTATTTGTGAAATATTTCAACCGAGACTCCTAAAGTGGGACACCCAAAAAAGGTAAACCGTGACTGCTAAAGTAGGACAGAGGGAGTATATGACAAAAGTCACGCGCGTGTCATAATAGATGTCAATGTCATACTTTTGTTTTTAGTTTATCCTACAAAAGATGTCATATTTACATTTAAAAAAAAATTCTTTCTCACATTAATATAAATATATATTTTTTCTCTCTATTTAACATACAAAACAAAATTTCTTAGAATCTCATGTCATTATCCAAAAATGTGTTATCTATTATATATGGATGGAGAGAGGGAGTAGTATTTACTACAAATATATGACTAATTTAAGTGAAATATAGTACCCTACATGACACCTTTAATTAATTGATTTTAGTTGTATCTACAGACTCCGGTAATTTGGTGGTATGAATAATTAAAAATAAACGCTTTATATTTTTGATTTATTACTAGTAAGTAGGCCATTACTATTTACTACGCTACGTCCTAGATTTCCTTATATTAAAATTTCTATTCGCAGAGTAGGTTGATATTTATGATTAGTGATTATTCAATGCTTTCAAAATTTAAATTGCCAAAACACAATTGTAATTAATGTTTTTCACTGAAAAAGTGAAAAATATTCTATAAATCGACCATACTGGCCTTTCCGTACTTAATGGCCGACATAATTCTCTAGCATTTAAATGTAAAAAAAAAAAGAGAAAATAATTCAAAACTAGTATTGTTAATAAAGTTAGGTGCTTACATTGGTCAAATGTAAGGGTTAATAAAGAAAGACCAAGAGTGTGTCAACAATACTCCATATAAATTTAACTAGAACTAATATTATTATGAGTATTGGGGAAGTTGGTTTAAACATTTAATTAAACTAATCACATGGGCCTATTTGATGTTGAAACTCCAGATTACATATCATTTCGCTTACATCACGTTGACCTATTGTTTTGTTTTGCTAAATATTATCACAGCCTATAGTTAATTACCATACTTATCATTATTCCAAAGCTATCATTTTCATAGTGAAATTAATCACCATAGATATTTTTTAACATCACATACCAATTCTTTATTATGAATGTTTTGGGCTCTCATTACTTATTGCTTTGGACTCTAAGTGAGGAATAACTTTTTTTTTTTTTTAAATTCCTAATTTAATTAGAGAGTCATGCTTTGACTTTACGGATTTCCTTTTAATAAACCTCGAACGTAGGATGCACATCCCCATTAGAATCATTGCATATTATTCTTTATTATGAATGTTCTTTAACTAATTAGCTCGTAATATTCTTTCAAAAATGAATTTTCTAGGAGTTTAATTTATTGAAGTGGATCTTTGTTTAGAGATATTAATTTTGGAAGTATCGAGGAGCACATGATAAATGATCATTTGTTCTAAAATGTAAATGATAAATTCTTGTGATAAAAAACAATTAGTATAATCATGATATATGGGATTCTGTTGATAAAACAATTAGTAAAATTTCATCACTATTTACACTTTTGAATAAAACATAGTACTCCCTTCGTCCCACTTTAGGAGTCTCGGTTTTTCATTTTTGGGTATCCCACTATAAGAGTTCCGATTGGGATATTCCATAAGTGGTGTATATAAAAGTAGGATCCACATTCCACTATCTTTTTTCACCAACTTTCGTTTACAATTTTTAAAATCCGTGACGAACTCAACTGGGACTCCGAAAGTGGGACAAAGAGAGTATAAATTTTTATAGTTAATGTTTAAAAAATTGAAACCAATTTTTATATATAAAAAAGTTTATTTGAAGATACATATTAAATGGAAGAGATAAAGGTTTTGTGTGGTGGGCCCCTGTGGTAGAATGATGTTTGAATTACTAATTGCCTAAAAATAATTAAATGGAAAAATGATTAAAAATGAGAGAAACTTATAAATTACATTTCTTGCGTTTCATTCAATATTTCCTGCGTTTTATGCACAACTGTGATTTAATAGAAACCAAGGAGATCCTAAGTTTACTTTTGATATATGAATATTTGTGAAGTATTTTAATGAAGAGAGTAGCATTAGAATGTTTTATTAAGGCGAGCAATTTAAGGATATATCGCCATTCAATTCTCTAATCATAAATACTAGTGCCTTCTAATTGATTCATTTAACTAGAGTTTATGAAAGAACAATGTATGTCTAATGTCTCCATTGACTCCAAGTCATATTTGAATGCATAAGTTAGCAAGAAAGTAATTAATACTAGCAAATAATTTGTTAAATTCAAGTCATCGAAATTGAATGAAACAAATGTATACACCATCGATCAAGCATTTATATGACAATGATAACTCGAAAATTGTAAAGAAAAAATGAAATGAAAACCTAGCAAATCAGAGTATGGTGCAATTAGAATGACACGACCCTTTCATAATAAACCGGTGGGCAGTACAGGGCCGGAGTTGGCCGTAGAGGACTTGAAATCGGTGAAGATGGCCTACCTGAGTTGGCCGGTTAAACGTCTTCTATGCTCACAATATCAGCAAAGCAAAACTTTTTCCGGAGATTCGTTGCCAAACACACCGTATCCACCCCTTCTCCGGTCACCACAAGCCGGTCATTTTCTCCAATACTCACCGCCTCCACTCCTGCATTATCATCATCTCAGATATCATCTTTATAGACATATAATTAGATCATTAAGATCTATGATGGATTCAGTGTTTAATCAGAAATTATTTAGTACAATAAATTAGGGTTTGTGTGATAGTTTCAAATCAATATATACATATATAGAGGGATGTAATCAAATGTTGTTGACGCTGTGTTGACATCAAAATCTTGAAATTTCATACTGTGGTGTATATTGTGTTGACATCAAAATCTTGAAATTTTTACATCGTGTTGACATTGTGCTGATGTTGTTTTGACACTTTGTTGATGAGTTTGGTGTTTGTACATTGCATAGAGTTTGCTACATGTAACAAATATACATACCTAGTACATTCACAGCAATCGACATGGCCTTTGATCTAGCCTTCTCATTGTGCATTGGCACATTTAGCACAATCTTTTTCTACATTACAAAATCATACAATTAGATGCAAATGAAATTAATCTCCTGCATTAATTGAACAAAACTCTACCTTCATTTCGAGAGCTTTTGTAGTTGGTTTCTTACTATGGAAGTTTTAGAGACCAAAAACCTAATTATATGCAACCCTTCTGTTTTCAATTTATAGGGAAAAAATCCACCAATACATAGCAACTTTTTAATATGTACTGTTAATTGTTAAATAAAATATTGATCACCGTGTATGGTGAAGAAATATGGAACCGATAATTGACTGTTGGACTTGGTGGTAACGATGATAATTAACAAATAATATCGTTAAGGACATTCTTTTCCTTGTTTTTTCTTTGTATTTTCCATGTTCAAATTTTGAAACCGGAAAAAGGATAAAAATAAATAAATTTTATATGTGCAATTTGTTTCGGAAGCATCGTGGGCAGGTATGAGTTACACTGTTTCTGTATTGAGTGTGTTATGATAATTTGATACATATATTTGTACCAATTCTTGCTATATATTCATAAAATATTTGGCTACAACGAAGTGCTCGTACATAAATAGCGATAAGCAACATAATTAAATATTTCAACCAACTATTAAGGGATCGTTGAAATCGTAACTCGATCCCACATCAACTAATTAATTGCATTAATTAAGTTCAACTCGTTTTTAACTTGGTCTCGGAATAGAACACTTTCATATATATACTCATTCTGTCTCATAAAAATAAAGGCATTTGAAATGACACAAAATTAATGATGTATAATTGGTAAAATAAGAGATAGATAATAATTAAATAAAAAGTAATTGAAGTATTTTTAATAATTGTTTGGTTCATGAGACTAAATAATAGGAAGATATAATATGGGATAAGTTAGGATGTGTCTTGTCTAGGATAGAATTAGTATTGGATCTATAAATGTTGTCTGGTTAACTAGATTATGTGCAAGTTAATTTAGTATAATGTTTGGTAGATAAGATTAATACTAGTATAATAAATTACGAATCAAATTTTGTTTGTTCAATTCAATTAAATAAGTAATTAGCTAATTATTATCGTTGAATTCGTTCATAAAAAAGTATGGAGGAAAACTCAAAAGCATACAAACATAATGGAAAGGATCACTACAAATACATAATTAACATAAAAGCAAAATTATAGCATAAGCATTATTACTTATCTAATCTTATTTAGTTTTCACAACCTCTTCACCAATCCCAAAAATGTACATATTTAATTTCATTTAATCAACACGACTACCCATTTTCCTAAATTTTTAACGTCCAGGAAACAGTGTACATTGCGACAATTTTAGTCGCATGGATTTGGCCCAAATGAAATGTCGCGAGATTAGGGTGAAAAATAATCAGTCGAGACGGGCCATGATAAAGGAGACGCATGCCGAGTGATAACTATGTCATAGTAACCGAACGTCGGATAATCTGGTGACTTTGATTGAGTTAGGGTGGAGTGGCGGCATTTGAACATGCACTTAGCTGATAATAGAAAAAAAATTGTGTATAAATCGAAGGTGATTTTTTATGGGACAAATAAAACTGACACACATGTTAAATTTCGGATGAGTTTAATTTTCATAGGATGAATCTTGTTTTTCCAATAAGTCCAGGTTTAATGAAGTATTAGATTTCTCCTCAAATTATTCACTGTAAGCTTATATTCTGACACTATTAAAAATGTGAAAGCAAGAAAATATTTGTCACCAATAAAATAACATATTGTATCCACTATTTCACTATTTGAATGCAAGCAACCAGGAAAGAAATCAAGAGTGTGGCTGTTGTAAAACTACATACTATATCATTTTTAATTACCGAATGATACTTTTGAACTTGACTTCATTTTGTTTATATTTATATGCACATATTTTAATTTGTAAAAAAAAAGAGTAAATGCCAAATGTGGTCCTTAATATATGGCCGTTTTATCAATTTGGTCCTTAACATTATTTTTTTGATTATTTGGTCCCTCACAAATAAACTCGGACCCGAATCGGTCCTCACTTAACAGAACCGTCAAAAAATAGACGATGACCGCAATTTGACTATATTAAATTACTAATGGTAATTCATTATACCTAATTATAATTCTTTCCTATTAGCAAAATTGGAAAAAAGATAGTATTAGTTGCAAAATGAAATGAATAATTTGTAATTTAATATGAATTAAGAATTATAAATAAGTATAATTAATTACCATTAGTAATTTAATATAGTCAAATTGCAATCACCGTCTATTTTTTGACGGTTCTGTTAAGTGAGGACCGATTCGGGTCCGAGTTTATTTGTGAGAGACCAAATAATCAAAATGATAATGTTAAGGACCAAATTGATAAAATGATTATATGTTAGAGACCACATTTGGCTTTTACTCCAAAAAAGAATGATTGTATGACTTAGTTGAACCGTGGTTCCGTGGCAATAGTTTACTAACAACTTCTTAAATTCTGAGTCCATTTTGTTGCGCATTAATTTTAAAAAATATATTTACTTTTTCAATTAACATTTTTATAGTTCCTAGGAGAATTCGAGAAATCTGATCGTTTCACACTATAGTATCGACTTAATGAAGAAAGGTTACTAACTACTAATTCACAAAAACATTATTGTTGCAGCATAAAGAAAGACTAAGATGGTCACGACTCAATAGCTGGAGTATATTTTTTTTACTAAGAAAACCTTATAAAAATTTGATAATTAAATTCTGCATCTTCAATAATGGCTTTTATATGATCTGTACTGTAATTGAGTGATAAGTCTCACCTTTTGGTATATAATTAATTCTATTCGAATTGACTTACCTTGATTGCTTTGCTAAAGCCGCAAGCAATTATCGATTTGTTTTTGTTTCTGTTATATGTTTCGAAGGAAAAAATAGTCGAATTTCCTAAATCATTGTAATTCTGGTTGGAATAGTACTGGAGATTATGATGAAAAGGGGAGGATCATTAACAGTTAATATTGATTACATAAAAAAGGAAAAATATTTATTGATCGACAATCAATATAACTCCATATCACAAAATTAATTGTTACATTTATATTTTTTTCATTTTTATTTTTTAATATTATATTATTAATATAATTAGTTTCTCCTATGTACTTTCCCATATCATAAATTAATATCAACTAAAATTGTAGTAATGCACAATAATTAATCAACTCACTTATACTCCCTCCGTCCCACGTTACTTGAGTCACTTCTTTTTTGCACTCGTTTTAAAAAAATAATAATAAATAATTAAAGTGAAGAGAAAATAAAGTAAAAAAAAAATAATAATATAGTTAAGACTCTTCTCTACATTATTTTCTCTCTTATTTTTTTTATCCATTTTAACTATTTATTAGTATTATTTTTTCAAAACGAGTGCTAAAAAGAAATGACCCAAGTAACCTGTGACAGAGAGAGTAAGATGTAATTTTATTTACTGAAGTTTATAAATGTCACAATACTTCAAAGATTGAACGATTTTCGTAGTTAATGCTGTTTCAAATTTAGTTAGTAGTATTAAACTATCTGTCCCTCCCAATCCCATTAATACAAAATTGTTAAGTTGATCTAAATTTTATAGGCAACTTGCAATTGGGTTTCAAATGGTTGGCTAGTTTGGACTATGATTTGAGGTTTGTTGACCCACTATACTGCACGGCCCATCCAATACTTATTTTTCGTTTATAAAACTTATCATAGTTTAGCTAAATAGTACTCCCTCCATATCTACGTAGTAGAGACTTTTTTTTTATACCAAATTTAAGAAAAGTTGTGTTAAATAAAGTAAGTAAATGAATAATAAAGTAGAAAAGAAAAAATATAGAGAGATGATTAGAGAATAAAGTAAAAAAGAATAAAGTATTAAGAAAGAAGAAAAGTTGTTGCTTTTTGCCAAAAAAGTAAACGACTCAGCTATAATGAAATAATTCAAAAAGAAATACGATCCAGCTCCATAGAGACAAAGGAAATAGTATATGATAAAAATCATGCGCATGCAATCTTTTACTAGTGCTATTTTCTACAAATATATATGACTAATATATTTAAGTGAAATATAATACCCTACATGACACCTTTAATCACTTGATTTTAATTGTATCTACATGACTGTTGTAATTACTGATTAGCACAAAGTCCGGTAATTTGGTGGTATGAATAATTAAAAATAAATGTTGCTGCTTATTATATTTTTAATTTATTAGTATAACCTTAGTAGTACTACAACTTGGTAGGCCATCTCAACTACCCTACGTCCTAGATTTCCTTATATTAAGATTTCTACTCGCAGAGTAGGTTGATATTTATGATTAGTGATTATTCAATGCTTTTAAAATTTAAATTGCCAAAACACAATTGTAAATTTGTAATCAATGTTTCACTGAAAAAGTGAAAAATATTTTATAAATTGACCATAATGCCATTTCCGTACTTAATTGCCGACATTAATTCTGTAGCATTTAAAATGTAAAAAAAGAGAGAAAATAATTCAAAACTAGTATTGTTAATTAAGGTTTGGTGCTTACATTGGTCAAATGTAAGGGTTAATAAAGAAAGACCAAGAGTGTGTCAACAATACTCCATATAATTTAACTAGCTAGAACTAATATTATTATTGGGGAAGTTGGTTTAAACCTTTAATTAAACTAATCACATGGGCCTATTTGATGTTGAAACTCCAGATTACATACTCGTTGACCTATTGTTTTGCTAAATATTATCACAGCCTATAGTTAATTACCATACTTATCATCATTCCAAAACTATCTTTTTCATAGTGAAATTAATCACCATAGATATTTTTTAACATCACATACCAATTCTTCTTTTGGAGACTATCTCAGTTCACATGTATCCACCAATCAATATTCAACAACTCAAACGCACTAATTCATTTTTCATTCAGATGCTCATCATATTATAATAAAAACATTTCAAGATTTTAGCATGGAGCCAATTGAGACTTTTAGGAGATAGACTCGTCACCATATGACGATTATAATGATCCATCATCAATATTCAAACAATTCAAATTAACCATACAATTAAAAGTTCAAACTGAGATTCTTATGTTACAAATTAATAATACAAATGTTTAATTTTGGAAGAATTAATACACAACTTGATTTACATAATGTGACAAATAGTCCTTCCGGGATCATCATAATAGTGGCACTCGTAGAAAGGTTGGCAAGGTGGCGGTATCATACAAGGTTGCGGTGGACATTTTTCCGGCGACTTATCCGGCTCTGGCGGCTTCACTTCTGCAACGCTTAAAATATCGGCAAAACAGAATTTCTTCCTAAGAGATTTTGCCAAACACACGGAATCAACTCCTACTCCGACCACTTCAAGCTGATCGTTATCTTTTCCGATACTCACCGAGATCACTCCTACAGTTTATATGCATAGAATTGAATGAGTTTGGGGTTTTGAATTATAAATAAATAAATACTATAGCTATTACTATATAAATACCTTCTTCAGCCACAACAATCTTCATGGCCTTGGATTTATCCTTCTCTTTATGCAGTGGCACTTTGATCACAATCTTCATCTATTAGTAATACAAAGATGGCATAAATTAAATTGACAGTTTGTTACTATATATGTGTAACAATGCAAAAATTTAATTGCATGAAGTCTTGAAAAATTTACCTTCATTTCTGGCTTTTTACAATCCCTTAATATGAGATGTTATAATCGGTTAACCCAAATTTTGATTTGTGGGAGTTGGAGTGGTTATGATATGTATATATATAAGTTGGAAGGGACACAAGTGGCAATCAAAACTTTGAATATGTGGAATCTGCGTAGAACTGAGATGGCCTCCAACTAATCGTCGTATTAGAAGACGAGGATAAACTGATAATGTTAGTATATTTCCTAACTACATCGATATCGAAGAATATTGAAGAATTAATAACAATATAGTACATATAAGGGGGGTTCGGTTTGCAAGATTGTATCCAGGATTAAATTTGTAGTGTGTATGGTTCAAGAGATTCAATCCTATAACTCAATCCTACATGGATATTCATGTGATAATTAGTCATAACTAAATCCCTACTAAAATAATCTCACTAACTCTATCCTATATTATATCTTGATACTCCCTCCGTCCCCCATTAGGAGTCACACTTTTACCGGGCACGAGTTTTAAGAAATGTAAAGAAAAGTTGGTTGAAAAAAGTGAGTGAAATGTGAGACCTATTTTTTTATATTAGTTTTATAATAAAATGTGAGTGAATTGAGTTAGTGGAATGCGGGACCTACTTACTATTTATGGTAAAAATGAAGCGTGACTCTTAATTGGGGACAGACCGAAATTGAAAAGTGTGACTCTTAATCGGGGACGGAGGGAGTATTATTTTATCTTGGAAACCGAACATCACCATAATATTTAAGAAATTACTACTCCCTCCATCCCTCTGTAGTAGAGACATTTCTTTTCTGCACGAGATTTAAGAAAAAATATTTTAAATAAGTTAAGTAAAATGAGAATAAAGTAGAAAGGAAAAAGGTAGAAAAATGAAGAGAGAGTAAGTACTTTTGCCAAAAGAGGAAATGACTCAGCACAGTGGGACAACCCAAAAAAGAATACGATTCAGCTACAGAGGACAGATTAAGTACTACTCCCTCCGTCCCAAGATAAGTGACCTGTATTCCTTTTTAGGGTGTCCCACTATAAGTGACCTATTTCCATTTTTAGCAAAAAGTCATCTCTCTTATTTTATTCTCCACCTACTTTATTCTCTCTTCTCTCATCTACTTTTTCCTCTCTCATACTTTACTCTCTCCACTTTAACTTATTTAAATACCATTCCTCAAATCCCGTTCCCAAAAGAAGTAGGTCACTTATCTTGGGACGGAAGGAGTATTATTTTTAAATAAAATATTAGTAATTTTTTGTTAAGCAAAGTACGAGTATCTATATATCTTGAAAGTACTTATAAGGAACACAGGATCACATAATTTCATCCTATCACTTGATTGTTTGATGTGGGTTCAGATTTTAGTAGTATTTCATATTTTTAGTTGAATTATTCAACTCTAGAGTTGGTAATAAACTGTATATTGAGAAATGAAAAGAAAAAGAGATTTAGAGCCTAGTTATTAATTAAAACAAAAAAAAATGCAACTATATAAAACTAGAGATGAAATTTTATAAAAATATAAAAATGTTAAGTGGAACAGAAGATTAATGGAACACCAAAATATGGAACAAAGGATATAAACAATTACTCGTAATTATTTCTATTTTTAATTATCCTTGCAAATGCAAAAGTGTGACTGATTATCAAGTTTTCACGAACATTTCGAAACAATATTGAGACTTGCAAAGTTGCAAAAGGCGAATCCAATTGCTAAGTGTGACAAAAAAGAAGATAGGAAAGAACTTGTGTAAAAGTACTCCCTCCGTCCAAAAAAAATAGATCATTTTTGTCATTTTGGGACGTCCACAAAAAATAGATCACTTTATAAAAATAGAAAGTTTATCTCTCGTAATTTTCCCACAATAGATCAAACAACAATAGATCTATTGTTTGTGGACGGAGGGAGTATTAAAATAACCACAAGTGCAGCGTGGCGCAAAGTAAACTAAGAACATAGTCATTAATATTTTTATTATAAAAATTCTAGATTAAAAATTCTTAGTTAATTAATTGGACCGGCCAAGTCACTAATTAAAAAGTACCAATGTGGTTGGATATAATTTCGTGCTACGGATACTGGTCTTCATATATATAATATCGGATATATAACGATATTTTATGAAGTTGTTGCTATACTATAATTCATTCACAAGTTGCTCTAGCTAGCTAGTTGTTTGTTAATGTGAGAGTTGAACTCCATTTTTAATAAATTGGAACTCCTTTTTTTAGTCACTAGTGAAGAACTGGAATTCCATCAAAACCACTTGTCATGCATCAGTTGAAAATTTGAAATACTTTGGAGAGTGGATAAATTTCCTATAACACAAACATATACACAATGAACAATAAAGTCCAAGGCTAGATATACATGATACTCCTTGCGTCTACGAAAAATAGGACACATTGTGAATTACAGAGTTTTAATGTGGAATTAGTGGAATGTGTGGTCTATATTATTAGTAAGAGAGAAGAGAAAAAAGTGAGAGAGAAGTAGTGTTAGTAGAATGTGGAGTCCATATTATTAGCAAGAGAGAAGTTGTTGAAAACTTTTCTTTTTTAAATGTGCTCTATTTTTCGTGGACGGGAAGAGTACATAGAATATGAATTAATTTTCACATATATTGATTATCATTAGAGTAAATTTATTATTCCAGCCTTATATTTATGGTACTACTATTAAATATCACAACATCAGAAAGTATTAGTACTTACTTAGAATCTAACTTGAAAATTTAACTTGAAAAATTAGACAATTTTTCCCGACAAAACTAAAAGAGCTGAAATCGCTCAAACATGCAGTGAGAACATCAATTCAAAAACAGCATAAATGAACTCAAAAGATATACAACTAGTAAACAATACCATAAAAAATGACTATTAAAAAAGAACATATGCCGTTTGTCCCATTTTAAGTGATTGATTTATTTTGGGTATGAAATATTTTGAAAAATGAGAGTATCTAGTAAGTTAAGTGGAGAGAGTATAAAATACAATAGAGAATAAAGTAGAAAAATAAAGAGAGAATAAGTCGTTAAATCCAAATAATTAATACACATTTGCCCGTTATATAATACTCATTGTTACACTTTGACTCGGAACAAGTTATAAAAAATGTTAAGTGAGTTAAAAAAGTTAATAAAATAGAGTCCTACTTTTATAGTACTCTCTCCATTATTAAACATTTTAAGTAAATTAAATATTAAGAGTATTTAAAGTAAGTGAATGGTAAAATTTATCTAAATTTTTAATTAATGTAGCCAAAAAAATTACATATTTTACATATAATAAATAGATAAAATTCATATTATCTCAAAACATTTATATGGTGAAATAATATTATAGACAATATATAAAACTAAATATCAATTTTTAGTTAATTTGAATAAATATATACTATAATAGTATTATTAGTTATTACATAAAATTAAACTTGAATTATTAGTAAATATGGAGTAATAAACTATATTAATAATATATACTCCATATTACATCAATAAAAATAAAATTTAGTGGCTTATAATTAAAATTAAACATATCATAACTAAAAATTATTTTAAAGTATAAAACTAAACACAAATTATTAATTTGTGTGGACAAAAAATTATGAAGTTAATATATAGCAATAATTAATGTTCACAATATTTCATTCAAGACCATGTGGTGAAGTGGTAGAGGTGTTAGTTTTTTACCTAGAGGTCTAGGGTTCAATTCCCTCTAGTCTCATATTTTAAACAAGCTTTTAAATACAAAAACCGGTTTCCGGTCTCATATTTTAAACAAGCTTTTAAATACAAAAATCGGTTTCCGGTTCAACCGGTCCGACCGGCCGGTTCCGACGGTTCAGGGCGGCTCAACATGCCAACGGTTTTAGGGGCCGAACCGGACCGGACCGTCACACTTTATAAAATTAATACTCACATTCCATTAATATTTTCAACCCACTTTCTATATATTTCGTAAAACCCGAGACGAGTCAAACGTAATTAATTAATCGTGGACGGAGGGTTAATAAAATGTAAATGAGAATACATTAATAGAATATAAAGTCCATTACAAAAAATAAGTGAAAATTAAGTGTGACAAATATTGTAGGACAAACTAAAAAGAAAACTAGTGACACGTACCGGAGTAGTAGTTTCTAAAAGCCAAACACCAACAAAAGCTATTTACAAGTAAGTGCATTGTACGGATACTTATGTTCTGAATTCTCTTTGACTATGACTGCGTCAACACGATTCATTCCATTTCGCCGTTTGTTCAAAATCAATACTCTCTTCATCCTTAATTTTGTGTTTATTTGTAGAAAAATTAAAGAAATGGAATAGACCGACATTAGTGTAGAAATTATATCATTTTAATCGGACCGTGACATGTAAAAATTCACGTTAATACGTTGATCGTCCTAATTAGATATCCGACTTAATTCGGGTCATAACATTAATAGTTTAATGTTTTTTTTAGGCAAAGTCCACATAATAAATCACGTTATGAAATCGTCTTTTTATGACTAATTAAACCTTGTGATTCAGGCTTCAGCCATAAACTTTCAAATTTGAGAGAAATAATAACTCTATTAAGAAATTAATTAAATATTGAAGTTTCCATAGAAATTTTGTTTATGAATATTTGTCAAAAGAGCTTAGCTCTCTCTATGTCATTATCTCGAAGAATTCGAGACATGGGTTCCTTGTCACAGATAGAAGACTTGGAAATTTTATTAGTAATTTAATAATCCAAGTCCACCTGCATGCAAGAAATCTGATTGAATGGAGTGAGCAAGTATATGTTGAGCATCAATTGGAAAAGTATGCAAGTCGCTTTTGTTGATATGCAATATTTCCAAATATTTTTAAATAAATGGGACCACTATTGGCATACTATCTCCTTCAGTAAAAAAAAAAAAATATACAGAGTACTTTAATTTCGAGTTTTAATGCACAATTTGTAAATTTGGAAAGAAATAGAAAGAAAAGGTGATTGGAGTATTGTTAATAGAAAATATGATTCCACCTTATTAGAGAAAAAAAATTACCAAAAATTAGAGTGAAATACTTTTATGGAACGAATCAAAATAAAAAGAATGTCTATTTTGTGGTGCGTATGGATGGAGTATTATTATTAGGAAGTTGGTTTAATCCTTTTGACGTTGAAACTCCAATTACAAAATACTCCATTACACTTACATCTTTCACGTCGCTATGTAGTTTGCTAAATATTACTCTTACATATATACAGCCTATAGTTAATCACCATGCTTATCATTACTCCCAAACTATAATTTCGATAGTACTGTATCGTTAAAATTATGATCAATCATATTTCTACCAGTCAAGCACACTAATTCATTTTTTATTGTGATGTTGCAGGGCTGTCAAATCGTACGGGTTTAGTCGTTATCGTGTCAACTCATTATCGACCCAACCTAATAAGGTCAAAACCCAACCCAACCCGAACTCATCAGGTTCTTATCGTGTCCCAACTCAACGGGTTCATGTCGGATTCGTGCGTGTTATCGTGTACCAAAAAAAAGTCAACCTCCTGTTAATGATGGTCAGTTAGCTTGAAACGACACGATAACGACTAAAACATGATGTTATTATATGATTTAAACATGATATAACACGATAAAATAAAAAATTACCAAATTAAAATAACTATTTTCTTAATCAAAATAATAAAATTAAAGTATAGTAATATTAAATCTAAATAATAAAATTAAAAAAATTAAAAAAAATTAATTTTTAATAAAATCTAAGCATAAAATTTTCTTAAAAGTCACAAAAAATTAATAATATTTTTTAATTAATAAAATTAAAGTATAATATTTTTAATTAATTAAAATTAAAGTATAATATTTTTTAATCAACAAAAATTACTAAAATTAAAGTTTATTAATTTTTCTTAATGTATTGTAACCCGACCCAAACCTGACCCAACCCGACCCGACCTAACCCGTTATCTTCGGGTTCTTATTGGGTCGACCCTATAAGCACCCAAATTCTAAACGTGCGTGTTCGTGTCGTGTTAACTTCGTGTGGGCCCGTGTCGTTTCAAAAATTGCCAGCTCATATTGTTTCCAGTTGAAATATGGTACTAATACACAAAAATTTCAAGATTTTAGCATAGATCCAATTGAGACTTTTAGGTCGTCAGCATATGACGACATATATATAATATATTATCCATCATCAATATTCAAGTAATTACAACCATACAATTAAAAGTTCAAACTGAGATTCTTCAATTACAAATAATACAAAGGTTTAATTTTCGAACACCTTAGTTTTTGGAAGAGTTATTAATACACAAGTTGATTACATAATGTAACAACTAGGATTTCCAGGATCATAATAGTGGCGCTCGTATAAAGGTTGGAAAGGTGGTGGCGGAAACATACAAAGTGGTAGCGGATCTTTTTCCGGTGACTTCTTCTCCGGCTTCTCTTCGGCAATGCTTAAAATATCGGCAAAACAGAATTTTTTCCTAAGAGATTTGGCCAAACAAACGGAATCAACTCCTACTCCGACCACTTCAAGCTGATCGTTATCTTTTCCGATACTCACCGAGATCACTCCTGCATTTTATATGCATAGAATTAATGAGTTTAGGGTTTTGAATTAAAAATAAATAAATACTATAAATACCTTCTTCAGCCACAGCAATCTTCATGGCCTTGGATTTATCCTTCTCTTTATGCAGTGGCACTTTGATCACAATCTTCATCTATTAGTAATACAAAGATGGCATAAATTAAATTGACAGTTTGTTTACTATGTATATGTAACAATGCAAAAATTTAATTGCATGAAGTCTTGAAAAATTTACCTTCATTTCTGGCTTCTTACAATCCCTTAATATGAGATGTTATAAACGGTTAGCCCAAATTTTGATTTGTGGGAGTTGGAGTGGTTATGATATGTATATAAATAAGTTGGAAGGGACACAAGTGGCAATCAAAACTTTTAGTACGTGGAATCTGCGTTTAACTGAGAAGGCCTACAACAAATCGTCGTATTAGAAGACGAAGATAAGTATAGGTGTATAACTTTGACACTAAACTCGTGGTGTCGGGACATAGTGAGAATTAATTAATACTAATATTTACTTTTGTTAATAAAAAATATTTTATGTACAATTTATAAAGTGGAAGTGAGGTGGGTCGATGGATCTAAAATAGGGCTAGGGGAAAATACCGAAAAAATGATATATTGTTCGTATCGTATTGAAAAATATCGAAAAATTATCGAATTTTCGATATATCGTAATTTTTGAACGATACGATATCGTATCGTAAGTTTTCGATACGATAACGATAACGATATGAATTTCCTTATATCGCGATATATCGTTTTATATCGAAAATACGATATATATCGAAAATATCGATATATATCGATATATATCGATATTTTATTTTCGATATATATCGAAATTTTTGATATATATCGATATTTAACGATATATCGAATTTTGATACGATATATCGAAATATTGATACGATAACGATATGAAATTTTTTTATATCGAAAGTTCGATATATCGAAACTTTCGATACGATAACGATATGAAATTATTTCATATCGATATTTTCGATACGATACACGATACAACGTTTTAGATACGATATATCGTATCGACCCACCCCTAATCTAAATAGGCGTTATATATAGTTAAATTTCTACTCCTATTTTTAATTATTCTAGCAAATGCAAAAGTGTGACCGAATTTCAAGTTTTCAACGAAAATTTCAATACATAAATTGAGACTTGCAAACGGCGAATCCAATTGCCAAGTTTGACAAAAAAAGGAAATAGAAAGAACTTGTGTAGTTAGGGACTAGTATTGAATAACCACAAGTGCAGCGTAGGGCAAAGTAAACTAAGAATAGTCATTCATATTTTTTGTTATAAAAAAAACTAGTAAATTAATTAGTTGGACCAAGTCACTAAGTATTAACATGCAATAAAGTGGACAATAATAATTTACGTGAAATTTTGTTGCGTGAGAGATGTCACACGTTGACAATAGCATTATAAATCAATTTCATAGATATTGATAATCATTAGAGTAAATTTATTATTCCAACCTAATTATATCTTTGGGCTATTACTCCCTCAGTCTCCGATTAAGAGTCACACTTTGACCGAGCACGAGTTTTAAGAAATGTGAAGAAAAAAGTTGGTTGAAAAAGTTAGTGGAATGTGAGACCCATTTTTTTATATTGGTTTTATAATAAAATGTGAGTGAATTGAGTTAGTGGAATGTGTGACCTGTTTACTATTTATGGTAAAAATGAAATGTGACTCTTAATTAGGGACGGACTGAAATGGAAAAGTGTGACTCTTAATAGGGGACGGAGGGAGTAGTATTTTTTAAATTTCACAAATTGGAAAGTATTAATTTAGAGCCTAATCATTTTCTTAATTCATAATTTAGAGCCTACTCCCTATATAAAGCATGTCTCAAAAACGCCAACCCCTCCCAACATTATTCCTCGAACCTACTAAAGAAAACAAGAGCATTAAATCACCTAAATCACAATCTACCACTTGGAAGAAAAGGATCGAGATATGAAAATAAGTCATCAAGGCCAGATTCTTAATTAAATATTTTTGCAAAACCGAAACACTAATAAAAAAATATATATTGCATATCAACAATCATTATACGGAATACTCCTAATTATCTGTATTCTGTTGACCATGACTGCGTCGACACAATTCATTGTCATTTGGAAAAATTCATAGCATGAGTCGAAGGGAATTATTCTAATTCGTCAATTGTTTTGTTTTGTTTTGTTTTTGTTTTTATTTGTAGAAAATATGAAGAAATGGAAAAACCTAGAAATTATATCATTTTGGACAGTGATGTGGATAAAATACACGTTAATAAGTTGATATCCAACTTGGGGCCAGAAATCAAAATGCGTAACGTAGTTCAAACCATTTAAAATAGCAAGTACTATAAAATAAACTTTACTCAAAGTATAGATTAAAAATTTGTCAACGATTTTCAATTGGCTAATTATATATATTACCACACTCTATTGATTTGTCGATACATACATACATACATACCTACTAATTAATGATGCATGTTTAGAGTAATAGTATCATCTCAAGTGGTTCACTTTCCGAGTTGCTTCTTCCGCTTGTACATGGGTCAAGTGACACATACTTGACCCTCTACACCCTAAGGCCTAAGCGGTCCAGCCCGAACACCCACAACATGTACCCAATCCCGACCTGATAACAAGCGGGCTTACGCCACATCGAATTCACATGCAGGTATGGTGTCAGGTAGAATATTTTAGAGATTTCGAGTTTGGAAACCCAATTTTTTAGGTTCGGGTAGCCAAATTTGCAGGCCCGCCTTTGGGGCCTGTTTCGGTAAAAGGAAACTACTGTACATATAAGACAAGAAGGCCCAACCAAGTTCCCTTACACAAAACACTAGTAGTACTATATTTTAGGCACAGCCCACAGAGTGCTGAGAAAATGGCAAAGGAAGTGAGGAATGAGCAACAAGCAGATAATATTCAACTCAACGACTACACGAATGGCTTTCTAAAAGAATCAGATATGATTCTATAAACCTCGACTATGGAACTGAAGTTAGCCGAGGCGACGCCGTTTTGTTGAAGTATCTCTACTTGTCCTGCAATCCCAACGTAGGCACTCACTTGCATAGTATCGCCGTGCAGCTCCATGATCATCAACTGTTGTGATCAGCGGCTGGTGTTGCTGGTCGACAGGAGGAGGATTTGGAAACATCCGAGATGCAAAAGGAGGCACTGGATGCATCTGACGCCGTTTCATTGAAGAATCTCTACTTGTCCTGCAATCCCAACTTCCATAGTAGTATCGCTGTGCAGCTCCATGATCACCTACTGCAGTGATCGGAGGAGGATTTGGAAGCATCCGAGGTGCAGGAGGAGGCACTGGATGCATCATCGGACGCTGTTTTGTTGAAGAATCTCTTCTTGTCCTGCAATCCCAACATGTGCAGTATCTATTATCATCAACTGTTGTGATCGGAGGCTGGAGTTGCGGGACGAGAGGCCGAGGAGGAGGATTTGGAAACATCTGAGATGCAAAAGAAGAGGGCACTGGATGCATCCGACGCATCAAATGAAACTTCCAAGAAGACATCAGTCTGAATCTGTAGGTCTTGCAAGGGCCGAGTGGAAACGGCTCATCAGCTCTAGAACTGGACCCCCTCTTGTTGTTGTAGCCTGGAAACTCTTCTATTCTGAACTCATCTTGCGCGATGCAAACCAGTGAACACTCCGATCCAAGATCCTCGATTTTCCATCTGTCAAAGGTTGCATTCGATTTGTGCCTGATATGTATTTCGCCATCAAACTGCAGCATGCAGCTCGCGTTCAGTAAGAATCCACGGACGAGATCCCTATGCATCCTATACATTCGAGCTAGTCAAAACAGTATGACTAACAACTCAACAATGCAAGCAGCTAAATAATGCAACTACTTGTTCCTCAGGCAAAAAGAATAGAGGCTCACACCATCATTACTGGATTATCTTAGCAAGTCATAAAAGGATAGCAATCAGGAAAATAGCAGTTACTAACAACACAAGAACAAGCATCACATATAGTTAATGTAACTACTACTTCAAATAAGAAAGCCCTCAAGCAGAGAACAGAGGCTCACTTCAACATGTCTGGATTATCTTCCCTGAGGCAGAAACCAGCATGTGGAAAGTTATAAACAATGTAATCAAATTTTTTGAATTGGAGTTGAGGATGATTCCGCATTCGGGTTGCATCCACTCCGTGCAACACAAACGCCCCTAGGATTCCCAAAAACACCACATTCTGCATTGCATTCTTGTATTTCTGGAGTAATTCTTCTGTTTTTCATCAAAGGAACATTGTCATTATGAAAATCAAGTGAGCACCATAACTCAGAAAAATCAAACAGTGTTTTTATAAGGAAAAAAGTAGTACTCCTTCCATCCCAAAAAAGTAAGTTAAGTCGTATTTCTTTTTAGTCAGTCCCAACAAAGTTGAGTCATTTCCTTCTTTTAACAAAAAGACAAAACATCTGATCACTCTTTTTTTTTATTCCATCATTTACTTACTTTCTTATCTTTCTTGCTTTTTTTTCATCTCTCCTATTTATTTAATATAAATTCTTAACGTCTATGCCCAAAAGTTGTCACAACTTTTATGGGACGGAGGGAGTATCAATTATTTGATACTATATTCCAATTTTTGTGATTGAAATGAAGTATCTAACAACAAAAATCATAGGAATTTGAAGTCTACTTGACTAAACTGGAAAAAAAGGTCAACAAATCCAAGTTGTGAAATCAATTGAAGATTAAAAAAACACACAATGCATAAGAATTTTGTTTGGATAAATGGAGAGAAGTATACCGTGAGTGTCGAGTGAAGTTGCGACGATTTTGGAGGAATTGCAAAAAGCCAACCCCAAAGAGAGAGAAAAGGAGAAGTCGCCTTCGCCGACCAAGAGAATATCGTCGGCCGACGAGTAATACTTTATCCACCTCCGATCATTCATCATGGCGATTCAACTACGACGCCATGACTTCACATTTGAGGAGAATTGAGGATGCATTAATGATTGGGGGCTTCACATTTTTCTACCTGCACAATAATTGGGCGAAAACCGGCGGTTTTCACAGAAATCGACGCATTAAAGAGTCGGTATTCACTTCACAGGCTACGACTCATGGACTACCAATCTACCAGTGTTCAACACTAAACAATGGGAGAATAAATATTGAAAAATCAATCAGGGATATAAATAATCTTTTTAAGAGGAGAAAAAATCAATTTAAATCAATCAAAGATAATTCAGTTATGATAGATAATCTATTAAAATCAATCGATTTACTTTACTTCTTAATATATAAAATTGAATTGTGCATAAAAAGTTGAATTTGTATATTAGAGTGATAAGGGGGTCCACCAATTCGGCACGCTCAAGCCACTATTTCTTGGATATGCTCTGCCCATGAAAACTTAGCCACTACAATGGTGGCCCTCCGGGTCACCAATTAAAATTATTTTCTTATATTTTTTGATATATTTTAATTTAACTAGAATAAAAATTATTGAACTATAATAATTAAAAAAATGTAAATTAAAATTTGACAATAACAAGTAAATATATTTATTGAAAATTTGAATTTTAATTATTTCCGTAATTAGGGTGTGAATTGAAATCACAATCCTTAATTAAAAAGTTGACCAATTTAATAGGGATTTAGTTATTGAGATTGATTTGTTTCCTAAATTAATGCAAAAGTTTTTTGATAACTACCGTTAATTCACATACTCTCTCTCTCCACTTCATCTTCTCCAAAACCCTAAACTCAATCAAAAGTTACTACTACTATCATGGCCCGGGGGCCGCGGCTCTCGGCCCGTGCAGTGGCGAGCCGCGGCAGGTGCCCAGGAGCCTCGGCCTGGCCGAGAGCTCGGCCATCGCTCGTCCACCCCCCCGAGCCGCGTCCACCTCTCGCCTCAGTAGTGGGGGGCCGCGGCCCTTCCCACTGTGGACGCTCTAACAAAAGTATAATATAGTATCATGATTCTTTCCGATTTTTTTCTATTAGCAAGAAACGAAAATTAGTTAGAAAAATCAATTGATCTTAAGTCTTCTTTTCACTAATAAAATTGAGTTATTGAAAACAACATTTTCATCTTTCCTTGTTTTTAAACTCAACCAAGATAGTAGTAGTAACTTTTTTTAAACTGGAATATTTAAGAACTCTACTATTTTCTCTCTATTTATTTTTCTTCTGAAAATCCGAACTATGCAGTCCTGTTTCCTCATACAATGAAATTTCGACCATAAGCTATTGTATAGATTTGGAGGCATTGATATATTAAATCCACAGTGAAGTAAGTTGTGATGATCATATGCAAGAGCAGAAAAGAAGTAGAAGTATAAGAAGAATTTACCTGATGAGCAAGGTTGGAGCTTGGTTATCAATTACCAAATCAATGGCTCTATCAATTTAATTATCCACTGAGAGAGAAAGAGAAGTAAAATAAAGTGACAAAGATGGATAGGTTAACCCTATATAGATCTCCAAAATATTTGTTTCTGCTCTTGCCCCACCATTTTGGCCGGATTCATTATTGCACTATTGATTAACTTTCATATATGGATAGGATTGTCAATTATGCCTTGTAAAAGTATATACTAGTCGAAATTTTTCCAAGTTTTAGACACCAACATTACAATAGCGATCACTCTACCCATATTCGCTGCTGTTTTTATTCAATCAGTGTATTTT
The DNA here is from genome assembly GCF_023119035.1 of Salvia hispanica. NCBI lineage: Eukaryota > Viridiplantae > Streptophyta > Magnoliopsida > Lamiales > Lamiaceae > Salvia > Salvia hispanica. The sequence continues at coordinate 2,430,046 of NC_062968.1, forward strand.
TCTCTTCATAATTTATTGATGATTGACGTGAACTGTGAACACGACTAGTTTCATTTTCCAATACTCGGTCACTAATTCAATTCCAAATCCACTACACCATTACGAACTCATATACACACAATACACACCGCACATACCATACACAAAACACACACAATCCACATATTATACACAAAATATACACAGCACACAATACAAATACACTATACACACAATACACACACCGCACGTACCATACACTAAATGCACACAATCCACACACTATACACACACTACACATATTACAAACACACTATACACACAATACATACACCACACATAACATACACAAAATACACACAATCCACACACTACACACAAAATATACATACTGCACACAATATACACACACTGCACACATTAAAAATACGTTATACTCACAATACACACACTGCACATACCATAAACAAAATGCATGCAATCCACACAATACACACACTGCACTCATTATACACACACTATACACAAAATACACACATTGCACACAGTATACACAAAATACACATACACTGCACACAAAATACACACATTACTGACTCAATTTATTTTTAACACAAATATACCCACAAGTGTACGGGACTAATGTAGCAAATAGTAAGCAAAAGTATCGTATCCACAGAGACAATGAGTGTCAACCTAAGTACCACGAAGCAACCTCAACTACTATTTAGATGAATTAGAAATGTTTTGTTTTTCTAAATCTACTTAAATGCAAAATAATAAACAATAATTAAAGCAATTGGAAACAACTTGGGGAACTTAAAGCAAACGAAAGGTAACGGATGTAGATCGGAAGGTAGAATCCTAAGGGATCAATAACAACTATCATATGCTCAACTAATTTCCAAACTATACCAACACAGGGTCTCAAGGGTTATTAAGCTATTACTAAGGTAACACTGTATCTTCTCTTTAAGCATACAATTGTAGATTACTACCTAGAACCGAAGTCTTCTTCCTAGAACTAAGGCAACAACTCCTAAAAGCTCATAAGATACTTAGCTTCATTCAAAGGCCCAAATCTCTCGATTATATTGACAAAGACGTCAATTTCTTCTCTTTCAAATTAGACTACTCACCTCTCGGTTCTTGTCGTAAAATCAACATGCATTTATAAGGTTATCAGTCAAATAAATGTATAAGTACAAAATAAATCAAAATAGTGTGTGTAGTGTGCAATGTGTGAAACAGTCTCAAACCAAAGCTACTGCACATCCATATATTTTAGTGTGTGTGAAATGTGTGAAATTTGTGCAGTGTGTAGTGTGTGAAATCGAAATAACCACATAAGCCAAGGCATATAAAAAGGATATCAATTAAATATAAGAATCATTGTAGCTCCCCCGTAGAACTTTAAGGAGGATTTAGCTACTCATATTCATCACAAAAGTAAAAGAAATATTCAAAAACATTGTTTGAACAAAGATAAAACTAAAATATGAACTCCTAGAATTGGATTGGGCGGATTGGAGGTCTCGTCTTCAATCTTGCGACGAATACTTGTCCTCTACTCGTTCTTCTCTTCTCCCTAGGTAAAAACTGGTATTTTTTTGGGTTGGAGGCGTGTAGAATGATGTTGGGAGGCGTTTTCTAGCCATATATATACCTAGGGTTGACTTTGGGGCGAAATAAGCTATCGGTCGAAGCTGGAAAGTCGCCAGCTGCCTACGTCGCTTTTCCCGTGCGTTACTGGCGGGTCGCCAGGTTCGTTTGCACGCGAACAAGCGGGTCGCCAGATATGTCACTACTCCGCGCAATCTTTGTAAAATGACCATAACTTCTTCTACTGAACTCTGATTGAGACGAAGATATCCACGTGAAGATCTTTAGAAGAAGAAGAGAATGGTATGCATTATGGACTGATTGAACTTCAAAATCTCCAGAAAAACAATCTCGAACCAAAGCTGCTGCACATCCATTTATTTTGTATATTTTCCTAGACATTCTTCACAAAATGGTCAAAATACCAACATAATATAGAAGTAGATATAAACACGCCTAATAATAGACAAATTATGATTAGATTCATACAAAACTACCCTCTAAAACAGTGCAAAATCCAACTGTATCAACTACACACATTATACACAAAATACAATATACACAAAATACACACACTCATACACTCGGCACAAAATACACACATTGCACACTCACTATTCACAGACTGAAATTTCAAATTTGGTTCAGTTTAAACTTTTTAAAAATTTAAATGTTTTGATACAGTTCAGTTTAAAGTTTTTAAAAAAATTCAAACTGAAAAAAAAATTGAATGCTTGAAATGTGTGAAATGTGTGGTGTGTGTGTAGTGTGTAGTGTGCGTGAAATGTGTGTAGTGTGTGAAAGGTGTGAAATTTGTGGTGTGTAGTGTGTGAAATGCGTGTGTGAAATGTGTATAGTGAGTTGAAATGTGTGAAATGCGTGAAGTGTGTGTAGCGTGTGAAATTTGTGTAGTGTGTGAAATTTGTGTTGTGTGTGTAGTGTGTGAAATGCGTGTAGTGTATGTATTATGTGAGCTGTGTGAAGTGTGTGAAATGCGTGTGAAGTGTGTGTTGCGGATATATAGTGAAAATATGTAATTTTATAACTATTTGGAATTCAAATTTTCTACTTTTGATATGAAATTCATATTGTGGAATCGAAAGATTTGGAATTGCAATTCAATTCGAAATCCAAATATTTTTGTGGAACCGAACATTGGATTTGAAATTGAACGCTCCAATTCCAATTCCACACCTTCAATTCTATGTTCTCAAACATAGCCTTTAGGAAATATCGCCATTCTATTGAATTATTTCATACTCTCTCCGTCTCATAAAAGATGCATCACTTTCCTTTTTAGTTTGTCTCGCTATAGATGTCACATTTTTATTTATAGAAAAAGTTCTCTCTCACAATAATATAAATATTATATTTTCTCTTTCCACCTAACACACAAAATAAAACCTTCTAAAATTTCGTGTCATCCCACAAGTGTGACATCTTTTGTGGGACGGAGAGAGTACTATGATTTGAAAAAATAAATCCTAATATTAATTTTAAAAAATTTAATAAAAATATAATAGAAATATACTGAACATGCTAGCATAGTGGTGCTCGCAAAATGAAGTAAAAAAAAATGGAACTATTTGCGAGCACAACAGAATGCTCGCCGAAGTTTAATTTAGCGACCACATTTGAGGAAGCACCCTTCCTGATCGCAAAGTGCTTGCAAAATGACGTTTTGCGAGCATATATGCTTATTTGCAAGCACTTGGGTGCTTGAAAAACAACGTTTTTTTGGAAGTGTTACCAAATATAGTAAAAGTGAAGTAAGACATTTATTGACAGACGGATGAAAAAGAAAAAATGAGATATTTAATGGCGGATGGAGGGAGTAAAATACATACACACACTTAGTAATGTGAATTTGTACATGTATGTTTTATGTATAGTGTGTTTTATGTATAGTGTGCAATGTTTGTGTATAGTGTATGTGCAATGTATAGTGTGTGTGTGTGTGTTTTTTTTTTTTGTGTGTTGAGTACGTGTAGATATGAAATTTTTAATTGTGGAACTGAGAAAATTCAAATTACTCCGTATAATTCAATTTTAAATTAATTTTTTTTTTATAATACAAACCTGGAATTCAGAATAAATACTCTAATTCCACAAACCCAATTTCATGCACCTTACAATAACTTCAATTCCTATAAATTTTATTTGATGGGGAAGGACGTGGTCACGTGGTACGTATATAGTGTAGGGACTTGGATCCCCTGCTGTGGCAAAATGCACAGCAGGGGATGCTGTGTAGATCAAAGCCACTCATTTATGCATAAAAGAAAATAATCTAATTTAATAAAAATCAATGGAGGAATGTGATTTGCACAGCATCCCCTGCTGTGCATTTTGCCACAGCAGGGGATCCAATTCCATAGTGTAGACTGTGAAGCCGTCACACCATAGTCTCAAATCAAAAGTGACAAAAAGGATAGGTTACCATTCCCACCCCATATATACATCTCAAACACAGGTCTTCTCCTCCAATCTCACCACTTTGTCCGGATTCATTTGTACTCCACTTTTGAGTTTTTTTCATATTCCTCCCTCGTCCCTAGTAGTTGAGGCAAAATGTTTCGTCACGAAATTTAAGAAATTGATATTTGTACTCCCTCCGTTCCGTTTTAAAAGTTTCGGTTGATCAATTTCGGACATTCCGGTTGGGATAAACTAATAAGAAATGCCTACAAATTAAGTAAAAAAGTGTTAAAAGAGATCTTAACATCTACTACAACATTTATTTACTACACATTCAATTAAGAGTTACACACTCAAACACTTTCTTAAAAGATGTGCCCGACTCAACCGAGGCTCCTAAAGCGGGACGGAGGGACTACTACGTTAAGTAGCTGGATTGGGATCCCCTGCTGTGCAAAATGCCACAACAGGGGATGTTGTGCAGATCCACACACGATTTATTAATTTTACATACTTGTTTTTTTATTTATTTCAGCAATGGATGGTTTTGATCTGTACAACATCCCCTGCTATGGCATTTTGCACAACAGTGGATCCCATCCTTAAGTAGCTAGATAGATGAAAAAAAAGTAAGTGAGAGAGAAAAAATTAGAGAGAATAAAGTAGAAAGTGAATGAGCAGAGAAAATAAAGTACTACTAAGAGGTAAGCAAGAGTGAGAATACATATTTATATATAAAAATAACTTAGTTAAAAGGAAACTTTTTAAAATAAAAAATGACTCAATTATGAGAGAATAGAGGAAGCATAATGTATTCTTCTACTACTAGCTTTACAACTTGTCAAACATACGTCAAACGTATACTTTAATCATTATATACAAAATTACACTGCATACATCCATGAGTGAAATGTTGTCAAGGTTTGCCATTTCGGTGCATCCAAGAAAATGTTGTCCAGGTTTGTAGTCCGTAGAAAAGCCCAACATAAGGAAAGTTGAAGATTATGCGATCGAATTTAAGGTGTCCGAGCACAACACGATTCGCCATTTTTGTAGCATTTGATCCCGTGCACTCTCTCCTCCTTATTTCCTTGATGTTAGACATAGCATTCCCATAATTCTTCTTCAAAAATGCTGATATAAATAATCTCACTTCAAAAAGTTGCTACTCATGATCTTTACTTGCTCTGGCGTGAACGTGATTCTATCGAAATTTCCCATTATTTGTAAGCCTCATCTTTCGGTCATCCACCATCTACACTCATTTCGTACCTTAAATTACTCCACAATAAACTAAGTTTTAGCTGTAGTTATTATACTCATTTTTTGAACTAGTCCTATTTATAACATCAAATAATATAGTTTAAAATTTAAAACGTTTTATAGCAGCGAGGATCACCTAATTCTTTTCCTACACCATCTCCTGCTCTATCCCTTACAAACATAAAATATGATGATGGATCCATTACTTATGTTTGTGAGAGGTGGAGCAGGAGGAGATAATGTAGGAAAAGAATTAGATGATCCAACTCGGGGTGCCATGCCCGTGGACCACCTAGATCTGAGCGGTCCAACACTTCCAAAAAACTACCCTTGTCAATGCCCTGATAACTAAAATGCCATGGTAAAAGATTTGTTAACACAATGATAAGTTGAGAGATAATCACAGAGTAGTTATAATTTTTGGCTCGCTTTTAGTTATTTCTATAATTCTCAAATCTTGAATAATTAATGCTGACGTGGAAGGCAGATTTTCGTCATGGACAAAATGCTGGTTCTTCAAAACGATGTACATGTCATCTATGCACATACACTGAAATATTGTAGTTTCCATAATCTTAATCAATTTAAGGGTTTTTTTAATCTTAATTTACATCTTTTATGTTTTTTACGGGTTCAAGAATTCAATTCATGATTATGGTTCGCTAGAGTACGGCTCTTTCCTCAAGGTTTAAAGAATTTCATATTGCTGCCACATATGATCATAGTTTAAACAATGTCAAGAAAATGATTATCTTGAATAGTAAAACTGATGTTATATGGAGTAAGTAACCGAAAACCCTCTATATAAGTAATGCAACCGATAATATTTTTGTTGTAGGAGAGCATTAATGAACTGCCGACCAATATTAATATTGACGGGAGGTACTTAATTATTATTTATCGAGAAACATTTTAACTAATAAGCACTTTGTTACAAACTAACTATAATAGATTTACTCCATAATCATTTAGCTAACAAAAGATTATCCATAAACCATAATACAAGTTCAGAAACATCATATGATATAACATTAACACCAGAGTCCCTGAGATACATATGGCACAAAAGGTAACAACATACACACTAAAAGCATAGAGCTAAAAAAAAGAGAAGATGAAGTGATCAAAGCGATACATACTCTACTTACTTAAGGCCAAATTTGAAGGTATTGCTAGGGTTGCAATCGAAGTTGGCATCACCCCCGAATCCGGACTTGGTGTTGTAGCCTGGATAATCACCACGTTCAAATGTCACAGCCTCTATAAGTCTGAGGCCGTGCGAAGAAGCAATGTCTTCCACATAAAACCGATCATGGAAACCATTGGTCTTATGCGAAATGTGAATCTCACCATTTTCACTTATCATATTCCGCGCGTTCATTAGAAACTTGCTCACCAGTTCCCTATGAAGACTGCGCAGTCATATATATATAAGCATCAATGAACAACGAAATCAAGACAAATAAAATTGTGGCTGACCTAAGTTGGGTTTCGCGAGGCACGCTAATGTGGAAAATTCCAGCATAAGGAAAGTTGTATATTATGCGATCGAATTTAAGGTGTCCGAGCAACTCATGATTGGCCATTTTAGTAGCGTCGATCTCATGCATCACCTTGCCCTCTCTCCTCCTTAATTCACCAATGTTGGACATAGCATTCCCATAATTGTTCTTCAAAAATGCTGATTAAATTAAAAGTGTTGGGTTATGAATTTTTGTGAAATAGACAGAGTTACTCCCTCCGTCCCAGATAATTCGACCTAGTATTCTATTTCGGATCGTCCCACATAATTTGTCCCATTTCACTTTTACCATATTTGGTAGTGGACCTCATATTACATTAACTCATTCATACTCACATTTTATTATAAAACTAATACTTTAAAAGTAGGACCCACATCCCACCAATTTTTTCAACTCGATTTCTATTAAATTTCTTAAAACCCGTGCCGGGTCAAAGTGTCCCAAATTATCTAGGACGGAGGTAGTAGTTGTTTTGAAAATTTAGGCCTATTGTAAATGAAAAAGGGTTTACCTTGAGAATCGAGGGATGTGGCGATGATGTTGGTGGCAGAGCCAAAAGCCAAGGCGAGACAAGCGGAGAAGGAGAAGTCTCCTTCTCCGACCAAGAGTATGCTATGCCGGCTGCTGTAATGCTTTATCCTCTTCTCTTCCTCCACCACTACAATAGTAGGAGTACTACTCTTTACTTGCTCCTTGGCCTCTCTCTCGTCCAAGCAAGGCTCAATTTCTACATCAATCACAGAGACAACATGTTCTTCTTGTTCTACCTCATCATCATTTCTCTCACACCGAGCTTCTTCATCATCGATCAGACCAGTTGAAGACGGATATTTGTCGTCCAAGATGGAGTGTGAAGGCGAGCAAATTTGGGGTGGTGGATTTTGAACTGGAAGTGATGGACCTGCTGCTTTTCGAGGCCTCAAATAGACACACAGATTTTGCAGTATGCCCTTTGTTGCTTTCAAGATTGAACTGAAGAACACCAATATCTCAACTGATGAATTTTCTTTTGATTTGTATTGATTATCTCTTCCACCACCACCTTCTTCATCTTTCGTTCTACTAGTACAGATGCTCTGGAAATTTCCCATTATTCTTGACTGTTGAGTTCGATCTAAATCTAATCTAGTACTTGAGTTGAGAGTGTTTGTCTACTTTATCAACGTTTGATGTGAAACACCAATCGATTCATATTCCCAATACTCAAAGTAAAGTTGGACTAGCTAGCTTGTTTCTTTATCCACGATTTTTTACCTAATTCTATCTTTAAATAAGTACTTCTTCCATTCCAAAATAAAAAATAAAAAATTTAAAATTGCACGAGAATTAATGAATAATTGATAAAGTAAGAGATATAAAGAGAAAAGTAGTTAAAATAGTCCATCTAGCCCGTAAAAAATGTCTTACTTTTCTTTTTAGTTTGTCCTACTAAAGATGTCGTATTTTCATTTTTAGAAAAAATTCACTCTCACAATAATATAAATATTATATTTTCTCTTTTCACCTAACACAAAATAAAACCTCCTAAAATCTTGTGTTATTCCACAAACGTGACATCTTTTGTAGGACGGATGGAGTATTAAAAGATAGTGAGATCATATTATTATTGGTGTTTAATGGTAAGACTTAATGGTATAAGTTGTAAATAAATTAATGTACGTGAGTTTGACAGAACTTTCCATAAATGAAAATAAGAATATTTTTATGAGATGGATGAAAAGGAAAGTGCTATTTTAATGGGATGAATGGATTATTTTTCTATCTATTTTTTAATAGAAATTCATGGGTTGGTTGGACTTTTTTTCTGATTGTTTGGACGACTGACCCAATTTTTTTTCAGATCGGTTGGGTCATTGGCCTAGATTTTAAGCCCAGATATACTGTTGGGTCAGTTAATTTTTAGCCCACAATTATGGGTGTAAGTTCGGGTAACCGCGGGTACTCAAACCCGAAATCTCAAAAATATCATACCCAATATCCGACCCGTATGTGAATTCGGGTACCCTAATACCCGATGCGGGTACCCAAACCCAACTAATCGGGTACCCATAAACCCGGAATTATTATATTTAAAATTTATTCTTTTATATAAATTAAATTGTGACGAGAATAGAAATTATCAAAAAATCACACAACACTTATACTCCCTCCGTCCCAAGGAAGATGACCACTTTCTTGGACGGCACGGGATTTTATGCAACTTTATTTTGTGTGTTAAGTGGAGAGAGTAAAGTAAGAGAGAGGAAATAAAGTAGAGATAAAGGGGTTTCCATTTTAAGCAATGGGTCATCTTGATTGGGACAAACTAAAAAGGAAAGTGAGTCATCTTCAATGGGACGGAGGGAGTACTATTTATTGACTATAATTCTATATCATATAAAAATAGACATTAGACAAATAGACACTACTTAATTTTAAATTAAAATTTTTTTTGGTATAAATTGAAACATATAAGAGATTAAAATAATTTTTTAAGACATTAAATGAACATGTAAATAAAATGGAGAAAGCATAACTAATTAACTATATATTTTCAAAAGATAACAATTAAGAACATAAATAATGCAACATGAACCGAACACAAATGTAAAGAAGAGAGCAAACGGCAAAAAGAGCGTAGCAGCAGCAGCGGCGTGAAGGAAACTTGAAAAAGTGAGGCACACGAAAAATTTATAAATCTACATGTGATTAAATAAAGTTACCCTAGATTTACCTTACGGGCCATAGACCCTATACTAAACAAAAATATTTATCACAAATACATAATTAATCAGGTTTGATCGAGTATTAATCTGGTACCCTAATACGGGTTTCGGGTACCCTAAACCCGAAAAATCCTAACATTAACTACCCAAACCCGTACCCGAACCCATAATTTCGGGTTTCGGGTACCCATAACCCGTCGAGTATTGGGACTGGGTCGGGAATATCCGAAATCCGCGAATTAAATTTTCAGGTCTACCCACAATCGATGACCCGTTCTGATACCATGATAGAAATTCATGGGTTTCAATGTGATAGGAGGAGTGCCCATGTGATTTATATTCTAGTTTCAGTTTTCTCTTGACACCGATGTGAGATAGTTATATGTTACTAGTATATTTTTAGTTTCAATTACCAACATTATGCACATCCAAACTTATACTCATTTTGCTATTTTTATAAATTTTTTGGTATTTAATTTTTGTTCATAATTTTTTTGGTATTCAAATTATTGTATTTTTCATGGGTATTTATTTTTTGACTTCAATTAATGTAGTTTACAAACTAACTAAAAATCATCCTAAAAATGGGGGCCGAAATGGCTAAAAATGGCCATAGTCCATGAGTATTTATTTTTCAGACTCTAATAACAATGAAATTGATGAAGGTAACAAGTCGAGGATTTTTCGTAGTGAGATGTTGAGACATCACAAGTTTAATACAGATGATTAGATTTGGAGATTCTTACAAAGTGTTGAAACCAAAGTTCATAATGTCCAATCGTCTTTTATGGAACAATGAATCTAAAGTTAGGGCTTAGAAAGGCAAAGATTCAACTTTTAGTGGGCCAGGGGCAAACAAGGTGTAATCCTTCCACTGCGGTCTGCGGAGACCAGGAAGTTAACGTTGCTCTATGAAACCGTATCTGTTTACGGGTCATCCCTTAGCAAGGCTAAAGGGGACGGATCAGCAGCAGGTAGGAGAGATTAACGTAGATACAAGCGTGCCGGAGGACCAAATGCCGGCAGAGCCGCCGAGGCACGAGAGGACTTCGCAGCGGCAGTCTAAGCGCCCATCGCGCTATGCAGATTTCGTGCCTCATTAGTGAGGCAGGATTATTTCCTTTGAGTCTTTTATTTTATTGTAATTGCTTTAATTATAGTACTTTTAATTAATTATTCGTTGAGTGAACGTTAAGCTCCTTTTCGGGTTTTCTTATTTGATTCTTTCCCGAATCGTAGGTCGAATCAACCCTAGGGTCCTTAGATATAAATACGTGTGTATTTTATTTCCTCACTCTCAAGAAATAAAATATTGTACACACAGCTTTTCTTTTCCTTGTGCTCAACGCACAAACCCTAGTTTTCGACGCCTGAGTGATCGACAGGCAAAAGCTCCCGCGACGTTCGACGCGAATTCATTTGTTGAGGAACTCTATCCTTAATAGTCTGACGCGGTGCCCTCCACTCTAAATAAAGCCCACGTGGCCCATTCCTTCGAACAGGCCATGTAGCCCAACTTTGCCACTTGTAACGGGCAGGCCATATATAGCAGCCATGGCCCAGCCAAACAACCACACGGCCCAAGCCTTCAATTCCCTTATTGCCCCCACTTAGGTCACAAGCCCACGTTACAAGACCGGGAATCATACTATCATTTGCCACTATAGTACTCTCTCGTCTCCGATTAAGAGTCACACTTTGATCGGACACGAATTTTAAGGAAGTGTTTGAATGTGTAATAAATGAAGTTAAGTAGTGGAATGTGGGACCTCTTTAACTTTTTGTGGGTAATAAATTTGTTGGGTAATGACATTTTGTGTAATGAATGGAGTTAGGTAATGACATTTTGTGTAAATTTTGCCAAAAATAAAGGTATTTTTGATGTCCAAATATAGCAAGTAGGAAGTGTGATTCTTAATCGTGGACGGACCGAAATGGAAAAGTGTGACTCTTAATCGGAGACGGATGGAGTATTATTTTTACTGTACGTGCCGATATGGGACAATGATCAAACCATAATTTTAATTCCCTCGCAGTTTTGGCATCTAAGATTCTAAATGTGAATTGAGTACTGAGCTAGTGACTTCGTAGGCTATGCACCCAAAACCTATATCGAATACTTTATTCCATATTTATTGTTGTATTTTTGGATAGACATTCGTTGTTGCTTTAATAACTCTTTAAGTTGTAACACAATAAATTAAGAAGAATTAGTCACTTCATATTCCATCAGAAATGGATATCTAATGTACTACTACTACTTAGGAGATGAGTCTCAACGATCCGGATTTTAGCAGAGTTCTTACACTCAATCAAGACTTCATGAAGAGGAATGATAAGTTAAAAGAATAGAGTAGGCCGAAATGATAAATTAAGAGAGAAAATAATATAAAGAAGAGTTTTATCTACATTATTGTCTCTCTTACTTTACTATTTCTCCACTTTAACTATTTTTTATCATTTTCACAAAAAGAAGGCAGAAAAGTCAATGGGACTGCTAAAGCGGGACGGAGGGAGTAAGTACCAATCAGATAAGTAAGTGTGAATCTAAAATGACCTACGTATTTTGATTATGTTCAACACTTGTTAGTGCTTAATTGTGGTTATCCTTACTACAGATTATTATCGATAAACATTTTAACTAATTAATTATAAGCATTTTGTTGCAAACAAATTATTGATTTACTCCAAAAACATTTAGCTAACAAAAGATTATCCAAAATAGTATAACTTCAAAAACATCACAACAGCAACACCAGAGTCCCTGAGATCTTCATAATCAAAAAGATAAGATAAACTGATCAAAGTTATACTACTTAATTAAGACCAAATTTGAAGGTTTTACTAGGGTTGCAATCGAAGTTGCCATCACCCCCGAATCCGTACTTGGTGTTGTAGCCCGGATAATCCCCACGTTCAAATCCCACAGCCTCTACAAGTCTGAGCCTGTGCGAAGAAGCAATGCTTTCCACATCAAAGCGTTCATGGAAACCGCCATTGGTCTTATGCGTAATGTGAATCTCACCATTCTCATTTATCATATTCTTCGCGTTCATCAGAAACTTGCTCACCAGTTCCCTGTGAAGACTGCGCATTATAAACAACCACATACATACATATATTAGTGAATTGTGATCACATTATTAGCTTCGATGAACCACAAAATTAAGACAACGAAATTCCGGCTGACCAAAGTTGGGATTCCCTTGACAAGTTGTCGAAAAATCCAGCATGAAGAAAGTTGAAGACAATGCGATCAAATTTAAGCTGTCCGAGCAGTTCATGATTGGCCATTTCAGTAGCATCAATCTCATGCATCACCTTGCCCTCTCTCCTCCTTAATTCCTCTGTTGGACATAGCATTCCCATAATTCTCCTTCAGAAACGCTGATATAATCACACTCAAACGATCAATATGAAAGTTTAAAAGTTAAAACTGATCAATTTTCTTTATTACTTAAGTATGAAAAAAGGTTTACTTTGAGAATTGAGGGATGTGGCAATGATGTTGGCAGCGGAGCCAAAGGCCAAGGCCAGACAAGCGGAGAAGGAGAAGTCTCCTTCTCTGACCAAGAGTATGTTGTGTCGGCTGCTGTAGTGCTTTATCCACTTTTCTTCCTCCACCACTACGATATTAGTACTACTCTTTACTTGCTCCTTGGCTTCGCTCTCTTTCCCGGTAGGGCAAGTTTCTAGGTCAATCTCTTTCGAGCATCTGATCGCAGGAGCAGAGACGACATGAGCAGCATTCTCACACTTAGATTCTTCATCATCGATGGCGCCTCTCGAAACAGTTAAAGAGGCAAATGTGTCTTCCAAGTTAGAGAGTGAAGAAGAATCCATGTTGGAGCAAATTTGAGGTGATGGAACTAAAGCGAATAGATGAAGATGAAACCCTGTGTTCATCTTTATAGACGTACGAAGTGGTACACGAATCGTTTCATTCTCCCAAAATACTCGAGTATTTATCTGTTCACCAGCTGAGTTCGATTTGATATGAGCATTATTCAATGGGTAAATACACTATGCAGAATGTATAATGTTGTTTACTTTTATAATTATTTATTATTTATACTCAAGTTAGGGTATAAATCTAACAATGACAGTTCATTAAGCCTCTTCAAGTGGTAAGCCTCTTCAAGTGGGAATGCCTGTACTCTACAACAAGCAAACACTTCTTAAACCATGCTCGAGGTAGGGCACAACAGAAATAATTCTTTAAACTATAAGCGCAAAAATTCCTTAAAACAAATATTTAAACTAAAAATTGGCAGGGCGTGCCTGGCCAATGCAATAGTGCAACACAAAGGCGACACATGAAAACCCAAGTAGCAAGCTCCTTTGATGGGTCTTCCCCCTTAAAAAATAAATTTAATATCGTGTGGACAAATGGTCCACATATCAGATATTAAACTGATAAGAACAGATACTACACTTGATCTTAGCCAAAAGGCCGAGAAAGGTATGAGTTTTCTATAGACTGGCCCATGATTTTATACTACATGGTCTGCTCTTCCTTCCTCTATAGCACATTCGATGTGGGAATATTATTTCGATAAAGATACTTCAAAATCAGATTAGCCAACTCAAATACATACAAGCACAAGGTTGTTCCATTTCCTGCATCTGTGCAGCACAAACATTTCCACATTAACTCCAACAACCCCCAAACTCCTCCATGTACACCACACCTCCTTTCCCACACAAACTCACAACTGTTGTCAAATGTCATACATATCTCACATAACTATCGTTACATATTAGCTGTGCATCAATAAATCAAAACAAAAAAGATTTAGAGTCTGTCAGACAGCTGCCTAGCCATCCTGACAGGACCCGAGTCAAGCCAAGGACGATCATCTACCGCACCACATGCCAGAGACCTGACCCGAGGAGCTGTTAATCACACTCTAGCCAGGCAGCCACGGTTCATCCACCAGACATGGTTTCTGGTCTCCTTAGAAATCAAGGATACAGAGGTACGAGCCTATAGAACAGATCCTGTTCAAGTAAGGTCGTGCCTGCTTCACGAAGCTATCAGCTTATATACCTGTCATTTATTCACTAGGATTCGATGTGGGACACCAATAATCACCAAGTAAGGTCGTGCCTGTTTTGTTGTTGCTTTTAATCATCTTTTGAGTTGAAAAGAATTAGTCATCCAGTTATTTCTCGGAAAATAATTCAATGATATGCCAGAAATATTCATAGCGTTGATAGAGTTGACGGCAAGATCAATGGATATAGATATCCAAATCCGAGATTAAAAAAAAGACAAAAGTGTTGTGAAACAAGAACAAGTAAGATCTATGAAATATAAAAGAGAAGATGAAACTGAATTAAGGCTGAATTTGAAGGTTTTGCTAGGGTTGCAATCGAAGTTTCCATCACCCCCAAATCCATACTTGGTGAAGAAGCAATGCTCTCCACCTTAAAGTATGTTGTGTCGGCTGCTGTAGTGCTTTATCGTCTTCTCTTCCTCCACCACTGCGATACTACTACTCTTTACTTGCTCCTTGGCTTCTCTTTCTTCTTCTTTCTAAGCTAGAGTGTGAAGACGAATTCATGGAGAGCAAATCTGAGGTGATGGAACAAAGAGCTATAGATGGATATGTTGTTCATCTTTATACAAATTTGATGTGTATAATCACTAATGTCTCTATTCAGTTGCTTTAACTTATCTGACGATTTCAAATGAGCATTACATTTATGTTTCATGCATGAATTGAAATGCTACTAGTAATTTTAAAGCATAGTAGTAAGAAGTAGGAGTATTAATTATACGGTGTTTCATTAATCGAAGTTAGCTTTGGTGCTCATTCTTTCCCATAAAAATAGATACTATTTTTTTACGTTATTAGTTTTAATGTGTAATTAATAAAATATGATAGAGATTAAAAAAAAGTAAGTAGAGTGTTGTTAGTTGAGAATGAGACTCGTCTCATTAGAGCAACTCCAAGGGGAGAAGGTAAATGAAAAGTGTATATTATGTTTATACCTTCTCAAAAAAGTGTAATATACCTTTCTAAAAATCAATCAACTCCAAGGATAAAAGGTATATAAAAAGGTATATCATTTAAAAAAAATAAAATAATAATACAAAAGCATTAAAATAACATAAAGTGCAATGCCTTCTCAAATACTTCTTCCTTGGAGAATGTTTTTTTATGAAAAGAAGGTAAATATGGTAGTTATATGATTTTACCTCTCCATTGATGGAGAGGTAAAGATACCTCTTCAAAATGGGAAAAAGGTATAATACCTTCTCAAATAACTCTCTCCTTAGAGAATGATTTTTCACGAAGAAAAGGTAAATATGGTAGTTATATTAGTTTACCTCTCCATTTACGCAATATATAATTTGCAATTTAAAGAAATAATGTATATTTCTTACCATTAGAATATTTTCTCTAAATTGAATAATATAGTTTGTGATTTAAATTGATATATACTCCCATAACAATTAGAGTAAATATAGTTTGTGTGATTTAAATTTAATAGTACTCCATTCGTTCCTTATTTTTTGTCCATTTTTGTCATTTTCATTTGTCTTCCATTTATTCTCCACTTTCAGTTTTTATCGTAAATAGTAAGTAGGCCTCACGTTCCACTAACTCATTTCACTAATATTTTATTGTACAATTACTAATATATAAAAGTAGGATTAACATTTAAATAACTTTTTAATCTTTTTTTTCTCCACATTTCTTAAAATCTGTACCACTACAAAGTTGACTAAAAATGGGGTGGAGTCGTGGAGGGAATATGTGTCAATTGGGATGCAAAATGTGAACTAGTGGATCTTGTCCCTTCATTTTAGATCCATATGTACATAAAAAAAATAGTCTCATTTTAATAAATTTAATTTTTTTCCCTCATATTTTACCCACTTATTTCCCTTTCTCTCATATATTTTACTTACTTTTTAGGAAATTTGGTCCGAAAAATCGTGAACTTTCACAAAAAAGTGGTATATCCCACAACTTTTAAAAGTAGTCTTAAAAATCATCACGTTTTAAGTCCGTCCCATAAAGTAGGAAATTGAATAAAGTAGATATAATAAAATAAGAGATAATAAAGTACTAGAAATAAAAAGTGAGTTCATTATTACTCCCTCCGTCCTATAATAATATGCATTATTTCCTATTTAGTCCATCTCACAAAAATATGCACTTTTTAATTTTAGAAACTTTTTTCTCTCTAATGAATTGAGAGTTATTATCCATTAATAATACTCTATCTTTCTTTTACTTTACCAATTGTGCATTAAAATTCGTGCTTAACCAATAGTGAATATTCTTATGGGACAGATGGAGTATAAAGGAATGGAGAAAATACCACGCTTACAAAATATTACACTTTAAAATTATTCATTCAGTATTTTCTTTTTTTATACTGTGGATAGCTTTACTTCACATCTTACAAACAAAGACTCTCAAACAAACACTTTAATTATTCAAACCCAAATCTTCCAAACAAAGACTCTCAAACGAACACTTTAATTATTCAAACCCAATTCCTAAATTCATATACCCCATGTCTAGGATATCTTTACTTTAAACAATTAAAGACTCTCAAACAAAGACTTTAATCATTTCAAATTTATTCAAACCCAATTCCTAAATTCATATTCCCCATGTCTAGATTTTAATAGATGTATCATATTTGACTTTTGCGAGTTTTAAAACATCAGTAATTCCTCGTCCTATGGATGATGACCCTTTCCTTGAATGACATCGAATTTTATACTACATTATTATTTTGTGTTTTAAGTGGGGAAAATAAAATAATAGAAAAAAAATAAAGTAAGTAAAAAGAAAATAGCTATGCCGAGCAGAATTAGTTAATTAATTGTTGTATTCCAGATGGATGATCGAATTCTATCATGAGCATGCACGAGAAGCATTTTAAGACAAACATTTCGTTACAAATTATCGATTTACACTACTAACATTTAGCATACAAAAGAGTTCCCTTAATACTATTTCAAAAACATCAAAAACCAAGAGTCCCTAATACGTAATACTACTACATTAAGATACATTGGCACAAAACTTAACAACACAAAGAAATCAAAAGGCATTACTTATTCAAGACCGAATTTGAAGGTGTAGCTAAGTTTGCAATCAAAGTTGGCATCACCCCCAAATCCGTACTTGTTTTTGTAGCCTGGATAATCACCACGGTTGAATTTCACCGCCTCTATGAGCCTGAGCCCGTGCGAAGAAGCAATGCTTTCGATCATAAAGTCCGCGTGGAAACTATTCGTCTTATGCGAAACGTGAATCTCACCATTCTCACTTATCATATTCTTCGCGTTCATCAGAAACTTGCTCACCAGTTCCCTGTGAAGACTGCACATTCATAATTAAACAAATTAACACATATACATATATTAGCATCAATGAACTAATCAAGAAATAAAGACAAAATAAAATTCGAGCTAACCTAAGTTGGGTTTCGCGTGGCATGCTCTTGTCGAACATTCCAGCGTAAGGAAAGTTGTATATTATGCGATCGAATTTAAGGTGTCCAAGCAACTCATGATTCGCCATTTTCGTAGCATCGATCTCATGCATCACCTTGCCCTCTCTCCTCCTTAATTCTTCGATGTTGGACATAGCATTCCCATAATTCTTCATGAGAAATTCTGCTAAATTTGTTTTTTTTTTTTTTTGAATTGTTATGAATTTTGTGAAATAGTCATCCATCACCAAATCAAGTTTGAAGAAAGTTGTTATGAATAGGGTTTACTTACCTTGAGAATCAAGGGATGTAGCAATGATGTTGGCAGCAGAGCCGAGAGCCCGGGCCAGGCAAGCGGAGAAGGAGAAGTCTCCTTCTCCGACCAAGAGTATGCTATGGCGGCTGCTGTAATGCTTTATCCACTTCTCTTCTATGATACTACTACTACTACTACTACTATTCTTCACTTGCTCCTTGGCTTCTCTCTCATTCTCCACCGCTACGATGCTCGGGGAATTTCCCATTATTCTCAGCCTTCACAACATTTCATGGAAATACAGAATTGACTATATATTGAGAGATTTAGTGCACATCACTACTGCTTTTTCTCTTCTTCTTTGTTGACGTTTGATGTTGAACACCAATCGATTCGTTTCCCCAATTATACTCAAGTAAATTTGATGCTAGCTAGCTTTATTTAATTTCTTTGTCCACATCTTTTTATGTAATTAGAGTTTCAATCAAAGACAAACAAAATCACAGCACAATTACTTGCGTGAATTTTTTTTAAAAATACTCCTAACAAAAATCTCAACTTTAGGGCAATTGGTGTATGATACGAATTTTAATGTAAAATTAGTAAAGTAAGAGAGAAGGGAAAAAGTAAGAGAAAAGGAGAAAAAGTAAGTAAGAAGTAGTGTTAGTGGAATAATGTATAGGGTTATTATTTATTGAAAACTTTCCATAAATGAATGTGCTCTATTTTTTATGGATGACTAAGAAAATGTATGCAACAAAAGAAAGCGCTTTTAAATTTAAAAAATTAACTTAACTTTTAATTTTTTTTATAAGACGCTTACATTTGCGTCCTCTAATTTTAACTAGGACACCAACGATAAAAAAAAATTAAAGAATTAGTGTATATTTAGAAATACAAATTAGTGTCTTTAATTATATTATGATATATTTTTTTTTTTAGCAGTCAAAGCCACTTGAAATGCGAATATATGCATTTACTTAAAAGGCGAAGACCGAAGACCACATTCATTTAATTTGTCTTCATGTATAATAACCAAATTACTGCAAAATATGATATGGTCCCTAACTTGCCTATGATGTAATCAATTGTCTAAGATTTATCACCAAAGAAAGATTAATTAGGAAAATTGAAAACAATAACTCAAACAAGCAAACACTTGCTAAATCATGTTGTAGCGCCTTAAAACGTTGGCCCATTTCTTTGAATGAAACCATGTGGCCCAACTCCGCTGTTTGGAACGGGCAGGCCATATCATAGAAGCCCATGGCCCAGCCATACAATCACAGGCCCAACCTTCAATTCCCTTATTGAGTAAAGGCCAAATACTCGAATATTTCTATATTCACTAGCTGAGTTTATCAGAGTTCGATTAAATATGAGCATCATGGCTAAATACACAACTCATACTAAATATTTCACTTTTGTTTTATATTAATACAAAAATTTTGAAGTTTACGTAAATCCAAAAAGTTTTATTCGTGTTTCAATTTAGCACAATTTATTATTATTATTATTATCATTATTTCATGTGAAGCACGAAATGTTTTATCATTATTGAGTAAAGGCCAAAATTAGTCCTGAACATATGACAATTTTACTTTTTTGGTCTTAAACTTTATTTTTTGGTCCTGCACAAATGGAAATTTGATCATTTTGGTCTTCCGTCAATAGTTCCGTTAAAAACTAACGGTCTAACCCGATTTTGACCAAATTAAACTCTTAAATCTGATTTTAATTCACTACTTAAACTCCTCAACCACACCTTCGCCCACACCTCCGGCCTCCCCCCCCCCCCCCAATTGCACCTGGTCCAACGCCGTCCTCCACTTCTCCGCCGCCGCCAACAGCACTCGACCGCATCGCCTCCGTCTGGCTCACCGGCGCTGAGCTCCTCCGTACCAGCACTCCCAATCCACCCCCGACGGCGTCTCCTGGTCCTTCACCAATGACGTCACCCGCTTCTCCGCCCTCCTCCGCCGGAAAAGCCTCTCCCTCTCCGTTATGTTAGAGAACACCGTCGATGAATTCCTCACCGGCGCATTCGACGTCAACATCACCTTCCTCTTCTACAACTACAAGAGCAACGGAACGATCGTGAAGGTCGAGCACGAGGTGACGGTGAAGAAGGAGATCCAGATCTCACTGCCGTCCTCCGGCATGGTGGCGAGCTTCAGCGTGGAGCCGAAATAATTATTAAAAATAATTAGAATAATTAGGAGATTAATTAGTGAATTAAAAATTAAAATTAAGAGTTTAATTTGGTCAAAATCAGGTTGACCGTTAGTTTTTAACGGAACTATTGACGGAGGACAAAAATGATCAAATTTCCATATGTGCAGGACCAAAAAATTCAAAAGATAAAGTTTAGGACCAAAAAGGTAAAAGACATATGTTCAGGACCAATTTTGGCCTTTACTCTTATTTCATTATTACATCACTACAAAAAAATGCTAAATAGTGACGAAAATAGTGACGGCAGTCGATAGCTCAACAATTAGTGACGGATCTATCGAAACTTAATCTGTCACTAATCTGTTAAATAAAGAAATTTCACTAATTAGTTTACGGATCATTCCGTCACTAAATAGCGAGTTTTTTTTAACATGTTGATACAAAAAGTTTTATCATTGTGTATATTGGTATAAAAAATCCATCATTGTTTCATGCTTTATACTCCATGTAGGAAAAGAGTTAAATGACGTTCAAACATACACATGACAGAATGTATTAAATCAAGTTAATATGTAATTTCCAATTTAAACCATTAGAATATTTTCTCTAAATAAATATAGTTCGTGATTTAAATTGAATTGATATTTACCCTCTAAGAGTTATTATCAGAAAAAAAATTGAATAGTACGTGTGGAGTGGGATTCAAAATGTGGACTAGTACTATTCTAGCTACACTAGCCAAACAGAATTTAGTAAAAAATCACACAAGATCTTTGTGGTCTTTCGAGTTAGGCCCAATTTAAATGATAATAGGAGTATGATCAACTGATAATGGTAATTATGCTAGGAGGAAAAAGGCACTCAACAATTATCGGGTTCACATCATTATCATTGGGGGTGTGCATCAACAGAGGACCTTGTCTCAATAAGATTCAAGTTTTGATCTTTAATAAAATGGATTACTAGTATTTTAGGTGAGTCATAATTCACTAACAATACTCTCAATCGCATATTCTGGAATATTAATTTTAAAAATATTGTTTAAGTTTTTCCTATAAAAAAATTCTCTCAAAATATACAGTATAAAACAAGATAAAAGTTGCTCTATAGAGTTGTGTTATCTTCTAAATTTGAACTTGAACAGATACTTATCATACCAACACAAAATAGTAAACAAATTAATTTTGACATCTGTATATAATTACCGTTCCCACTGCTTACCCTATGGAGAATGTATAATGTGGTTTACTTATAAACAGTGTCAAGTGATAGTAATTCATAAAAAAACAATGAATCTAAAGTTAGGGTCAAAATCTGACAATTAGAGACTATTAAGCCTCTTCAAATGGGAAAGGCAAAGATCACTCTTCAAGGTTAATGGACCAGATTATAAAATATGATACGGTCCCTAACTTGCCTATGATATGTCCAATTGCCTAATTATTCATCACAAGAAGAAAAATGAATTAGGAAATTTGAAAACAATACTCCAACAAGTTCATCCTACATTTAGATTAGAATGGGCAATACAGAAAACATGGCTAGGGCTTTCTCGCACT
Organism: Salvia hispanica; assembly: GCF_023119035.1. Taxonomy (NCBI): domain Eukaryota; kingdom Viridiplantae; phylum Streptophyta; class Magnoliopsida; order Lamiales; family Lamiaceae; genus Salvia; species Salvia hispanica. The sequence continues at coordinate 2,451,992 of NC_062968.1, forward strand.
TAATGATGAACAAAAATAAACCATTAAACAATCAATCAATAAGCCCAAAAAATTTCTTACAATAAATATTTTAACTAAGATTGGTGGGATGAGCCAGGCCTATGCAGTAGTGCAACGCATAAGCAACTCTTGAAAGCCCAGATAGCAAGCTACCTTGATGGGCTTTCCCCCTCAAAAAATAAATTTAATATCGTGTGAGTCAATGACTCACATATCAGATATTAAACTGATAAGAACAGATACTACACTTGATCTTAGCCAAAAGGCCGAGAAAGGTATGAGTTTTTCATAAACTGGCCTATGATTTTATACTACATGGTCTGCTCTTCCTTCCTCTATAGCACATTCGATGTGGGAATATAATTTCAATAAAGATACTTCAAAATCAGATTAGCCAACTCAAATACATACATTCATGTACAGTAAAAAAAAACAAGCACAAGGTTGTTTCATTTCCAAACATTTTTATAGAACACATTAACTCCAACAATCCCCAAACTCCATGTACAGTTTCTTTTCCACATAAACTCACAACTGTTATCAAATACCATACCTCACGTAACTATCATACTTAGTAAATGCATCCAAAACAAAAATAAAAAGATTTAGAGTCTGTCAAACAACTGCCCAGCCATCCTAACAGGACCGGAGTCGAGCCAAGAATGATCATCTACTGCATCTCAAGCCAGAAACCTAAACCGAGGAGCTGTTATTCACGCTCTAGCTGGGCAGCCACGGTTCATCCACCAGACGTGGTTTCCCATCTCCTTAGAAATCAAGGATACAGAGGTACGAGCCTATAGAACAGATCCTGTTCAAGTAAGGTCGTGACTGCCTCACGAAGTCGTCCATTTAACTACTTGTTATTTATTCTTTAAAATTCGATGTGGGAAAATAATCACAGTCATAGTGCAAAAATTACGTAGCGCCTACTTTATGCGCTTAACTATTGTTTTCGTCAAAGTATGTTTTTGCCACATAAAAATCATCCTCGGCATTCTCCCAACCACAAACTACTAGTGATGATTTAGGTGAAATTTTAAAATATAATAAAGTCGAATAAAAATGTGATCAACTATTTTAATAAGTAAAGAATAGATAGAAATTTATTTTTCAAATATACAAAGTTAATATTTTTAGTAGGACAGAACTAAAAAAAATTGGATGTTTTGAGTACAGGGGAAGGAGTTTTTAAAATTAGACCTCTATATAATTTAGGACTTAATATTGTTTGCAAAATTTAACGACGACAAAGACAAATTCTAATGTATTAATAAACAAATTAAATATATAAATTAAAAAAAAAATCTTAATATAATCCAAATGCGCTCACGTATATTGATTGTCAAATAAGGTCGCATCTAGCATGATATTTCTCATGTATATAATTGCCCATACTATATAGTATATATGCATATGTAATTATAGTAGTTGAGAAGAAGTGGAAATATTCGTGTAATAGATGCATTAATATAATTTGATTTGGTGGAAGACAAAAAATTCCAACTCATGGCAAAACAGAACCTCACATGTTATATGTTACCCCCCCCCCCCCCCCCAACCAAAATTAACTTTATTTTAAACATGGAGTACTAGTAATTTGCAATTTAAACAGGTATTTCTTACCATTAGAATATTTTCTTTAAATTGGTATTTACTCTCATAAATAACAATTATAGTATGTATTATCAGAAAGAATTGAATAGTTATGTGTGAATTGTGAAGTGGGACGCAAAATGTGAACTAGTGAATTTTGGCCCTTCATTTTAGTGAAAGTAAATGATCTCTGATGCTAGTATTTTGTTTCGTGTTGCTCGTTATCGCCTATTTTTGACCAAGCTTATCATATTTAGCTGTAATTACTATTCTAGCTACACTAGCCAAACTGAAAAACAGTAGCCAAACCGAAAAAAGCTTGTATGATATAACTAAATTAGTAAAAATCACACAAGATCTTTTTGGTGTGTTTTCAGTTAGGCCCAATTTAAATGATAATATGATAATTAATTGTAATTTATCAAAGTAGGAGAATTTGGGTTCACATCATTACCATTGGGGGTGTGCATCAAATATGGGTATTTCATATTTCAAGTTTTGAACTTTAGTTAAATCTTATTATGGAGTACAAGATGAGTCACATTATTTCAATCACATTTTCTAGAATATCAATTTTAAGAATACTGTCAAGTTTCTTTTCTTATAAGAAAATCCTCTCAAAAAGTTTAATACAACTGCAAAATAAGACAGAGTCCCTATATAGACTTGTGTGATCTTCTGAAATTTTAACTCGGACACAAAGTTATCATACCAACCTAAAATAGTACTCCCTCTGTTTCTGCATAGTTGAGGCGGAATTTTTGGGCACGAAGTTTTAGAAAGAAATGTTGGGTGTGTTAAATAAATAGATAAAAAAAGTAAGAAAGAGGAAAATGTAGAGAGAATAAAGTATAAAATGAATAAAGTAGAGAGAATAAAGTAAGATAGAGTAAAGTAAGAAAGAGAAAGAAGTTACCATATATGGAAATGACTCAACTATGAAGAAACTTCTCGAAATGGAAAAATGACTCAACTATGAAGAAACGGAGGGAGTGATAAATACTCCATTTGTCCGCGAATAGGAGTCTTGGTTTACTTTTATCATAAATGGGTCTCATCTTCCACTAACTCATTTCGTTTATATTTCATTTAAAACTAATATATACAAGTGGGTCTCCTATTCCACTAACTTTTTTTCACCCACTTTTCTTAATATTTCTTAAAGTCCGTGCCGCATATAAATGAGACTCCTAATGGCGGATGGAGGAAGTAAATAAAATTATTTTGACATCCGTATACTACTGTTAATGTTACCGTTGTATAATGTGGCTTACTTGTAAAAATTGTGTAGTAAATTATGGTAAAGTAATTCATAAGAGCATCCGCAATGGTCGGCTAAGCGACCGGCTAGCCGATTCGTCGCTGGCCGATCGGCTAGCCGAACCATTGCAATCGGCCAGCGCAAAATCGGCGAGCGGATCGGCATGGGCTCGCCGATCGCTCGTCGCGGGCCGAAGCGCTAGCCGATCGGCTAGCCGCCATTGTGGAGGCCCGATCGGCCAGCGATCGGCCAGCGCCGATTTTTGATTTATTATTATTTTTTTTAATCATATATAAACGCGATTTTCGTTTCATTTTCATTTGCACCACTTGTTTTAACGAGTTTTCTCTCTCTCTACTGTACGTGTTCAAGAGCATCATCGAGTGATGGATCACAACAAGGGGTGCAGGGGTCACCGGGAGGGGACGCGGTATATCGGCCCTCGCTTGATTTTTTGACGGCTTTGTCTCACACGTCGACCCCGGTGGAGACGCAGTTCTCTGGCGATGACCTTTTGTCATTGCATGATATGGGGATCGATCTCGGGGACGATGATACTCCCGTTCGAGCGACGCCGCCCGCGCCGAGGAAGAAGACGAGGGGGAAGGGGAAGGGCAAGGCGGTCGGCGAGTCATCGCAGCCCACTGCCACCGGCCGGAGGAAGTGGACGGAGGATGAGTACGCCGCGGTGGCCAAGGGGTGGTTGGAGGTGTGCGACGATCCGCTGGTTGCGAACAACCAGCGGGTCGTCAACATGTGGGCGAAGATCAGTGCTGCCTATAGGAGGCACTGCCCGCACGGGAAGGACTTCAGCAACGAGGAGGTCCAGAAGGGTGGGAGCGCACCGAGGGCCGCGGTTGGCCGTTTTTGCGAATTTGTACGCCAACGCCTCCGTCGGCTCGAAGTGGGCAGACCGAGGACGACGCCCGGAGGATAGCCGCGAGTCAGTTCCCCTTGGAGGGGACGTATAAGGAGTTCACCTTCTGGGAGTGCTTCTTGTTGCCGAAGGACTCGGAGAAGTTCCGGGCGGGGTGCGGCGCTGGGTGGCCGATGAAGCGGCGACTTAACTATAGCGGCGACTACGGCGGCGGATCCCACGACCTCCCCCCGGATGCTGAGGAGTTTCCATCCCCTCCTTCATTTGCTGGTCGCCCCCGCCCGGTTGGACAGAAGCGGGCGCAGCGGGCTGCGAGGGACGGATCCCCCCTATCGCCCCGCGAGGTCCAGGTCCTCCGCCCTCCCAGCCGTCCCACTCGAGTACACTCTCCATTCGCGTAACCAAACGCGGGCTCAGATGTTACAGGTCTTCCGAGAGTGGAAGAACGCCACTGACCCCACGGAGAAGAGGATTCTTTACGAGATGCTCGAGAGCATGCGTGCTGATTTAGAGATCGCGAGGTCACGGCTGGGGGTTCCGACGTGGGCTCAGATACCACGGGTGGCGGCAGCGGCGGCGAGACGGCGGCGTAGACGGCGATGAGGAGTAGAGAGTGGCGGGGCTCGGGTGTTGAAGCCCTTTTTTTTTAAAAAAAAATCATGTACTTTTTTTTTTAAAATCTTTGTAATTTTTTTTTAATGGAATGGATTATTTTTCCCGTATATGTGTCGTAAATTTAATTCCGTATATCGCAATTTTAATTCCGTAAATGTAGTATATTTTGAATTGTTTTTATTGCGGCTGGCCTATGGCTGGCCTAAATCTGACGTGGCAGGTGGTTTTTTTAGTATTGCTGACGTGGCAGAGGAGAGAATGGCTGGCCTATTAACCATTGCGGATGCTCTAAAAACTGGTTAAAAAGTTTAGGAAAAGATAAAAATTTGGCATTAATAGCATCCACCCAGTTAAAAGTGTGCAGACAAATATAGACGTAGTTAGGCTATATAGAAAAGAAGAAACGTGAAGCTTAGAAAGTAGTGTAAATAAAGAATCTGAGTTAGTTAGGAATAGCATAGCTGAGCATCTACTGTTAATCCCATTCGTCGGCATGCAGAGCAGAAACATGAATCGCAATTCCGCCCACAGATTTCCAATACAGCCACGGTTTGAACCCCAACTCCACTCCTATAAATACCCCACTATTTCTCCACTCAATTCACTCACTCAATTTCTTAGTTACTAACAAACAAACAAATACAGATTGAAAATGAAGAAGGGAATTGCAATTGCGGCTTTGTTTGTGATGCTTGTGATGGCAGCTGCGATGGTGCAGGGCGCTGCGGCGGTGGACTGCAACCCGATGAAGCTGTTCCCGTGCATGGGGGCGATATCGTCGGGGAGCGATCCGTCGGCGGAGTGCTGCGCGAAGCTCAAGGAGCAGCAGCCGTGCTTCTGCGACTACATCAGGAACCCGCAGTTGAAGCCCTATGTTGACTCTCCCAATGCCAAGAGAGTTGCTGCCGTCTGCGGCATCAACCCTCCGACTTGCTAGTTTCTTGTATTTGTGGAGTTGTAATAACTATGCTTCATTCAATAAAATAATATTAGTACATGTTTTTTGAATTTTGGATTCTGTTTTATAAATTCCAAGTAAAAAAAACACAATAAAAGTGAAATAAGTAATATTTTTTCCGCTTCGGTTTACCATTTTAGTCAGTTTGCCATCCCGGAATAATAATAAGTTTAAATCAGAAATTGTCCGGTTGTAAAATTGTCATAAACTTTTAATAATGTCATTAAAAGTCCGAATTGTTAAAACTGTACCAATTAGTAGCTTTTTATCATTGACAAAAAATCCTTATATTGTAGTAGTATTAAATTCTTTCATACAATGAAAATAAACAGAATTAAAAAAAAAAGTACTAGCAATATTTTCATGAAGAAATCAAGAATGTAAGTAATTAAGTGGTAACGTCATGTGATGACGAACTTGAGGCCATTCGATGATTCGATCAGCCCAGAACATAGACATAGAGAGTTTCTGCTCCAGCCTTCAAATTTTTAATTTGCATTTCTTTGAGCGTATTGATTTTTTCCTCAAGTCGCTTGGTGATAAAGTATGTTTTGCCACGTAAGAATCACCCTCGGCATTCACTTCAAGTACTCAACTACAAATACTACTGAGAATATTTATATTCATATAATTGAAAGTTTAAATTTTTTTCGAACTAGAACTCCACTTAATTAATTTGTCCCATATTATATAGAGGATATATTGGCCGAGAAAAAAAAAAGCTGATATATAATTGGCATTTTAAACAAATACTCCCTCCGGATAATTCGACCCAGTATTCCATTTCGGACCGTCCCACATAATTTGTCCCACTTCACTTTTACCATTTTTGGTAGTGGACCACATATTCCACTAACTTATTCCTACTCACATTTTATTATAAAACTAATACTTTAAAAGTAGGACCCACATCCCACCAATTTTTTCAACTCACTTTTTATTAGATTTCTTAAAACCCGTGCCAGGTCAAAGTGTCCCAAATTATCTGGGACGGAGGGAGTATTTCTTATAATCGGAATATATTCTCTAAAAATGAATATAGTTTGTGATTCAAATTGATATTTACTCTCATAAGAATCATTATTAGAGAATTTGAACAATAATATGTGAAGGGAGATGCAAAATATGTCTCGTTTGATTTATTAAAATAAATCTGGTACTAGTAATATTTTGTTTTATGTCCTTGTTATCACCTATTTTTGACCAAGCTTATCATATTAGCTATAATGACTATTCTAGCTAAACTAGCCAAATTTTAAAAAATGTTGTAGTATGATATTTAACTAAATTAGAAAAAAATTATAGTACAAGATAACCTTTTTTGTCTTTTCTGTTAGGCCCAATTTAAATGATACTACTATCTGATAAATTGAGATTGGTAATTTATCTAGGCGGAAAAAGTCTGAATTTTCCACGTAGTTCCAAGACCAATAACCAAATTAACTATACTAGACTAATATCTAGTGATAGAAAAGAAATGAAGAATAATTGGTCACCTTTTAAAAGTTGATTGATCAAAGCATAAGATGGAAAAGAGAAGTTATTAAATAATAAAACTAAAATCATATCACCAAAATCATTTAGGTAACAAAACATATAACTTCAAAAACATCATAAAACAAGAGTCCCAAATATCATACATTTGGCACAACATTAACTGAAATCTATGCAATCAAAAAGTGAAGATAAACAGATCAAAGCGACACTGATTTAAGGCCAAATTTGAAGGTTTTGCTAGGGTTGCAATCGAAGTTGCCATCACCCCCAAAACCGTACTTGGTGTTGTATCCCGGATAATCACCACATTTAAATTTCACGGCCTGGATAAGTTTTAGCCCGTGCGATGAGGCAATGCTCTCCACCTTAAAGTTGGCGTGGAAACCATTGGTCTTATGCGTAACGTGAATCTCACCATTTTCACTTATCATATTCTTCGCGTTCATCAGAAACTTGCTCACCAGTTTCCTGTGACGACTGTGCAAACAAAAATTCTTTTAATACATGAATGAATCATGACATAGAAACAAATCAAATTCTGGCTGACCTAAGCTGGGATTCTTTTGGCATGCTCTTGCCGAAAAATCCAGCATGTGGAAAGTTGTATACAATGCGATCAAATTTAAGTTGTCCGAGCAGTTCATGGCTCGCCATTTTTGTGGCATCGATCCCATGCATCACCTTGCCCGCTCTCCTCCTTAATTCTTCGATGTTGGACATAGCATTCCCATAATGCTCCTTCAAAAATGCTGATACAATCACAGATTGGTGTTGGAAAGTACGAGGACAAAGCTCAAATATCAACATTCGATGGATCAAGCAAGGCGACAAATTACAAAAGACTAGTAAAAGTAGGGATTTATCGTACTAAAAAAAATACCGAATTTTTGGTATACAGTATATTTACCTTGAGAATCGAGGGATGTGGCTATGATGTTGGCGGCAGAGCCAAAAGCCAAGGCGAGACAAGCGGAGAAGGAGAAGTCTCCTTCTCCGACCAACAGTATCTTGTGCCGGCTGCTGTAATGCTTTATCTTCTTCTCAGCGTTACTCCTCTTTACCTTCTGCTTGGCCTCTGTAGATGGGTTTATTTCCACCTTCGAGCACCTGATCTCAGGCATAGAGACAACATGATCACGATCTATCTCATATATTTGACAGCGACCAACGTTGTCGTCGTGCTGAGCTTCTTCTTCACTGATCAAACCAGACGAATCGCCGCGACTGAAAATTTGAGGTGATGGGGCTAAAAGCGGCTGATGGGGTGATGGATTTTGAATGGGGAGTGATGGTTCTGCTGCTTCTGTAGAGACTACAAGCTTCTGCAGTATGGCCTTTGTTGCTTTGTAGATTGAAGTAAACGAAACCAGCATTGATTCTTCATTTGATTTGTATTCATTCTCCGAATTTGGATAACCCACATTTCCACCTTCTTCTTCATCTGGGGTTCTAGGGCCCAAGAATCTGCTATGGAAATTTCCCATTGTTCTTGATCTTCACCACATTTCATGGAAAAAAGACAAGTAACTTTTGAGGTTTGGAACATCAGTTGTGTATTTTCTCGAAGAGGTAAAGAGGCAGGCATTAATATGCGTTGCTTCCGAGGACATTTTTCTGTTGTGTGAAATACGAATCGTTACATTTTCCTATTACTCAAGTACCACTCTGTTCATCAAACTAGTTTCAAGAAATATAAGTACAAAATTATTATAGAATGTGTGTATAGTAATTTAGTAAACTTATTATTGATAGTAAAATTAATGGGGAACTAACATACAGATTGAAATTTTTTAAAAAAAGTGAAGTAATGGGGAACTCACAGACGGATTGAAACAAAAATAAATAAATAAAACGAACTCACATACGGATTGAAATAAAAATAAATAAATAAAACTCCGAATCGCAGACTATATAAAATATTTAATGTAGTAATAGTATTTGTCTAGCTAAGAGTAATGATAAGATTGATGAGGGTATTGTGGCCGCACCACGAAAGTAGGGGTTCGTCCAGTCCGTGTGTTGCAGCGAGGGCGGAGGATCGGTGGAGACTCACTTTTGGTCCGGCCAAGTTGCTTTGCAAGGCGCCAGACCACAACTCAGTTTAATTTTTTTTCTAAGAAAATGTGTTTTCATCATTATCATTTTTAATAAACAATCACAATTTATATGCATTGAATTTCTATAATTATATTTAATGGACCCATAAAGATAAAATGACAATTCCAGTGTCAAGGTGCGCTATTTAATTTTGAAAAAAGTTGCAAGGTGACATGCGTCTATGACTCTATGTGTAGCAGTGTAGGGAACAAACTCATGGTCGCCTTCAACAAGGTCCCATAGAAATTTGGTCATTTATCCATATTGAAGTTTATTTTATTTGTAATACTCTCTCCGTCTCACTTTAGAGTCCCGGTTACTTTTGCACTCTCGTTTTATAAAAGTGATGATAAATAGTTAAAGTTGATAAATAATAAAGTAAAAGAGAGAATAATGTTGAGAATAAAGTAAGAGATCAGATTTTTTGCTTAAAAAATAAAATGACTCACTTATCTTGGGACAGATGGAGTAATTAAAACTTAAGCAAACCAATTATGTCAAAGAAAACTATCATGATCATCTCAAACTATTACATGCATTCTAAAATAGCACATATTTTGTTGTTAATCAACTAACAATACTATACTGCTTAAAAAACTATTCTTGTAGTAATATCCTTCCAGTATTCTTTTAACATATTTGGTAGGGTTGATAATAGAATTTCATCTCTAGATGAGTTATCAAACCCTACCAAACATGCACTTATTGTTATAATTTATTTTTTTGAATAAAGTGCATTTATATTAGTAAAAAATTGCATGGTAATAGGGTTGTCCATATGGGCGATATATCTGATTTTGGGTTAAAATATTTGGTGTAGACGATTTCAAATCGGATCAAATTCAATCGAATTTTTTAGTTGCTACTTCCTTAACTTCAACTACTTGTATAACCTTGAGTTTCCGGACTAGTTTATGGACCTGGGCGGGTGTGGTTTGGTCTAATGTGCCTAGACCTTTTGGGCTTATAAATAAAAAAAAAGGAACTATCTTTTTAATTACATAAACTTTGTCGAAGTATCATTTTAGGTCCGTAAACTTTGAAAATATCATTTTAGGTCCATCAACTACGGGTTAATTTGGACAATTCTTTCGCCAATCATCTTGCGTCAGAGACATAGAATCCAATAATTTTTAACGGCAAAGTTTTATATTTGAATTCAATTTAGATGTTAAATTTAATTGATCTCCATTTTGAATTTCATCTCCGAATGACAATCAAAATTAATAGCTATCTAATTTCAAAACAAATAAACTAAATAGAATTCACCCATCACCTATAGTAAGTATTAAAATGCAGTTTCGATTGAAAAAAATAAAATAAAGTATCAAGTCCCAATTCACTATCATTAAATAATTGGTCATCAAATAATTGAAAAACTAACACATATTTTTTACGGCAAATTTTAATTATATTTAAATGCAATTTGGATGGTAACTGAATTAAATAGTACTAGTAGTTAAAAAAATGTTGGACTCTAGGTCTTTGACGCAAGATGAGTAGCGAAAGAATTGTCCAAATTGCCCTTTGAAGGCCTTGAGGACATTTTTGTCCGAAAAAATTCAAAATACTTCAAATGATATTAACTTGTAGTTCACGGACCTAAAATGATATTTTCAAAATTCACGGACCTAAAATAATACTTTGGCAAAGTTCGTGGACCTAAAAAGATGTTCCCTCGTAAAAGAATAAAATAAAAAATCAATATTTTGTTCGGTTCGACTATATTCCAAGTTCAGTTTCGTTTGATTAAAAACTTTTCTAAACTAACATGAATCTAGAAAAGATTTGTCAATTTTTCTAAGGTTCTACATTTCAAAATTAAACGTAGCCTGCGATAATACTCTGTCCACCATTTAAAGATCTCTTGTAACTCGGCACGGGTTTTAAGTAATTATTGGACTTTGTAAAGAAAAGTAAGAGAGAAGGTGAATAGAATGTGAACCCCATTTAAAATATTAATTTTATGTATTGAATTGTGAGTGTAAAAAATTAATAGAATGTGAGGTCCGCATGTTAAAAATGGACTAAAGTAAATGATTCTATAAGTTGCGGACAATCAAAATGACAAAATGGTTTTTTTAAGGTGGACGAGGAGTATTTTTTAAACAAATTCTGAGTTGACTTTGATTTTCAACTTTCAAAAGTTGAATTAAATTTAATTTGATGCAAATTTGTTACGCGAGTTTATTTATTTCTGAGTAGTGATTTTTCACAATTAACCTTTATTTCACTGTTTTCAACAAAGTCGATTGTGGCAGGTCCCGTATAATTGGCATTACTTGTCGGGCCAAAATTCCTATTCAAAGTTTAATATATATTAAATCTAATTTAAATTTCAAATGCACTTGTTGATTAAAGATCCAAAATCGACACTCATTATAGTAGCTAAAAATGTAACGCTACCCCAAACAAATAACCTGGCTAAGTTATATTCTCTCTGTTAAAGACATTTCATCTTGCGCATTCATTTTAAAATAATAATTATAAATATTCAAAATAGAAGAAAAGTAAAATAAAAAATAAAATAATATAGATAAGACTTTTCTGTAATTTTTTTATTTTACTTTATTTTCTCTCCACTTTAACTATTTTCAAACCTTGGATACCGGGGGAGTACATTTATCCAATAAAGTCAAATTCAAGATTGGTAGATGGCACACCAAAGTAACCAATTGTACAACTATTACCGAGTTACCTTAATCACATTGGCTACTCTCTTCTATTTCTTCATGACTAAGCATATCGCCTAACTATCAAAAAGTGGTGGCACTAAAGTGACAACATCACCATCCCACCGTTGATCTTCCTCAACAATCACAATTTCATCAAAAGTAGAAACCCCACAAACATGCACATCTCCTTTGGCCTTACATAAATTCAAACTACACCACATTCAAAAGCAACTTTACACTTTGCTTAGTTTATTCCATTTCATTTCCCCCCTTCCTCTCTCCCTATTATTTAACACACACAACACACACATTCTTGATGAATGCCTCTTTTCCCAAAGGCTAAAACAGAATGGACTCTGTTCCAACATCCCCAACACACCCCAACACACCACCCTCAGTCAAGCAATCCAAGCTCTCCCCCATCTACCAAATTGTCCTCCCGAAGCTCGCCACGCCCGACACGCTCCTACACAGCAGCAAGGCGCGAGCGAGAGAGCGAGCCATCCTGAGAAAGCCGCGCGCGACCACCCCCACAATATGGTGCGCCGCGATCCTCTGCGTCATATTCAGCCTCCTCATCATCTTCCTCTGCATCGCCATCCTAGTCATCTTCGTCGCTGTCCAGCCGAGAATCCCTTCGTTCGACACCCCCGGAGCGACCCTCAACGCGGTTTTCCTCAACTTCCCGGAGTACATCAATGCAGACATCACCATCCTAGCTAACTTCTCCAACCAGAACAGGAAGCTGAGCGTTCGGTTCGAGCACATCAAGGTGGAGGTCCACTTGATGGAGGTGGTAGTAGCAACGCATGATGTCCCGGGATTCGACTTGAGGCCTAGAGAGGCGCGGTTGATGCCGGTCCATATGGTGTCCGGGTTGGTCCATCTGCCACCAAATGTAGCTGTGGAGTTTCAGAAAGAGGTGATAAGGAACAGAGTGGTTTACAACATTAAAGCAAGTTTTAAAGTGACACTCAATTTGGGATTGATTCATTATTCTTATTGGCTACATGGAGATTGCCAAATGGATATGAGTAGCCCTCCCACCAGCCTACACATAAGCCACACTTGCAAAACCAAGAGATAGGTTGTTTTAGTCCATTTTTAGCATATAGCAACTATATTAAGAAGCCACAATTTATTCTTATGAGTATATACTTGTCTGAAATTATGTATAGCTCTTTGTATTCTAAAGTTTTGGAACAATGAAAGGAATACTTCATTGTGAGGAGAGAAGAGAAATAATTATCCATAGTGGGATATTCACATTGTGTTGCATATGCACAAGAAGAGTAATAAAATAGCAAAAAGATAAAGAGAGTTTAGGATGTGGAGAATTGAGCTGGAATTTGTCAGACATTAAACTAGCTTATCAAGTGAGAGGGTTGAATAAACTGTATATTCTAATTATTAGTATTCTTTTTGTATGAGCAAACATAGTAATTTATTTGATACTGGTATATTGTTGTATAAGGGTGGGGAATAGGGTTGGCAAAATGGATAGCGGGTAATGGGTAATTCCCATCTCAACCCGCTACCCGCCGGGTATCGGGTACCCGATACCCGACGATAACGGAAATGGGGCGGGATTGGGTAGTGTGTTTTAGAGTTTTGCGGGTAGCGGATATACCCACTACCCATACGGGTATATCCGTTAGTCCCGTTAATACCCGTTGTTATTAGTATTAGAGTCATATATCATTTTTAATACTCCCTCCATTCCATATTAATAAAGGCGTTTAAAATAGTTAAATTAGAAAAAAAATAAATAGTTAAATAATAATAGCCATATACACATTCATTTTGAAAAATTAAAAATAAATAGTTAGAATGAAGAAAAAATAAAGTAAGAGAGATAATAATGTAGAGAAGGGTATTTATATTATTATTTTTCCAAAATGAGTGAAGAAAATGAAATGTTTCTAAGAGTTCTTTTGAAACATTTTTATATTCCGACGAACATACAATTGAAAACTCATCGGAACTAGCTATAGAGTCCCCTCACTTTTATTCTTAATCTATTCAAAGTTTACCATCAATATTAATTAAGTAAATTAGGGAACATTGACGATTATTACGGTTTTCAAATTTTTTATTCGAATTTCAGGTCGGGTACGGGTACCCGCAATGCCGGGTACGGGATACCCGACACGGGTATCGGGTAATCCCGGTATATCACGGGGCGGGTATTGGGATAACCAATTTAGCTAAAATCGGGTACGGGTACCCAACTTGTCGGGTGCGGGTACCCGCAGGTAACCCGTTTCGCCACCCCTAGTGGTGAATGCTCAATTGAACACAAAACATTATCGCAATCTCTCTTAATTTACTACTGCATTCAAAAACTAAAAATGGTTCTCACATCCTCAAATATATTTTTAAAAAAAAGTCCTTTTGATATGTCCCATGTTGCATAAATACTCATTTTATAAATTTTATTAGTATAAATATATTTCTCACCAAAAAAGTTGCATTTATAAATAGAAAATGTATATTGAATCCGTAAATATAATCATAGTCCAATAGTTTTGCTAAAAAACTATATATTGTCATTTTCTTCATGAATCAAGGACCATAAATTGCAACACAATTAAAAATAGCATATTTAGATTCCAATTATTATGAGGTAATGAATAAATATTATTGATCCTACTAAAAATATGAAGGTAGTATTCTTCAAGATAAAATCAACATTTTCATAAAAATTTCTTAATGCATGATTCTCTATTTTACACATCTACAGTACCTTATTTTTCTTATGTACCAATCATAACAGGACTTATATCATTATAAATAAGAAAACTGAAATTTGTGAAAGATAAACCACACTCAAAAGTCCATGTCCATTTATTTATTGAGGAACACAATTGGAACATCTTTTTTTATTTTCATAGTAACGAAATTGAAAAAGGACATGTTATATTAGAATTATGAAGAGTGTATATATATGCAAAGAGAAGAAGAGATATAAATATGTAAACGGAGCTCTCAATACTTGTATCCTTGCTCGTACAAGCTCTGCGCCGCCAAGTCGCCGCCGGCCCCGCCAACGTACTTCCCGAGCGTGGCCTCGGAGTTGGCCTTGCACCTGGCCACGAACGCGGCCTGCGCCTTCTCCACGTTCTCCTTCTTCCCGGCCCACGTCTTGAGCGTGCTCTGCTGCAGCGCCCGCCCGAACGAGAAGGACAGCGTCCACGGCTTCAGCACCTCCAGCTTGTTCATCGCGCTCAGGTTCACCGTAGCCTCCTCCTCGCTCTGCCCTCCCGACAGGAACACGATCCCCGGCACTGCTGGTGGCACCGTCCTCCGCAGCGCCCTCACCGTGTACTCGGCTATCACCTCCGCACTCACCTACGTGCATCAATTTCCGTTTAGGACAAATTGCGAGAAAAGTCATGAATTTTGATCTTATTTTGTCTCAATGCACTCGTCAATTAACTCAACCACGTCATGAATTTGAAATATATGTGCGTCAAATTAACATGATAAAAATAGGAAATCGTATTACTCCCTCCATCCCACAAAGATTGTCTCATTTTAGTCCGTCCCACAAAGATTGTCCTATTTTACTTTTTACCATTTATGGTAGTGGACCTCATATTCCACTAACTCATTTCTACTCACATTTTATTATAAAACTAATACTCCCTCCGTTCCAAGATAAGTGACCTACTTCTTTTGGGCACGGGATTTAAGGAATGGTATTTAAATAAGTTTAAGTGGAGAAAGTAAAGTATGAGAGAGGGAAAAGTAGAGGAGAGAAGAGAGAATAAAGTAAGAGAGATGTCTTTTTGCTAAAAATGGAAATAGGTCACTTATAGTGGGACACCCCAAAAAGGAATACAAGTAACTTATCTTGGGACGAAGGGAGTATATAAAAGTAGGACTCGCATTCCACTAACTTTTTCAACTCACTTTTCATTACATTTCTTAAAATCTGTGCCCGGTCAAAGTGGGGCAATCTTTATGGGACGGAGGGAGTATTCTGTCTAGTGAAATCGAGAAAAATCAATTTCATTTAGGGCAAATTACCAGAAAAATCATAGCACTGTATTTTTATTCAAATCTTGGTTTCTGCAACATTAAATAATGGAAGAAAAAACTGTGAATTTAGATTTTTTTTTTCAATTTTCCCGCGATAATTAATTTTTATATGAAATTGTATTTAATGTGACCTCTAAAAAATTTTAAGAGGACACATAGCAATTTCACTTAAATACATCATCAAAACAACATATTCTAAGAAATATTTTGTAATGAAAAATTGAGATAAATGTTCACTTTATGATTTTATGGATGATTTTCAAGTTTGACCAAATTTCATGATTTTTACGTTTATGACATATATATATAGTGATAATTAATGAAGCATGTACCTTGGGGCTGTCGGAGCCAGGAGTGACCATGTTGGGCTTGAGGAGCGTCCCCTCGAGGAGCACGTGGTGATCATTCAGCGCCTTGTAGACCGCGGCAAGCACGGTCTCCGTGGCTGCGGCGCATTTGTCGATGTCGTGGGAGCCGTCGGTGAGGATCTCGGGCTCCACGATGGGGACAAGGCCGTTCTCCTGGCATATGATGGCGTAGCGGGCGAGTCCCTGCGCGTTCTGCTGGATGCTGAGCTCGGAGGGCTCGGTGGGCCCGATCTTGAGGACCGCGCGCCACTTGGCGAAGCGGGCCCCGGCCTTGTAGTACTGCTGGCACCGGGCGGCGAGGGAGTCGAGGCCCTGGGTGGTGGTCTCGCCGTTGGTGCCGGCGAGGTCGACAGTGCCCTTGTCGACCTTGATCCCCGGGACAACGTTGTTGTCCTGGAGGAGCTCGACAAAGGGCTTGCCGTCCGAGGTATTCTGGTAGAGGGTCTCCTCGAAGAGGATGACGCCCGAGAGGTAGGTGAGGGCGGAGGGGGCCGTGAAGAGGAGCTCGCGGAGGGCTTGCCGGTTGGACTCGATGTTCTCGACGTTGATGCTGGATAGACGCTTCCCGATCGTGCCAGTGCTCTCGTCGGCGGCGAGTATGCCCTTGCCCGGGGTTGCTATGTACTTGGCGTTCTTGATCAGTTCATCTATGTTATGTACATTTCCACTACATCACTTTTCTTCCCATAAACTCTCAAATTAAATCATTAAGTAAAAAGTTTTTGTTTTCATTTCTTATATTAAGACACTAATTAAAAAACAATATTAAGACATTAGCTGAAAGAGAGGGAAATTACCAGCATATTTTCCAACGAAGGAAGACATTGCTTGTATGGATATAAGTTGGAAGAAGCTAATAATAATATGAAATGAGAAGCAATTTAAATAGACTCATATGAAGAAAACGTGTAAACGGATTAGCCCATCAAAGGTTATCTTTCTGGGATAGAGGAATGAGTGATCACTTGTTATTCCATTATCCTCACTCTTTTGCTAAACCCCAAAATAGATCTTTTCACACCAATACTATATATTTAAATAAATTCCTTATAAAATGAAATGTGAATTAATTATTTAGGAAGTGAAGTAGTATGGCAAAAAAACAAGTAATACTAGTATCCATGTCCACTGAATAGTAAGACTCAGGTAATTTGTGTTTGTGTGTGTGTGTTTAATCTTCGTCGGTCCCGAAATAACGGTCCCCAAACTCGCCCATCCCGGGGATGACTCGATAATCTTCGTTGAGACCAATTTCAATCTCAGATGTCACTATCTTCACTCGGGGGAATCGCTTGCACACCACATGAATACCTTGGGGAGCCTGCATATATATAAATATATACAAACCATCACCACTCATTCCCCAACTTCAATTTTATTGCATTCTATTATCTAAAACTTACAGATATTAGATTCAGGAATATGATGTTGCATTCTGGCACTCCCTTCTTGATAAGTAGACTAATCGCTTCTACCGCAGAATTTCCTGATTGTCGAATCAAATTTACAGGTTTATTATCAGCCACACTCTGGACGAAACAACTAGATAGCATAATTACGAGTCTTACCCGTGCCCAGAATTGGATCTAGCAACAACACGTGCCTATCCGAGATATCTGATGGCAGTTTTTCATAGATCAGCTGCACAGAGTACTGATTAGTTGAACTAAAACCAAACGTAAAAGATTGGCGACTATTTGACCAAGAGTATTCGTCCAACCTGTTGGCCGTTGTCGCCTTCCCTATGAATGAGAATTTTTCCGATTTTGATCCCTTTGCAACATGCACGCAGGGCATTCTCCATGCTCTCACCACTGCAGATACTTGGAACATTTAGAAAACCAGGAAACATAGCAAAAAAAGGATAAAAGAGTCGAAGCAAAACGACCTCAAGAAACCATCTTTAGCAAATAAATAAGAACGAGAGATGATATTCTACCTTCTGATAACAGAGGCACCACATAATCTCTTGCAGAAATCAACACCAGTGTATACAGATCCTGCATTAACAACAGGGTTTTAAGAAATACCCATAATTTTCTAATGTATTCTGAAAAAAAACAAAAAAAAAAAATCAAAGATGTAATACACACTGTCAAGTGAGTGAGGTTAAAAATCAAACCAAAAGATACTGTCTTGGACATGAAATGCAAAGATAGTGTTATGATCTGTAAAAAGTCATGAAGTACTAGAGAGTCTTATAGACTTCATTACCATGGCATCAATATCAATATCCACTATGAACATATGACCCCAATTGTGATTATAAATGTCAAAAACTTATTTACCATTCACAACTGTAATTGCCTTTTCATCTACCGAACTATTTTGCACCTTATAACTAATAAGACCTTCGAATGGAGAGTTCTTCTAAGACCCAAGCACATATTCTAAATAAACATGATAGTGTCTTACCAGTTGGCGTGTTCACCTGCTTTTCCGTAAAGGGAAGATGCCCAAGACCATGTTCAACAACCTAATATGCACAAGTATACACTGAATAAAGAGAGTCAAAAGTTATTTCTATGTAAATGTAGGTAACAGATCACACAAACCTACCAATCGGATCAACCGGTCAGAATAAAAGACAAAGTCATGTTTCGTTGTTTGAGCATCGCGTATAAGTGTATGCATACCTCGTATCTAGAGAAGACAAAATCACCAGACCATAAAACAGAAGAAAAAGGTTAGATTACAGTGGAACTTCATTTAATCTTCATTTTCAATCAACAGTATCAAAACGGATATTCCAAATTCCCAAGTAGAAAATGATATTTACATAGGAAATGTAATAGCGTTGTACTTTAGATTTGGCAAGATGGAAACATTACCTGAAAAGTCGACTGAATAACATATAAATTAGGATATATTTTACAAAGATCATGTTGACCGAGTTTAGTCCGAATGTGTTGCACAATCAAGTCAATGGCAACATGATTGTCTCCTCCACGAGGAATGATAATGTCGGCATACTTTTTCGTCGGAAGTATAAAATCGTCAAAAGCAGGCTTCACGAATTTTGAGTACTGCATATGAATGAAACCGGGTGGTTAATAATCAAACATTCATTCAATTTACAATTAAAACGAAGGTATAAATTGTAGCTCAGCATCAATTTTAAAATGGTAAAAATAAGTAAAAGGGAAACTTGAAAACTCAGACAATCTTCAGTTTAGAGACAATCTTCAGTTTAGAAATACACCATAAAGAAATGAAATCATGAAGGCGAAAAAATATAAATGTTGTTTATTTTGATTAGGTTGATTAATTGTTATTTTTGTTTATTGAAATCATAACCTTGATTAAACACCAATTCCTCAAGTAATGTCAATTTTTAAAGTCAAAAAACAAATGCTAAAATTTTAGTGAGCCTCATATCTATGCTCAACATTAATCTCATATTTGTTCTAAAAAATGAGCTGCCCCATAGAGTGAATCCTAATCATCTCATCTAAAATTTAAAAAGAACAGTATATACTTAATGACTTGAACAAACGAGAGGAATAAGCTTTACATGCACTAACTAGCCAATTACTCCTACCTGAGATGCATGTGATCAAAACG